>NW_027202270.1:51653833-52253833 GCF_024711535.1 Dipodomys merriami | reverse complement strand
AAAGGTAAGACTTTAGTGTGCACATGTACATGTGACTCATGCATACAAGAATATATTATGCAGGTCAAGTGGCTCATGCAGAGTATGAATTGAGACCACAATGAAGAACAGTTTTAGCCACATGACTTGGTTCTGTGGTCTAGAAAAACTTGACTTGGGAAAAATAACAAGAAGTCAATTACTAACCTGGTCCCTTCAGTTATTCTCTACATATCAATTCATTGAAGACATCTGTGTGTACAGCTGAACAACTTAATCAAAAGACAAAAATTATTTATCAAGACTTGCTTTAAGGCTCTCACCTTCCTATGCCCATAAATGCTGCATAATGTATCATAATGTCCATATGTGTGTGTCTGTCTCTAATTGGCTCCCATTACAGTTTGGGTATGAAGTCTCCCCTAAAAGACACGTGTTAAGGGTTTGACAAAATCTTTGAGAAATGATTGAATTAAAAGTGCTATTTCCTATTCCATGGACTAATCCACCAATGGATCTATAATCTAAAGGCATTATTGGGCAAAGAAAAACTACTGAAGGTGGGGTTAGTTTGGTGCAGATAGGTCATTTGAGGCTATTGCCTTGGGGGTTGCTTCCCTTGTGTTTTCTGCTTTCTGGCTGCTGTGGAAAGAGTGCGTGCTCTTTCACCATGATGTTATATCTCACCTGGGGATCTTGTTAAGCTGCAGATTCTAATTCAAGAGTCTAGAGTTGGGGAGTCTACTGTAGACCCCCATTCTTCCAGGCATGCCCAATGTTATTAGTTTAAAGGAATACTTAAGATGAGGAAGAAGGAGAAGGGGTAAAAACTTTTAGTAATGACTCATTGCAGAATCTCCAAAACTACAGAGCTACCAAGTGGGAACAGTAACTTCTGAAACCATGTACCAAAATATATTTCTCATCATTTGTTTCTTATACTAGTGAAGAACATCAGATCAGTGGGCCATATAAGGCCTTTAAAATCATTTAGTAAAGGACAGGACAGACATGCTTGTCATATGCTTGTTGTTGGCTACCTGTTACCACCTGCTTGTAGGGATACTTTCTTAGGCCTTTGGGAATATGTTATCAATATTCAAATGGGACTCAGCTGGGAGTGGCTCAGGTTTATAATCCTAGCTACTGAGAAGGCAGAAACCTGAGAAATGTGGTTCAAAGCCAGGCAGACTAGATAAATCTGAGAGATGCTTATCTTCAAATAACCATCAGAATGCAGTAGAGGTATGGCTCCAGTGGTATTGTGCCAGCAGTGAGCAAAAAATCCAAGTCAGAGCTTGAGGTCCTGAGTTCAAACATAAACATAAATCTACACATACACACACACACACACACACACACACACACACACACACACACACACACACACACACACACACACACACACACACACACACACACACACACCAACATCTAAATGGACCTTGACAGAAAAAAATTTCCCCACTTCTGCAAAGTGTTTGAAACAGCTATATAATACTGAGTAGCACAGATCACTATCTTAAAAGGCCCAGGTTTCAAAGTACTATAAGTATCATCTTTCTTATGGTTTCTACTGACACTGTGTAGTTGACAATCTCTCATTCTACATTATTTTGAATATTTAGTTTGTTTTTATTTAACTTATTGCTTTCTATATTCAGTATATCAACAAAGGAGTCCTTTGTTGTAAGAAATTTGTTTACTATGCATAGGTTGTATTTTCATATTTTATGACTAGGGCTTAGTCATAAATGAATGAATTATTTTAGAGACTAAACAATCTGCTTTACTGAGTTAAAATTTTAGAAAATTAAATAAAAATCAAGCATCGTTTTCATTTTAAACAGAAACATATACCAAGTTTTGATATTGTTTTTTAGTACCTTCAGTCAAGACCTTCTGTGTACCATGCATGCTTTTCTTTTCTTTTTATATTGTGAAAATACCATACAGAGGGGTTACAATTACATGAGCAAGGTAATGAGTACATTTCTTATCAAGCATTGTTGCCTCCTCCTTTGTTTCCACTTCCCATCCCTTCCCATCTCTCCCCTTCCCCCCCCCCAATTGTAAAGTTCGTTTTTCAACATAATTTCTTGTACATCTCATTGTTGCAATGGGCCCACCCTATTTAAACCAATTGTTTTTTCCCCTTCCCTTCCACAAAGTATACCAACATCAAATACAGTGAAAACAGGGGTTATACCGTGGGGGAGGGACATACAAAGAAATACCTTACAAATATGTTAAAAACAATAGCAAGAAAGAAAAAACATTTGAGTCCTTATGTCTGAGACAAGCAGAAATGGTCAGATAAGTTGATGTTAGGTGAATGAACCCCAAGATAAGGACCCCATGCATGATTTTCTTAAGAAAATTAGGTGGAACGTGATAAATACGTGTGGAATAGAGCTCTCAGTGATGACAGAAGCTGCTCACTTGAGAAGGACAATGAAGGACAAGAACAAACAGCCATAATGCTAGATGAAACAAGTCCTCAGTGTTATATTAGAAACACACAGACAAATTGCTTTGGGGATTCTGCAATGAGTCATTACTAACCATTTTTATCCCTCCTCCTTTCTCCTCATCTTAAGTATTCCTTTAATAACATTGGGCATGCCTGGAAGAATGGGGTCTACAGTAGACTCCCCAACTCTAGACCACTTGACAGAATCTGCAGCTTAACAAGATCCCCTGGTGATCTGAGTACATGTTAAAGTATGAGAAGCACTGCTGTAGAATTGTAAATAATTTTCTTAGCTATACATATCTCTAAGCACAATATATGAACATGGAAGAACATTTCTCATGTAAACCTTTCACTTTAAATATCGCTCAATTGGTTATGAAGGCAGAAACAATGGCAATAGCAAGGACCATTCAAGATATTTTGTGTATATTGGTTTTGATTTCCATGTCCACTTGATATGCGTATTTGGATTTGACAGTGGTATAGGACCCCACAAGTCTATACTTCAACAAATACTCAGATTACACTCAACCCAAAAACATGTCCTGAGATTCTCACTCTGAAAAATTGAGATAGGGGGCCTTTCCAAACTTGTTTCCTTTTTTTTTTTTTTTGCCTTATAAGCAAACTAGAGAAAGAAGCTATTGGAGATGGAAGTAAGAAGACAATTAAAAAATAAATAGGATAATCTGACAGGCAATAAAATATTTGTGAAAATATCATCAACAATTATAGAAAATTATTCAAAGGAAGAGTAATCATTGGAACAATTCAAAACATGTTCAAAAAGCACATGTAAATGCTGGGAATGTCTCAAGATTTAATTGCATTTTGGCTGTGAAAAGTTTATTAAAATATTAATGTAATAAAAATATTAATAAGTGTTCTAGTAATTAGTGGTTACAAACCCAATAGGTACTTGACAAATACCCATAAAACAGCCTGATGTAGACAAAGCTCCTTCTTCCTAAAGCCCCCGAAGACCCTGGAGCAGACCTGAAGAGGGTCAGGTGGCCCTTCTTTTTGGATAAGGTGGGCACTGATCCAATCAGAATGCAGAACAGCTGAGGCTTCCCCAAAAGGGCTATCAAAGAGGGACCCCACGAACATACATCAGACTAGCATCCCCACTTCTCACTCTTATACTGAGAAATCTGAACTCCCACTCTCCTTCTCCCCCTTGCCCAAGAAGCAGGTAGCCAAGACCTCATATGATGTACAGTAAGGAACAGGAAGTATAGTTTTAGCTCATACCAATCCACCAATAGGTAAGAGGCTCTCTTCATCCTCTCTACTGCCTTATCCACTTTCAAATAAACTTCTTCTCCCTCATAATTCCTTATTTGGTAGAGAGAAAAAATGGTATCATGAACACCAGTGAAGTTAATCAATAATCCTAATTCATCTTGCTTTGTGTATAACAAGTACAGTCTATGTCCAGTTGGCCAGTGAATCTGCGGTTTCAGAAACTGTATCTGTACTGCACATGGAGATACCTTTTGTCTTATTATTATATACTAAACAATTCAGCGGAACAATTACATAGTATTTGTAAGTAATAAACTTTGTAAGTAATCTAGAGAAGATTTAAAGTACATGGGAGGGTTTTTTGTAAGATATGTGCAAATACTATTCTTTTTACTGAAGGGACTTAACAACCTAGGGATTTGGGTATTCAAGTTTGGTCCTGGGACTAATCTGCTATGGTTGACAAGGGGTGACTTATTTATTATTTCTGTTCCTACAAAAGCATTGCAAGTAGATACAGATTGAAGCACAAAAATGAAGTTAGGTAAGGGTATGACTTGACCTATTCATTTTGGAAATGGGCAATTAGCTGCCTAAGACTTTTTATCTAGGCTATCCAATTGCAAGTGCTTTGTTAGTACTGTGCTTAAGGAATCACTATTGCCCTTAGCATTCACCCATCTACTCCCTTCACTACCATCATCATCACTAGATGGATGGAATACATAGAAAATATTCAGAATAGATATGGAGTATATCGACAGTGTATGTGGTAAAGGCAAAGCTCACAGATGGAGAAAATAACTTATTGGACATGGGCAGAATTCATAAGTACATGAAATGGAAACATGCAAGTCATACCAAAGGTAGAATGGGAATGCAATGTAAAAAATAAAAGTGACACATACATAGAAAGAGATGGAAACAACGTGTTTTCATGTCTGTTCTGAAAAAAAAAATCTGTCTCCCAAATTTGGTGATATGATTGGTGACATCCAATAGTATCTCATCTGTTCCTCCATATGCTCCTCTAAACACACAAAAACTAACTAGAGATCCACAGGTGTGTCAAGGGGATACAGATGTTGAGATAGAGGCAGTTATTGCCCTTGGCACAGAGGTGCTGGTTTTTGACTATGGACCCCTCCAGATGCCAGGCAGGAAAGGTTGATGATACAGATGTTGAGATAGAGGCAGTTATTGCCCTTGGCACAGAGGTGCTGGTTTTTGACTATGGACCCCTCCAGATGCCAGGCAGGAAAGGTTGATGAGGCAAATACATAAACTTTGTCTAGATTAGGGTGCAAATTAGGTACAGTCCTTTTACCAGGCTTGGTGCTCATTTGATATGCTAACTATCCCCATCTTGTTCTCCTTATTTCCCATTACATAGTGCAAATGGATTTAGTAAGTCATGTGTTGTTGGTGTTTCAGTTTAGTTCATGCAATTTTCTGCCTATAAGCATTAGGCCTTCATTATATCAGAGAAATCCCAAACAATACAACCAAAACAGCTATTTCAGGCACAACAACTTTTTCCCTTGAATCTTTTTGACCAACCTAACTTTAAGGAACCTACTCAGACTTGAGTGAAAGGGTTACCTCCTCCCTAAAACCAAAATGCACTTCTTATAATTGGATGGCTTAAATCAAGGTGAAGGAAAATGGAGAGGCTCTGGCCTTTCGCTTACGGGATTTTCAATTCATTCATAGTTTTGACAGGCTGGCTAAATAATCATTTACGTCACTTTTTAATACTTTAAAAGTATCATTAAATCACCAAGAGGAACTAAATAGCATGAGATGATTAAAAAAAGAAAGAAAAGGTGTCCAACAACAATCTACATATAAATTATTTTAAGGGGAAAAAGGAAGCTTTCTAAGGTAGCTCTGATGATAAAATGAAATGTGTGTCCCTAAAAGTATAAAGTGTTTTACCTAAGCATTTGTTGTCAATCAACTGGTAATTCTGTCAGCTTTGAATCTTAGTTTAAATATGGTATATATGGAAAATATGGGATTCTGGCAAGAAGAATTTTCCTGATCACATTTTCCTTTTGCTCTGCTACTGCTGATACCTGTTTAGTTGTTCTTGAAGCAAATCTAGTCTTTGCTCCACTTCCCCATAGGTGAGGTCACTTTCTGTTTCAGAGATCCCCCAGGCAGCACCCTGCATTGCTGAGGCACTGCACTCTTCAGGCTGAGCTCGGGCCTGCTCTCTCTCCCAGCTCTGCATGTCAGTGATATCTGTGGGAAAGAGCAAGAGAAATGTCAGCTTCAGTGGATTCTCCTTTCCTTCAGTAACACACAGATAACTACAAGACAAGCAGAAAAGGTTATCTGGGTGCATCCTAGGAGACAAAGAACTAAAGGTGTTCAGGGACATAACCTACCACCAATTGGTCACAGAGTCCAACTCTTATCCAGTCTGGATTATGTCCCCATGTATTTTCATAGGGTTTACATAGGATTTATTATAATTTTGTATTTTCCGTTTTTTTACTAAGTAAAGCAAGGTATAATTGATCAGGTAGTTGACTTTATGCTGTTGAGTTGGGAAGGAAACAGCACATTTTGTCTCTCTATTGCTTTCCCAAAGACTTGAGGTTTTTACTGCTCTCTTTTTAGGGCAATTTGGATACCTTGTGACTTATAGTAGGTCCAAGGAGAATGGTCTGAAGAAAGTGAAGGCTTGCTGTGTGACTTTCTTAGTCCATTGTCTTGGTTCTCAAAATTGGACCAAGGAGCGATAACCATTAAAGATAGGAAGTCTTCAATGGACTTGGATTCAAATTTATTGAAACCAAGCTAGTGTTCCATGTTTTTGTGCTTCTTGTAACTGCATCTGTCCTTTTTATTATGATCACATTGTCTTGTAATTTTTCCTGATGGCTCTTTTATTATGAATATTGTGATGGTACTATACATTAAAACAGTTTATCTGTTGAAGACTACTCGTGCTCTGAGTGTCTGCTATGTGCCAGACAATGCTAAATGTGGAAGATTTAAGACAGAGACTGTTAATTTGAAGAATTTAGTCTAGTAAGCTTAGGATAATTTTTCATAGAGAGATTCGTTTTCTCAGCCTATTATAATTTATAGTTCCTCCTAACAATTGGCACTTTTAAGCTACTAATATTTGGGGACAGATACATCCTACTTTTCGATTTATTCACATACCTTCCATGCTTTTGCTATGTTTTCTTAACTTCAGTGAAATGACTAAAATGGTGCAAAATAAAATCCATAAAAAAATTTGAATAGAATTGAGAATTAATTTCAGAGATAAAGAGACACTTCACTCAGTGAAGGATTGGTGGAAGGGAAGGATTACTCAAGCTGGCTATTATTTTCACATGGAATCAGATTTGAATCACAGAGTGTGACTTGGTTTGATAGCAAGAATTTATTTTTAAATCTAGCAATGATTAAACACTGACACCAGCTATTCAATATGGTTATGGAATTTGCATCTTCAGCTTTAAAAATATATATAAATAGGCTACAACTGAATTGGGCTAGATTAGTTTTGACTGTAGAAATAGGGAAGGGAATTTCAGGACTTCCTACATTTTTCTTAAAAGTCCAGTTAGGGATCTCCAATGCATATCCTTCCTCAAATTCTAAGACAAAAAATAAATTACATGGTTACTTTGTGAATTTTTTCTCAGGAAATACACAGAAGTTTCTTTAATGAGTTCTGCCTCAGTCTGGGAAGCTATCCCAAAGAACTTAACATATCCAAAGAGGGCTTGCATTTCCTGGTTAGCCCCTTAAGAAGGGCTAACAGAACTCAAAGATGTTAAAGTATACTCTAGAAAGGTTCCTGATTGTCACATTCGTATTCTACAATACCCCGGGGTTCAGTTTTGTTTTCCAAATTGGAAGTTTATGTTTTTCTTTAGATGTTTTACCAAACAGTACAAAATACAAGTGAAAAATCTAAGTAGGAAAACTATATTGCTTCATCTCTTCTTAAGTAAAATATCAGATTTTACTGAAGTGTGATTTGTTATTCACATATTAATCTGTCCAAAATGCAAACTAGGTTTTCACCTTTGGGTTTTCTATGTCAAACAAGAACTTAGAACACATGAAAATGACTTGGTGATGAGAGTGCTTTTCTATGCTATTCTTTTGATATCTAACTCATGTAAGAAGATTTCTTTAGAGAATACAAGATTTGATAGGATTGAGGTTATATATTGAACTTTGGGCCAAGAAAGCACACATAATTACTTTTGAATAGCCATGTAAGGACACTGATTTAGGATATGACAAAAGATATTTAAGATGTTTTGCATGGTAGTAATTTCTTTACCAGATTTGTACAATTATATCTATACAGTTTTATGTCATTACCAATAATTTTCTAACAATTTTTAGCATGGTGTTTATCACTAATGATAAAGAAATATGACTATAAAAGCAATGAATTTTCTAATACAGGTATGAAACTGGAAAATTTTATTTTCAGACTATTCTTACTAAACACTTTTATCTCTATAATGTTTCTGACTGCATATTTCTTCATAAAAGCTATGTTACCATTGATAGTGATAAAAAGCATAGACTAAGGTTCTTCTTCTAAAACCATGTAATTCATGTATATACTTAATGCCTCTCTTACTTGCTTTACAGACCAAATATATAATAAATGGATTTTTAAATGGTAATGGTGAATCAAATGCAATGAATTTTGGAGGATAGTATTTTTTCCTCCCATGCATAAGAAAAAGTATTTATTTTAGGAAACTTCAGTAATATCTGTTCTGTGCACCAAAGGCCTCCGTGATTATAATCTACTCTTATTAAAATCTAGAGACCTGTGACTTGCCTGTTTTAATGGCAATATAAAATGAAGAGTTCCAAGGGGGAAAGCCTTGTTAGTGGTCCTAATCAAATAAGCATCCTTGTAGACACTTTCTAAATATAGCTCAGGAGAAATCTGTACTTGGTTACCTTGGCAAATGTTGCTATAGTTGCAGGATACATTTCTGCAAATGATGAACATAAAGTTCCCTTTTGTTCTTGATAAATAAACTTTCTCTGGATACAGAAATTTGCCTAGGGTCAACTTTTGGCCTCAATGAAAATTGGATCATAGGCTATTTTATTTTTATTATTATTTAATTTTGTGGAGATACAGTCTTCTTTCAAATTCAGTATGATAAATTTTAGGAATGTGAGGGATTAAAAGTTCTTGTTGATGGTGAAACTCAGTTTGGGATTTCGTTGCTCAGTTCACACCAGTTACAGTTACACCTCAATTATTAGAACAGTTCTTGAGCATTAGGCAATCTTTCTCTTTAAAATTCATTAAGAAATGAAACTTGCGGTGAATCACATTGCTAAATTTTCCATTTGTAAGTTTTCTTCATTAATCATGTTTAATGTGTGTCATCCTGATTGAAGCTATATGGTATCAGTCATATATCAGCCATGTTTGTTAAATGACATTTATGTGTAGCTATTCAAGGTAATTATTAAATGAATCATAATGATAAATTCTGAAATATTATAAAGTTGAGATATTTTAAAGTCATTTTAAACTACCATTTGGGAGCCAAGTAGAATAGCTGATTAAAAATGAGGGGGTAATAGAAACATTAAATGTAGGTCATTAAAATTCAGTGTCAAGCAGAATCATTAGAAAGTCAGTAAAATTATCAATAGGTATCTTTAATTGATTTGTCAATTGAGGGTCTAAAATTCAAGAAGAAATTTTTTTTTTTTACAAAGCAAGCCCACATTATTCTGCATTTTAGATCACAAATGCTTCAGAGATTTTGACTTGTATGATACAACCTATTTCTATTTTTACAACTTTCCAGAATCCATTTCATAAATAAATAAAATAGAACATTTGGCAATCACATCTAATATTCTAGTCTTCCATTATGATAAATGAGGTACTATTTTCATGCACTTCATCAAGATTTTAGATCATTCAGAAGACTTTTGCCTGTATTAGCTTATTTCCAAGTGACTTCATGGCAAAAGTTGATTTCACATGATGAGTAGAGTAAACTGGAAAAATATAAAGTCTTAAAACTCTAATTTTAATAAAACCTTGTTGTATATTATCTTTTGAAATAATGGTGATGATAATAACTAATATTTACTTACTCTTGGCCAAGTCAAAACATTAATTTTTTTTTCTGATTCCTTGGATACTTTCTTTTACTGTCTTAATCTTTTACATTTTATGTATCCAGGTACATGTTAATAATTAAAAGGTTAGGAAATACAACTTATAAGAAAATCCTAGTTGTAAGGCTTTTATTCCAGAGTTTTCTAAATATTATTTATAATCATAACCAACTAACTTGTTACATGATATTATTCCTTATCTAGCAACATGCAAACTGTGGACTAGCAGAATCCAAAGTCATAAAGGGAGCAAGTGACAGAGTTGGTCTTGGAACATAGGTAGTATGACTATGTCTCTTATGGGTACAACTCAAATCATTTCATGGCTAGGTTTAGTTACATATGTAGATCTAGCTTGTATTATATTAAATTTGTAATGATTTTTATTTGGTTTCACATCTTTTCTATAAATTCTGCATGGTTTAACCAAGCATTTTTACTCATCTTGTAAATTTTCTTTTACAAGATTTAGGTCTTCCTTTTAGTAGATAAAAGTTATGAAGAATAAATTTTATTGTAGGATAGTTCTCCTCTTTCACAGTAATATAAAATTTTTTGGCATATATTTCAGTGTCATTGAGCTGACATTTCATACTATAATACTACAGGATTGGTGGTAAAAATATGAGTACAGAATGTATATATAAAGAACTAAGTGATAGGTTCTCTTAAAATTATCATTGACTTTTCTTTCCTCATTGGAATAAATTGCTTCCATAGACTTTTCTACATTTCTCTTTGTGGTATTGTCAGGTTAGCCACAAAAACCCCTCAGGCTTACTTTTTTTTTTGAATCATTGCCACTTATGACAGAACTATGCAAACACCCTGTAGAGAATCTAAAATCTGAACATTTTGCAAACACTATATGAATTGAAAAAGTTAGATTAACATGTACTGATGTAGCTCTTAATTTGTGAAAGGTTGCCATTTTATGTGTTGCTTTGAGAGAAGACAACCTGATTCCCAGTTCTTGATTACCTTTGCAAGAGTGACTTCTTTTATCTATGTGAATTCTTCCTGAGGTGGATAATGTTTCTTCAAAGTGGAGTCCAGTTGCTTTCCCTATTTTTGGAGTAGAGTCTGCTATTCCTGAGAAGAGCGGCTTTTGTTCGTCATCAATGGAAGAGATGAAAGATGATGATCTGCTTTTTTTCTCTTCAAAGTGTTTCCTGGAACTCTGATAATGTCGTATGGTATCCACAGAGTCTTCAGGATCATTTGTACTGTTTTCTTTGCCAAAATCTATAAATAAAAGTTATTTTATAGAAGATAATCAAATATGAGATTCTGTATGTCATATAGCTAAATATGTAAAGGCTAATTTTCCTATTAAAATGCAGTTTTGGAGACTTCTTTTTTTAATTTAAGAAGGATATTAAACAATTCAATTCCATACATTTAGAAATGTTTGCTAATCAAATGATCTCCAGCATATCACAGGGATTATAACCATTTAACCTATGACCTTGGTTTGGCGATACAAACTATGCTACTATAAGCGTGCTCATTTTAATTTCAATTTTTTTATTGTGATTGTAAAGGTCACATAAAGAAGGGTTACAGTTACGTATGTCAAGTATTGAGTACATTTATTTTGAACAGAATCATCTCCTCCCTTGTTTTCTCCCAGTTTTTCTCATTCAAGTTCCCCCAAATTGTAAAGACATTTTTTTTAATTCAAAGGTTGTTTGATTATCTTACTGAATTAAATCATTAATTTTGAAATTAAGAAAAAATGAAGTTTAGAATTCTGAGAAAGCCATTGGGTAAGTCATAAACTTAAACTTATTTTTAGTGTATATGTTCAATTGTCTTTTATAATCTTAGAATCTGGTTCATTACCTCTTTGGGAAAATGAAGCAGGCAAAGGAAGATAAGTTCCTTTCCTAATGTATCAGCTCCATGCAGGCTGCTTATGTTTATCCTCTACATCATATCATGTGGCATATGACAATTTTCACACATTGCCTCGGTCAAAACTGCAAGCCTTCTTACAGAAAAGGCTAGCTAAGGCTGGCCTTCAGCCTAGGTTCCATGCCAGTAATGGCTTTGACATTGCAATCAGTTTGGTTGGGTAGCATATTGCACAGAATATAAAGCTTAAATACAGTAATTGTGGTAGGTTTTTACCTAATTACATTGAAACCCCTAGTGCATATTGGCTGTTTCATACTGAAATGCCAGGATAATTTCAGCCCTAAAGGTTGTGTTAGAACACTATAACAACAGGAAAAGCTCAGAGAAAGATCTCAGAATTTGTTTCTATTAGTGTCCTGGGGAGACAGTATAATTTTCCATCTGCTTCCTGCTAATAACTAAACAACAAAACTCCAAGCGGTATATCATTTTCTAAAGAAATGGTGAAACTATTGCCCATCTACCCTTGGCCTGTGTGTGCTTACTCTGTTATTTATAGAAGACCTAGGAACTGATCTGAGGCCACTCCAGAGAAACTTCCAACTGCCTTTTAAATTTCCCATATGGTGCAGGAGTTAAATAAATATGTTTTTCTTTTCTTTTCTTAAAAATAATACAAAATATGAAAAACTACAGAGTAGCCCAAGGTAAAAATGAACAGAATTTAAAAATATCAGCTCTATTTGAAATTATTATTAAAGAATTTATGCTCTTTCAGTCAAAATGATAGCTAGCAGAGATTTATTAATTTATTTCCCTGAAGACATATTTGTTAATTATTTCACTATTGCTGAGAAGCCCAAAGACTTTCCAGTCTCAAGCTTTGTAGCCATTGTGGATTACTCAGTAGATTTACCTGATCTCACCCAATCAATATCATGAATATTCAGATGAGCTCTTCTTACAGAAGTTAATTTCTCTTGCATTATCAGTGTTAGACACCTGGCTCCTTTAAGTCCATTCTAGGGCTTGAACTCAGGACTTTGCACTGCCGTTTAGCTTTTTCCATTCATAAAAAACATGCTAGTACTTGGGCCATAACTCTAGTTCCAGTTTTGGTGCTGGTTAATTGGAGAGAAGGGTCTTTCCTATTTGTTTACCTGTACTGCCTTTAAAAAGAAACCTTCAGGTCTCAGTTTCTAAGCAGCTAGGATTATAGGTGTGAGCAATCTACATTCAGTTTGACATAATCCTTTTTGAACTGATAAACTTTGTTCTTGTTATTTTCCTCCCTTATTTCTTAGTCTCTTCTTGCAAAGTCTTTTGAGAATTCGATCAGCATCCCTCTCTTCTGAATATATCATTCATTCATGAAAAAGGTTACAAATTTTATATTAATATAAAGAAAAAAAGCTTCATTTTTCTAAATTATCCTCCTATAGGGTTAGAAATGGGAACTGTTTGCTATTCCTACGTAGAGTGTTTTCCTATCCACAAACTGAGCACTAGTGGGATTTGACTCAGTTCAGACTTCTCAACCCTCTGAAAATGCTTATATATTTTTTTTACACACTTCCCTCCTGTCTTTCCTAGTAGAATTAAATTTAAACTGAACTGTTAATTCATCTGCCTCCACTCTAAGTGTTGGTAATGCTAATGTAGGTAATTATATTGAATACACATCAGAAATTAGTAAGTCATTTTATATCTTTGTCTTGAGAGGCCTTGGCGTTCTCTGGGAAAATTTAAATCCTTGCAAGTAGCAGAATGCTTTGTTTTACTTGCTAAGTAGCCTCCTTTCTTATGATTCAATTTTGGAAGCTTAGAACCAAGAGTTATAATTTAAATTGTTATCTTGAATGATAACCTGATGATTCTAGGTAGTTCTGTGGTAAAATAAAGTCAATCACTTCATATACATAGAACTTAAGTCCTTTAGAATACATTCTGAATGGAGAAAAAGTCTCACATTTATTTCTGTTCTACTAGCTTATCACCCTGACCATATGAGCACTTGATTTGATGTAGCACTACTGCTACATATTTTTCTATTCCAACAACATTTTTCTATTCCATACTAGATACATTAAAGCTTCATTTGCTGTCACATAAAATGAAAGTTGAAATGGCAATCTATTTGTGAATTAAAAATGGAAACTGCTTGGGCTTAGTGTGGATGTTGGTAATTATAACAAAATTGGGCATCTGAAATGCATTATAATTAGCCTCCAGGTACTTCTAGACCTCGATAGGCTGTTCCAATTCTGACTTGTGTTTCCTAGGCAAACTGAATTACTTGATAAATATTAAAATGTATTAGATACATTTTTTCCTCTAAAGCTCTTCATAGAAGCAGTATTAGGAGGATAGAGTTTGAGAGAATTTAACATTTTTTTCTATTTCTTAGAAATGAGGTCGCATATTCATTCCTGTTTCCTGTTACTATTACACAAATAATAGGTTTTTTGTGTTTTTTTGTTTGTTGTTTTGTTTTGTTTTGGTCATGGGGCTTGAAATTGGGGACTGAGTGCTGTCCCTGAGCAATTTTTGCTCAAGGATAGCACTTTACCACTTTGAGCCACAGGGCCACTTCCGCTTTTCTGGAGTTAATTGGAGATAAGAGTCTTATGGATTTCCTGCTCAGGCTGACTTTGAACCAAGAGGCTCAGATCTCAGTCTCTCAAGTACCTAAAATTACAGACATGAGACAACAGTGCCAGCTAAGAATATGTTTTATGTTTAGTTAATCATCAAATTTACTTTCTGAATCAATGACTAAGAAGTTTGCTGATAATTCATCTTCTATTTTGCCATGATGTAATCTTGTGGGTCTCCCTTGCTCAGAATGCATTCAGGATCACATAATAAAAGAGTTCTGATGGAGTGCTAAACCCACCTGCATCAATCTAAGAACGAACATTTGTGTACATTCCATTTGTTGAAGTCATCTTTTCAGATTAATTATCATTTTTATTTGTTGGACTCAATAGGGAGACATAACTTTTGGTCAAGGAGAGACATTTAGTGTACTTTCCTGATATTTTTGTTTTATATCCCCCACTGGTGACATTTATTAAATAAAAACATTGCATTGCAAAGTTTGGAAGCTGAAATAAATTTCTCAGATGTGATCAAGGATGCTGGATTTTTTTATATTTGAAGGCAATATTGAAAGGGGGCCATGCAACTCTTTTTCTATATAAATAAAAGATTAAACCATTATGAATCAAAGATTTAAAGTGTTTTGGTACAAAGTTCCATTTAAGACAAATTACTTCTAGAGGTTCATCATATTACTGAAATCCATTGAAGATATACTTGAAAATTATTGAAATAAGGTCTTAAATATTCTCACCACATTTAAAGAAAAGATGACCAGGTGAATAGATATAGTGATGTGTTTAATTATGACATTCATTACAAAGTGTGTACATACAGCAGAACATCTATTAAACTGTTCTGGTGTATGACTTTTAGTTTTTAAATATACCATAATAAAAGATAGAAAAGATATACCTAGCTATCATTAAATGGGTAATAAATGTCTAGGTAAGTGTTCTTGGTGAGGATAGTACACTGAGACACCAAAGCAATATAAACAATTAATTTAATAACATTTATAATGAGATCTCCCTTTATAAGAATAAGTTTCTTAATGTATATACTTACCCTTCACTTCACTTACTTTTATGAAAATTTTATTTTGGAATAACCACTTCAAAGTTACAAGTCTTTGGATGGAAATATGAAATCATTAAATATATACTGCAGAGTAATCATGTTTACTGTTCTCAGTTCAGATGCAATGTGTGATGAGCTCCAAGTATTTTCACTCCATTTTCTGTAACATTGGAGTTTTGATGAAAAAATATGTCTCTCTTTCCTATCCTATCCTTGGGATGTATAGGTCTCTTAAAATATGTGGAATAATATAAGTCCAGTAAAAAGAGCATATTGAACATGCATTCACCTTGATTTTCAATCGTCTTGTCTTTACAGACACATCCTTGACACTTTTAGTGTTTTCTCTGTGTTTACCTATATTTGTTATTTTTTCCTGTTTTAGCTGTTTGTACATTATTTATTTTTCTTTAATTTTATTTTTTCTTGAATTTTGTTAAATTCCTCCTGCTATTGCTTCTTTTTAAACATGTTCTACTTTGCATCTTGTTCCTTTTCTTTGTTTTTGATTTTTAAAATTGTATTAAGGTGATGTACAGAGGGATTACAGTTACATGAGTTAGGTAAAAAGTACATTTCCTTTCAAACAGTGTCACCCCCTCCATCATTCTCTTCCAGGTTTTCACCTCCCTCCCCCACCCCCTGCAAGTTGCATAATTCATTTCCAACGAAGTGTCCAGTGGGTTTCACTGCTGAATTGATTCGCCCTTTGTCCCAGTATTTCTGTGCTTCCCCTTCCCCTCCCCAAATCAGGTGAACTTATATACAAGATAAAGGTACAGAATTTAAAAGAAAAATGTAACAGAAGGGAATAAACTAAAGGAAAAGAAAAGGAAAGAAGAAAAGAAAAAGAAACAGGATCTCAAGTAAGCCAGACCCAAAGAAACATAGTGTGCATGGTTTCCTTCATTTGTAATAATTAGAATGTGCCCATAAATCTACAAATAAACTCAATGGATAGTAAAAGACAAATTATTGCATCTGGACATGATTAATTAAATGGTAGTCTAAAAATTCACACGGTGAGAACAAAGAAGGATATTCTAAGGAGAGAATCACAACGGCTCAGTATCTATGTGCATATGGTCATATAAAATAATGCTTATTGAAATGAACTCCAAGAAATAGAAGCAAGAGGCTTTTTATTATCCTGCTTGTGGTTTTTTGCTATTCTTTATAGTGAAGTTTATTTTGATTACTAGCAAGAGTGATGGAGTTGTATAAGCTTGGAACACTTGTTATTGAAGTTTTCAAAATCAAGAAAATATATTTTTGATTAGGTAGGATAAACTCAGTAAACTTTAATTTTGTAGGCCAGTGTCTAAAAACACTCAATATCTCTCTTGTTACATACAATTTTCAGATGACATTTAATGTCATTGAATTTTATGGTTTTAGAAAATGAAGTCAGAATGAGGGGAGGGGAGGGATAGTGGGAGAACAGCAATGGAGTGGGTAACAATGTTCAATGAGAAATGTACCTTATATGTGTAAGTGTAACCCCTCTGTAAAGCATCTTTACAATAAAATAAAATTAAAAAAAGAAAAATGATGCAGAGAAAGGGAGAGATACTTCTGTCAGGGTCTGATGAGTAATTGAAACAAATGTACAAATCTAGACCTGTTCTTTTGTCTCCGTGTTCTTTTTTGATAGTACTGCAGAGTGCCCTTGATACTTTATTGTGAAAAACATCCACGAATGGGCTTTTTCTCAATCCTCACAACATTACATTTTATCATGCATTTCATGTTACTTTCAGTTTCTAAGAAGTAAAGTCAATCAGAGTACCTTCTAAGCTCTCTTCTGCATGGATCTCTACTTTTACAAAATGTAAATCTGAATTCTGCAAGACTCTTTGGAAGTCTCTGTTCTTTATTCTATTCAAAGATCAAGAAAGTATAATAAAACTTGAAAATATATGCATGTAGACATTATCTATAATTTAGAAAAAATTCTGTTGGTCTCCCTGCTAACTAACAACATCAATAATGGTTTTCTTAATGAAGTAGAGACAAACTTAAAAAAATCTAAAAGATAAACAATGATAAAGGAATACTAGGAGTACATAGTGATTGCACAATGTCTGGGTAATAAATAAATAATGATTGTGGCAATGAATAATAATCATTGGATTATTTATTGCCAAATGGTCCTTTGACTATTGATCAGCTTTTAGTAGCTACTTTCATGCTGTCTTTGCTATTCACAGAAAGAGTGTAGTAGCACACTACAAATATTTGGTCTTTTAAGTCCTATCAGAAAAAAATGTGTATGTGTGTGAATACATGAGAGCATTTACATGGCATAAAAATATATAAATATACACACACATACACACACATATGTGTATAATATACACAGACACATACACCTATATGGTTTATAATAACCTACTTATGAAACAGTTTATAATATCCTTTAGTAGTCTAACTATATAACACATATATATTGTGTGCCATTTAATGTTATTATGTATAGTATATAATATAGTTGATATACAATTCTAAAAGATTATTACTCCCAGTATGCAATGAATTATTTTAGTATACCTGGAAGTAAGCATAATCCAACTTTGAAGACCACTCTATGAAGTTCATTCTTCTCTGTTTCCTTCATTTATTTCAGTTCAGCCAAGCCATCTTAACAACTTCCATGGCTACAAAATATATCTCTGAAGTAACTTTTTAATGATCCTTTCTTTTTGTGAATTGTTATCATCTCAGGAACTATAGTACTTCATCCTAGAATTACCCTACCTTGGGTGACTCCATGCTAAAATTTTATTAAGGAAAGAAGCTATTTTAGCAGGCCCAGAGTTCAAGCCCCATGACCAAACAAAAAATAAAAAGAAAGGAAAAAAGAAGCTATTTTAGGGTACACTAAAGTAATATAAAAAGGTATACTGATATTTGTACTTGAACTAAGAACTTTCTCTACTTTGAGGAAGTGAGGTTATATCCTCAGCATGAAACTCAGGAAAGAAAACTATCTTCATTAGCAAATTCATTACAATGGAGTCACATTGCCAGAGTTTCTGTGCATTTCTTATTTATTTTTAACGTATACCTTGTTGAATGAGAGATCCTTAATATCATGTGATAGGCATGACTAGAAGGGGTATGTGGGTGGGGGAATGAAATCTAAACAGCTTTTGTGTCTTATTCTATGGATAGTGTGACATGATGCATCACTCAAAGCTTTACCTGACTCCACTGCTTAGCCACATGGTTTCCCTCTAGTGCCTGGTGCCTCTGCTCCTTGACTGCACAGTCAAGTGCTCTTGGAATGCTCCCTTCACAGATTTGCTACAAATAAATAGTAATCTACCACTAAAATACTCAGTGCATTTCATGGGAAGCTTTTAGTTTATGTACCTAGATGCCATTCAGCATTATTAGTGAATCCTTTGAATTCTTTTTCTTTCTTTCTTTCTTTCTTTCTTTCTTTCTTTCTTTCTTTCTTTCTTTCTTTCTTTCTTTCCTTCTTTCGTTCTTTCCTTCTTTCGTTCTTTCCTTCTTTCGTTCTTTCCTTCTTTCGTTCTTTCCTTCTTTCGTTCTTTCTTCTTTCCCTTCCTTCCTTCTTTCCCTTCCTTCCTTCTTTCTTTCCTTCTTTCTTTCCTTCTTTCTTTCTTTCTTTCTTCTTTCTTTCTTTCTTTCTTTCTTTCTTTCTTTCTTTCTTTCTTTCTTTCTTTCTTTCTTTCTTTCTTTCTTTCTTTCTTTCTTTCTTTCTTTCTTTCTTTCTTCTTTCTTGTTGGTTGTGGGGCCTGAACTCTGGGCCTGGGTGCTGTCCCTCAGCTCTTCAGCTCAAGACGAACACTCTTCCATTTGAGCCACAGTGCCACTTCTCAATTTTTCTGATTATGTGGTGCTGAGGAATCAAACCCAGGGCCTCATGCATGCAAGTCAAGCACTCTACCACTGAGCCACCTTCCTAGCCCCATAGTTCTTTGTTCTTTATACATACTTGCATGTTTGTTTTCTCCTCCATATCTTTTGATTCCCTCATTTGTAATAATTAGAAAATGTCTAGGGTAGTTCTAGCAGAGGATCACAATAGCTCTATAGCTATGTACATATCATTATATGGTAGAGCTAGTCTCGAGAACAGAGAAGCCACCACTTAAAAGGTGAAATTTGGAGTCTTTATTGGAGCACTAGCTGGCAACAAGAGGAGTCTTGTCACAAAGCCCTACCACCCTGGAAACAACTAACACATCGTTTATATGGCTAAAAGCCACACAAGGTGCATGGAATTAATCTTAACAAAGTAGAAAACAAATCAGATAATCAAAGTAAATGAAAAAAAGAAAAACAACAACAACCAGTGAACACTCAAATCTAACAAAGATGTTGAATATAAGCCAAAAAATAACAAATGTGGATACAAGGAAAGGAAATCCAAATCCAATCATAAAAGGAGAGTAAGAATTTTCTGGAACATACCAACTCAAAACACATTTACTTTTATTTATTTATTTTTGGTCGGTCATGGGGCCTGAAATCTGGGCCTGGGCACTGTCCCTCAGCTCTTCAGCTCAAGGCTAGTGCTCTACCACTTGAGCCACAGTGCCACTTCCGGCTTTTTCTGCTTATGTGGTGCTGAGAAATCAAACCCAGGGCCTCATGCATGCAAGGTAAGTACTCTACCATTGAGCCACCTTCCCAACCTCTAAACACATTTTTAATTAAAGAATGTACCCTATTATGAAGGTCTTTTGCGTTAGACCCAGTCTCCTTACTTCAACATAACCGTATAAAATGATGTTAATTGAAAAAAACTGCAAGATAAGGAAACAAGAGGGGATTTTTCTTAGTGTACTATATGCAGTTCTTTCTTTTTTTCTTTCTTTCTTTTCTCTTTTTGGTTTACCTCCAGTTGTTATTGATTTTGATTCATTACCCTTTGCATCATATATAAGTTTATCTGATTTGGAGATGGAAAAGGGAACCACAAAAATGGTGAGACAAAGGAAAAAGGGTGAACCAATGCAGCAGTGATACTCACAAGACACTATGTTGGAAATGAACTTTACTACATGGGGGAGAGAGAAATGGGGGTAGAGGTAGTGGGAGAAAATGAGTGAGGGGTAACAATGTTTGAGAATTGTATTCATTTCCTTAGATATGTAACTGTACACCTCTGTACATCACCCTTTAAATAAATAAATAAATATATAATTAGCAATATAATTTGAGAATAGGGTGACAGGAATGGAATGTTTTTCAGCAAAGTTGTCTGTGGCACATAGGAATCCTGAGGACTTTGGAATAAGCTCTTAAGATCTGGATAGTTTCAGTTAATTTTATTTTCTCATTATTTAACTTACTATAACTCCTGGTCACACCTGGATACTTGGGAAAACTGTAGGTCAGCAAATTTCCACTATCCATACTTTATATAAAATTGGATTTCATAGACTCTTCTGATTAAAGGGGAAGTTTTAAAAATCAACAGAAATATCTGGTAACATGAACACAATATGAATCATGACATGATTTCAGGGCTTTTTCAAGAGATAAAGTACTAGATTAGTTAGCTTGAGAATGAGGAAACAAGATTGAAAGGAGATTTAATAAATCTTAAATGGCATGGGAACATTATTATATAGGCCACATTGTCAAGCTGTTCTTCATTTCCAGTGAGATAAAAGAAGAGATTAACTGCAGGATAAGGGATTTAGATTAACTTCCTGGGAAAAAGCTTAATAGTAATAGTTCTGATTTTTAGAAAAAGTCACCAAGAGAATAAAGAAGGCCATTTCAGAGGAAATAATATTGTCTATCCATGACAGATTTGTTGTTATACAATTGGCCAAAGGCTTTAAAAATTAGCTCAACTCAATGAATATTTATAAAACATTTTTGCAGATGTAGTTTAGAGTGTGGTAGAGGAAAAGGGCAAATACACTACTGCACAGGACAGACTTTGAAAATATCACGAGGAAAGTGCCGTGGGCATTCTTAAATAAAAAACCTGAAATATTTAAAATGATTAAGAAAAAATACTTCATGTTAATATATCATTAGTGATTGACCAAGATAAAACAATATATGATTTCAGTGTTTAGAATATTTAGTTGTGTGTGTTAAGTGCACATGTGTGTGTACATGTGTCTAAATGTGTATGTGAGGACAGAGAAGGTGATATAAGCCGAACATAAAAACAGTATACTTGGCAATGAAGAGAGTTCTATTCTTTTGTTCATTTGTTCAATTCCTGGATGATCTCTCTCAGGAAAAATATTCAGCCAAAGAAAGTTAAGCAAAAAATTTGAATTTAAAAGATCTAAGGATAAATGCATAAAACGAATGCTAAATTTTATTTCATTCATTCTTTCCCCAGAAAGGACTGCACACATGCTGTACAGCAACTTACATATCACCTATTTCCTAGCTCCATGGAACTGAACAATTGAGAGCTGGAATATACTACCTCTAGAAAATTCTAAGAGGAGAGGACTTGATGGCATTAAGGTAAAGGCTGAAGTTGATGACATTAAGATATAGACTGTCTTGTGCTGGTGACTCACACCTGTAATCTTAGCTACTCAGGAGGCTGAGATCTCAGGATCACGGTTCAAAGCCAGCCGGGGCAGGAAACTCCATGAGACTCTTATCTCCAATAAACCACTAGAAAACCCTAAGTGGTGCTGTAGCTCAAGTGGTAGAGCGTTCCCCTTGAGCTGGAGAGCACAGGCAAAGAAAACGCCCAGGCCCAGAGTTCAAGCCCCATAACCGGGGTTGGGGAGGGAATAAAAAAAAGATATAAACTGATAAGACTGAAGAAGTATGGAGAAAACAATATTAAGAACGTGAGAATTACGAAGTCCTTAGAGAGTTTTGATTCTGTGGGTGACTAAACAACTCAGGGATAAGATCACCAGTGGTTCAGTGTGCAGTACAGAACAGATAAAAGAAGAGTTAGTTGTCTGTGGGAAGGTAAGTGTAAAGGTAATTTCTATTCTAGGGGTAAATTATGGTAGCTTTTAACTCATGTCATGGCTATGGTGATAGACTTAAAGCAACAGGAGAACTCAAAGATTAGTGGAAATCTACTTAGAAGTTGCAGTAGCAAAACTCATGATGTAGACTTTGAGAGAAAGTTTATTCCTAGATACTCCTTTGTGCAACTGAGTGGATGTTGGCACCAATTGTAGAGATCAGGATATTGAAAGAAAAATACCTTTCAAACAAGCATCATTAGTTCAATTTAGGAGTTGTTGAATCTGAGTTCCCTTTGATATATCAAGTCAATGGTGGAAATCTCAAGCTACTATTATGGACTTCAAAATATGGTGTTGAAGCTCAGGAAGTTGGTGGTTAAAATTTTAAAAATGTACATGAAGCTTCCATCTGAGACATAATTAATTGCTAGGGAGAAATGAGATCACTTAGGGAAAGAGTATGATGTAGAATGAAAAGAAAAGAGGCCAAGATGAGGTTTTAAAAAACTCAAGCTACAAATAAACCTGTGAGTGAGGGCAGAAGAAATATATGAAAAGTAAATTGCCACAAAATAATCACAAAATAAGATGAATTTGATCCATAGTGTCAGATATTGCGATGGCACTAACTATATTGAGATTAAAATATTTGAGGGATCAGAATGGAATAAAAATAGATGTTTCTTCATCAAAGCTTCATATTTGCAGGCATATTTAAATATATACCCACCCCAGTTCCTACTCAGTTATGCTTATTTCTGTTATTGCATGAAGATTTGTCTGTCTCCATCTCCCGGGAAGACACAAGAGTGTGTTTGTCTGCATCATACATGTATGAGGGCATGAGTGGATTGAGCTCTAAAATGAGAGTCCTCCTTCCAGAACATTCTGCTTAAGACTCTGAGGATCATCAACTATTATTAATTAGTCTTCATTTTAAAACCAGTCTATTCTATTTCTTTATTGTTGATGTCTTTGGAAATAAAAAGTTTGGTCAATGACATAGTTGAGTGATAGCAATAAAAAAGAGAAGCTAGATGATCAATTATTGATTACTGTGAAGAATTTGCTATAATGAATAAAGCTTGAATGTTATTTACTGTTGAAATCAGATCTAAAATCATAATTTAAGTAAGAAAAGAAATTACAGGATATTTATTCAAGTCTTATAAGTAGAGTGAATTACCTTTTTCACCTGCACTTTCAAAGGACAATCTCCTTCTTCGAAGTTTACAGTTGTCTCCATCAGAATCATTCATAGATTGTGATCGTAGTAAAAGATCAGCCTTTATGAAAGGGAAGTGAGGGTAAGAGCAAAGATTACTTGATTTGATGAAGAAGTACTGTCAGTTACATTGCTATGGTGCATTACCACAATCCTATTGAGGGTTAATTATATCTCAGACAGATTCCTATAATATCTGCTTAATGGAAGTTTCTAAGTTGTAAAATAGATTACTAGAATAATTCTAGTACTTCCACTAGTCCATGAGGAAAACTTGATTATATGAAGCATTTATTATAATTATTTGGAATGAATATTAGCATTTAGAGACAGAAATTTTCTTTGTATGGATGTTCTTTACATAATTTGGCAAAGTTAAAATAAATTAATAATAATTTATAAAACTTTGGAGAATACTACAGAAAAAATGTATCAACTAATTTTAAAAAAGCTATTTGGGGAGGCAGGGAAGGTGGCTCAGTGGTAGAGCACTTGCCTTGCATGCCTGAGGCCCTGGGTTCGATTCCTCAGCACCACATAAGCAAAAAGAAAAAAAGCCAGAAGTGGCACTGTGGCTCAAGTGGTAGAGTGCTAGCCTTGAGCTGAAGAGCTGAGGGACAGCGCCCAGGCCCAGAGTTCAGGCCCCACAACCAGACCCAAAAAAGGCTATTTTTAAATTACATGGGAGTGAACCTAAATTTCACAACAGTAACTCTAATGCTAATTTCAATAAATTTTATTATTAGAGCTATTTATTCTGCTTGTTATTATCTTCTCTTCCCTCTTTGGTTCATTCTGCATAATATTCTTTAAATGAAAGTGGAAATTATGCTTTATTTATTTGGATGTTACATGAATTTTATGTAAAGCAATTGTTTGAGGTAGATAATTAGTGCTTTTCAAGGCAAACCCAGAATAAGGTCAGTAACATTTGACTAAGATTGTGATAAAAGTGCCCTTTGACTTGCTCTTTCTCTTTAATTCCTTCAGAGTGCCTGGAAATAACTGTAAGTCCAGAGATAAATAAATTATCAACGTTTATCCTAATATTGACTTGGAATCTTTGTTCTAGAAAATATAACAGGTATGTAAATACAATGTAATTACATGTGTAAAATATTTATATATGTATAAATACACTTGAAATACAAAATATCCAATAAAAAGATTTGGATTTGGAATAATGTTTCTGGGCTTTGGAGTAAGAAGAATATACTAGGAATAATCCAGTATAAACTGAAGTCTCTAATGAAAGTTCTGTATTCATGGAATATACTGACAGTAGTTCAAAAGGGCACTAAAAGGCAGAATTTAAGGTTAAGGACTTAAGAGTTCTGCTCTCAATATTCATTCTAGGTTACTAAAATAATTAAAATATTTCTATTGTACCATATTTTATTAATTCTTCAGAATTAATTTGACTCTACTATTAAATATGATTAATTTATCTTTTTTGACTGATCGTTATTTTAAACTTGAGGGAGCTTTATCTTTTCTTTATTATTGAGAGGTCAATGGCTGTCATAGATGATATAAATAATAGCTAAAATAATATTCTGTCCTTTATATAAAATTAACTCTTTTAAAAGATTTTCAATAGCTTTAGATAACCCATTTCTAACAAATAATAAACTAATTTCCCACAATATAACCAATAGTATTTCAAGCTAAGAATATCAGCTAAGCATTCCTATGAGGTCAAACTTAAAATACCTGCTTAAACCTATTCAACACAATTGAAAATAATTAGGCCTAATTCCTTCCTTATAATTTGTAATTTTCAGCATTCAATTTGCCTTTCCTTCTGAATATTCAGAACTGATAACTTTTACTGCAATATTTTTGTGCAATCTAAGAATAAGATACCAGAAATTAAAAAGCACATATTTAACATATACCTTTGCACTCTCATGCCTTAGGTTGAAAGTCAACTCCAGGTTTGTTAGAAAGTGATCAGAAAACTCTGGATACATATCCAGTACTTCTAACAAATCTTCTCGTTGAATCTTGTGCAAGTCACAGTATGTGAGAGCTCTTACATCTGCGTTTGACTTGCCAGGTTTGGCATAGAGATGAACCATTTCTCCAAATATATCATTTTTTCCTAAAAATAAAAGAAGCATAAGGAAAAAAAGAGAAAAAAAGGAGAGAAAGAATACAAACATCATTATCTTTCTAAAATGGATCAATGGACCCATGCCTGAAACCAAAGATTTTAAATATTTCTCATGATCTTAGACAGAAAAATTGAATTAGCTGGACTAGTTTTCCCAGATTATGTTTTTGGAGTGGGATTTTAGTAGGCAAAGATAATGGGTCCTGGTATAATCTCTCTCATTTTCTTAGTTTTGGTTGTTTAACCTTGTAGAATGTTGTAAGTATGACTACAGTCTGATATGACCCTAAGTGTCTTTCCATACATTATTTTAAAGATACTGCAGATAGATCATGATCTGATTTGTTCATCCCAGGAGTATGAGAGTCTTCAGGGAGTCAGATTCCTGTCTTAGGATCATGTCTGGAGGTTGTTCCAATTAAGAACTTATGGTGTAGCTGAGGTTTCCACCTTATTTCAATACTTAGAAACTCGAGGGAGCAATCCTCTTATTTCCTATACCAACCATTTTTAATTTATTTTTAATGGATTTTTTCAATATTTAAAATATTTATTATATTTCCTAAAGATATGTAGATTTATGTTATTTGCTCTTTGTTCTGAGCCATTTGTTCTTTTGGTTCTTCTGCAAAGTTTAGGTCATTTCAATATCTGGTTTATAATAGGCCCTCTCCACCACTTCTGCCTGGCTAAGTACCCCTGATCTTCACTTTTATTCAATGATAAGTAAAAGAAGAAAAAACAAAAAATATTGGCAGTTTTATGGACTAAGTAGATGTCAGGCACTATGCAAAACTCTTTTGGAAGTTACCTCACATTATCCCTAAGCAAATTTCATGTAGAAGTTACTATTATTATTCAGATTTTATAAACACTAAAAGAAGATTAAAGAGGTAAAATGATAAGCCCCTGGTCACCTTAGTTGGGTGAAATGGAGAGAGGAAGTAGCCAGGATTAAATATCACGCATTCTGACTGATTCATTGTCCCTACATACTTGACATATCTAATCTCCTCCTTAAAATTTCCAAATGTCATTGCTATTTTTCTTTTCCTGAATATCAATCAAGTCATTTGTATGATATATGTACTTAATAAATACTGATAGACTACTTTTAAAGATGATTAATGATACTATAAATAGTATTTTCTCATATCTATCTTGAAGCTCCTTTTCAGATGGTAAAAAAATTCTGTCTTATTTTAATTTTTGGTAGAAAATCACATTTGGGGATCAATGAAAGTTTTTAAAATTATTAAAATTTTGACTCACAGGTCAAATTTGTTCTAATATTCTCTCATTTTTAAATGAGAAAAATCTAATGCTAAAACTGCAAATACTATATCTTAAGTACATAAGAAAAATTGACAATGAAATGATGGTATTAACATAGTTTAAATATTAGTCTTTCAAAATAAAATGAATAATCTTATTTTGTTAGGATTTTATGTTCTGACTTACATGCAAAACACACTTTTTATAGGAAAAAAAAATTTAAATTTTTCTTAATTTTCATAATTAGTATAAACACTGTGCTTATAAAAATTCTGAATGAAGTTAAAATAATATTTATATATTAATTAGCTTCCATGACTATACATGAATAGGGGCTAAGTCACTTGTACAGATTAGCAGTACTCTATAATTCCTAGTTTATAATGCAAAAGAGCTTGTTGTTACCTTTTGTAGAAGCTATATCTGGAAAATGAGGAATGCCAGAGAATTATACTTCTCTGGCAAGATAGCAGGACAAACTTTCAAGGCCAAATCTCAGGAAAAACCCAACATTGTTGGGTAGCAATGAAATGACTGAGAATATATTTTCCTTTTTTTTAACAGTTCAGTGGACTGGAAACTAAATGATGTGCATTGTCAACTTTAGAAAAATATTTTAACAGTTATAATGCTAACAAAATTATTAGAACAGGTAGGGAATAACTCAAGCATCTTCATTTATATATTTAGATCCACTGCTGTGACATATTCTGGTTTTATACAACAGCAAAGAAAACCCCCAGCATCCTTGTTCTTTTGGAGCTGACAGTCATAGGTGACCATGAGTAGTCAAGAAAATAATTGAATTGCATGCATTATTTAAATGGAATAGCATTAAAGCCATAAGAGAAAAAAATGACAAGTTTTCAGACACTGAGGGTAGTTAGTGTTAACCATGGGCAGACTGGTTAGGTCATAAGGTAGAATGGTAATTGGCTTCATTCTGATACTTCTAAGAAATACTACAAATTCGCCTTCTTAAATTTAGTTTTAAAGAGAAATAGATGAAACATGAGGTTTCTTTCATGCTCCAATTTATTTATTACTAATTTTAATCTCCTATACTTTTTTATTACTGGCATTATGTTCATAGCTTCAAAGGTATGGACTCATAAAATTCCATCTGTAAAGGCATACAACAGATAAATGAAACTCATCAAAACAGAAACCTGATTCATGATAGAGCACTGGCATAATTTAGCAAATGTGCCTCCAGCAATATATATTTTGTTTAAAAATATTAAGGGATCAGGCTTGAAGACATGGTCTAACATGAAAAGGAATATGTAGACTATTTTTCATATATTGGTTCTCAATTATGTAGGTCCCTGCCAAGAATTTAAGAGAATCATGGAAGTATTTTCATATTGGAGAAAAAGCAAGAAAGTTTTTGCAAGGTTACTTTGGTTTGCATTAGAATTAAAACAAAACTTTTAAATTACCCACTGCTATTAACCATTCCATATTAATCAATCTGTAAGCCATTTTATATTATATGCTGCAATTGCTAATAACTGAATTTATCAAATCCAGTTTTAAAGCACTCACCCAAAATAGCTACCACAATGTCATCTTTGAGGATTTCGATGGAGCCTCTGGATAAGAAATACAGAGCAGTGAGGACATCCCCACAATGAACGAGGGTGTCTCCTGGAGGTGCATGGGTGGTCTTGAACTTCATTGCCAAAGCTCTAAGGCAACCTTTACTTGCCCCCCGAAAAGCTTTGCAGTTTTGTAGCAAAGTCTGATTCAGATGTAGGCAAATGTCAGCTTGTAAGCATTCTGGGAAACCCTTTAAGACCTGAAGAAGAAAAAAATAAAAAGTCTCATACTACCAGTGCACTGGGTATTTCAACCTGAACTAAAAAGTATATTTCTTGCTCACAGATCTGCAGGTGTAGTTTCTGTCACACGGGAATTCTTACAGTGCTTCTGCCGCACCTACTTTAATGAGTACTTGGTTTGCTAAACATGTCAGAATTTTTTTAAACTCAAACCTTTTTCTCTGAATTAAATTCAGACAGTCAGACTCAACACAAATCCTGTCTCATTAAAATGTTATGCCTACAACTTTCACATTGCTCCTCTTTCCCTGCTGTTGCTGTGTAGTTTCTGTCTAGCATCATACTGCACACAGGTATTGTGTACTGAAACAATAAGACATAACTAATGAAGGCAGTACAACTAGAAAAATAAGCAACCTTTTGAAGAAATTTCAAGTCAATTTGGATTTTCATCTTGTATAGTTCTTAGCTATAATTAGTGAAAAATATCAATCCTGAAATAGCCATGCTATTTATGAATGTCATATACCAGGCCCTGTTCTAAAAAAAAACAGTATTTGGGATATTTATGTTTCTATACATACAAAAACACTCAAGGTTTTGATAAACAGTGAAAATAGAGAAAGGAAAGGAAAGCCGAAAACATAATTTAAAAGTATAGTTGCATTTTCCAAAGTGGAAATTGTGCTGGAATTTACTGTGCATACAATTAAGCTCCTAAATTGCTACTGTTTTGACAACCAATTCTTAATTTAAAACTTGAGGAATGGATTCAACAATAGCTTGTGACAAGTGCTGCTCAATTTGAACTGTATAAAATTTTGTTATTTTTATAAAATTCTTTATGCAATATATTCAAGGCACTCCAACTCTTGCCTCTCTGTATTTAGCTATTTTGGGAATTATATGTAGATTTAATTTTTATATTGAATATCTCTGCTAGTATAAATAACAATTTATGGGATGAAGGAGGGAAGTATGAACTGCAATTTATAGTGTGAAAATGATTTGGAGGTTTTTTTTTGCTTTTCTTTTTTAAACTTAATTTTAGTATGGCATTTCAAAGTAACAATGAATTGTTTATAAAGCAATTCAAACATCTTTAACCCACATTAAAATATTTTAAGTGACCTTAATTATTAGGAATTTCAAACAGTTTCAGGGAACTTTTTACTATAGGACCATTTTATGATGTGATTGCTCAGACTATCTTTTATATAATATGGAAGAATAATAATAGATATAAATGCACCAGGCACAAGGTTTTGCTTGAGTTTATAGCATGACATAGGAGTCACCTACAGAAATGGGTAGAGGCAATTTAGGATAAAATCCATGGAACTGGGTTCTGGTGGTCCATTTGCCACAGGTTCACTCTTGAGCAAGTCACTTCATTTGAGTCGTTTCTCTGCTATGCAGTTAAGTTTTCGCAACATTGAAGTTAGCTATCAGCACTAAATAGAGTACCAACCATTAGACACTGTTTGCCCAAAGCCCTGGCACTCACACTTTCATCCCTAATGTACTGTATTCTCTGACACAGATTCAGACAATATGAGCCTTCCCGCAGTAGGAGATCCTGGAAATGTATCTGCAAATTCTTGGCCTGTAACTATCAGGAATTGCTTATATAACTAGACTCCTGCCAAATTATCTTCTTGAGCTGAAGACATATCCAACATAATCTGCCAATCTGAGAGTTCTGCCTCCAAGATTGATAGCTTTCTCTTCATTGATAGAACCTAAACTTCTGGATCACTGATTTCTTCCACTACCTAAATTATCACAGTAGATTGTTTGGCAGTTTGTGCCAGACTATTGACCTTAGCATAGGCGGGTTTTAGAGCTATGAATGACTGTATCTGTGGGTTGTACAGGAGAATAATATCCTAGTTTACTGGCTTTTGCATAAGACACTTCTTTATGAAGCCCACTACTGTCGTCCAACATAATTCTCACATAACCCCTTAAAGATGAATAGAGCATTATATCAAGTAACAAATTAGCTACACCTACATTCTCCTAAATTATAGCTATAAAAAGATAAACAAAGGCATTTTACACTTCATACAAATGGAGGATATTCCTACTGATTAGTTGTGATGAATTTAGTAAGCTTGGAATTGTTATATCTGACATTTTCAATGTTGTCTTCCTGAGAATTTTAACTTCATCATAATAAAAATATAACTTGTGTCTGTGCATGAATGTATCACTATGTGTGTGTGTGTGTGTGTGTGTGTGTGTGTGTGTGTTCATGCAGATATCTGTATTGACATGGATTGAAGTAGAAGACAGAGATGAGACAGAGACGAGGTGTCCCATTTAATTGAGTTTGTTATATAATTCATGGAATTAGGCATGACTAAAGTGCTAACATCAACACTTACTAGCTGTGAATTTGGTGAAATTACTTAATTCAGATTCAGTCTTCTTTTTTATAAAGTTAGTTTTGGGGTAGTTACTGGGGTTTGAACACTGTGACTCTTGCTTGCTCAGCTTGGTTGCTCAGCTAATGTTTTATCACTTGAGCTGCACCTTCCGACAGGCATTTTGCTGGTTATTTTGGAAATGGAGTCTATTGAACTATTCTTCCCAGGTTGGTGAATCCTCTATCCTCTGGATCTCAGTCTCATGATTAGATAAGATTACAAGCTTGAGCCATTAGTGCTCAGTTTAAAGTTATTTGCCACAGTTCTGTGATTACAATTAAATATTGTTATATATATAAACATATAATTCATACTAAACACACTCAATTGTTACTCTCTCCTCTCTTACATATATTTCTTGGTCCTGAAGAAGAACTAGTATGGTCACTTTAGGTAGAAATTAAGAGGAATTATACATATTCTTTTCAGCCTGTGGGATAGGAAATTCTCCACCTGGCTTTATATGCTACAGACTCAGCAGAGTTTAAATGTTTTATATGTCATATATCAACAGCTTAAGAACTCCTTTCTTCTTTCATATCTCTCTATAATTTTCATTTTCTATTTTTGTCTTCTTAAATGTTCTGCTTTATTTGCACCTAGGTTTTCACTGGAACTTACCTTAAATCTTTGTTACAAAGTAGGCAATTAAAAAAAATAAATCTGCAAGTCTGTTCTTAGAACTCTAGCTGTTTTGGAATTATCTACAAACTTTAAGTCACTTGGGAAACCTTTTCCTTATAAAATTTCACCAGTCCCTAGCATTGGTTCTAATCTCCTGTTGCCTGCTGGAAAGGACTGCATTGAGTTGGAAATATTCTATAGCTTTTGTTCACACAGGTACAACTTACACAGATAATGACATATAATTGTCTTAATTAAAGAATCTTTCTGTGGTGGTAGTACTTGACTTTCTTAGCCTTCTTGAGTCATGTCATGTTATTCATGTAAAATACAATAAAATGTAAGATTAAGGGTTTTTTGTTGTTGTTATTGGTAGTGGGGCTTGAAATCAGGGCTTGGGTGCTGACCCTGTTTTTGGGTCTGGCACTGTACCACTTTGAGCCACAGCTTCACTTCTGGTTTTCTCGTGGTTAATTGTACATAAAAGTTTTGCAGATTTTCCTGCCCTGGCCACTTCTCAACCACAATCTTCAGATCTCAGCCTTCTGAGTAGCTAAGACTCAAGTTTTAAAATCTCATACTAGTCCTTTAATTTGGATGTCCCACATAAATTAACAGCTTTGAAATCTGTTTTATATATCTGTATGTCCCCTTTAAGGGATTTCTCATCAGGGAGGGAGTATTTATGGATTACCAGAAGATTGATACAATGGAAAGTAAGTGATAATTTTTAGATGATAATTTATCCAGGCACCACTTCTTCATTGGGACCAACTAGGTTGACTTCTTTGCTGCCTGCTTAGCATACCATTACCATTCTTCTTTTAGGCTTGCCAAACTTCTTGAATTTAAACCTACAAATTTCCTACTAGTATTTCCTTCTAGTATTTCTACTAGTATTTCACCAGGCCCAGTGCATTTAATAGTAAGGCTGGTGTGTTAAGTACATAAGTACAAAATAGGACAGATTGGTGCTTGTTGTATTAATACGTACTGCACTCTGCAGTCTTCTTTTCCTCAAATTGTATGTTGCTAGGGTACTTAGGCCCTTCTGCTTGTGACTCTGTGCTTTTGGAGTTTTGTTTTATTTAGTTGGTCTAAGTTTAAAAACCAAAACAACATTACCCAGAATCAGGTTAGTCTGAAAAACCAGCTCTTATCCTTTTAGTAAATACTTCTTAATTATTTACTATTTGCCAAGCACTAGACAAAAGAGTATCACAGGAATACAACATGTTCAGATAGTGCACCTGATCCTCAAGCCTATCTCCTAAGTATCCCAGTAAAACTAATTTGTTACAGGGTTCACTAAAATTTTCCACACTGTGTTCCTAATGCCAAACTTGGATATTTGCAGTGTGAATTTGTAACACTAGTAGTTGTTTAAATGGATCCTCAACTGACACATGAGTGAAGACGAGTTAAAGCTCTAATTTCATCTTTCTACTGGCTGGCACAGAACTGATTTTTAAAACTGTCTGCCATTCTAGAAATTTTCTTTTCAAGTTTGTTGGAAATCCCATATCTCTGCTATGATATAGTCCCTTGAATATTCTTCCCTTTACTTAATGTATGTGAATATAACTTAAAACTTAAAATCAAATTATGACTTGCACATGAGAATTTGTTCATTTAAATGAGCACAGAATGGTTTTTGTGGGTGTTAAAAGAAACCAGTTTCAATCCTAGCTACTCAGAAGGCTGAGATCTGAGGATTGCCATTCAAAGCCAGCCCAGACAGGAAAGTCCCTGAGACCCTTATCTCCAATTAACTACGAAAACCAGAAGTGGAACTGCCTTGAGCTAAAGAGCTCAGGGACAATGCCTAGTCCCAGAGTTCAAGCCCTACAACAACAACAACAACAAAAAAAAAAAAAAGAAAAGAAAAAAAAATCAGTCTCATACTTCAGTATCAGAAGATACTAAAGGTTTCAAACATGAATAATCCAATCATAACAATAAACAAGGTAGCATCATTAAGTCAAATAAAATTCATTCAAGATATAACACAAAACATTGGAGAGAAAAAATGACCACATAGAAACACTATCAGAAGTATTGCACTTAATCTTTAAGCTTTCCTAAAAGTTATATGTGCTAAGGCACACTTAATAGTAGATTTGCAATTACGAAGTACGTAAATTCAAAACTTTTCTATGTTAAGTAATGAATACAAACTTTACAACTGATTGGAGGCTGAAACATCTGAATTGACATTAACGCTAAGCAAAATGGTATGTATATATATATATATGTATATATATATATATTTGTTTGTTTATTTATTGGTTTATTTGTCATGGGGCTTGAACTCTGGCCCTGGGAGCTGTCCATCAGCTCTTCAGCTCAAGGCTAGTGCTTTACCACTTCTGATTTTCTCGTAGTTTATTGTAGCTAAGAGTCTTACGGATATTCTTGCCCTGGCTGGCTTTGAACTGTGATCCTCAGGTCTTAGCCTCCTGAGTAGCTAGGATTACAGGCCTGAGCCACCGGGCTACTGGTGCCCAACTTTATATAAATTTTATTAACTTATTATTATTTTTTTTAGCAGCACTGGAGTTTGCACTCAGGATTATATACTTGCTAGGCAGGCACTGTACTACTTGAGCCATGCCATGGACAATTTTCTGCCTTAGTTATTTTTCAGATAGATTTTCCTATATTTTGCCTGAGCTGGTCTTATGTTGTGGTCCCCCCACCTCCATCTCCTACACTGCTGGTATTGCAAATATTACAGATATTCCTATCATCCCTAACTCCCTTCCTTGACCCAAGTAAATCTTTAAATGCAAAGTTGTCTATACTAATGGAACAATTATGTTCCCTATTTTATATATGGAGCACAAAATTAAAAGAATGTTGATTTGGGGGGATTTAAGTTTTTGAGTTCTAAGTACATTTTAGAAATGAGGCCCTTGTCTGTTGTATGGCTAGGGAAGATCTCCCAATCTGTGGGCTTTCTATTGATCTTGCTATTTTCTTGCCATGTTGAAGTTTTGCAGTTTAATGCTATCCCATTTGTTCAACCTTACTTTGATTTGTTTGTAGGTCTTTATTAAGAAAATTTTGGCCTGTGCCAAGGAGCCCTAGAGTTTCTCCTATTCCTTCCTGTAATGTTTCAGGAGGTCTTTGATCCATTTGGAGTTGATTCTGGTGCAGAGTAATTTATAAGGATCTAACTTTTTCATTTTCTACAAGTGCTTCAGCAATTTTGTCAGCACCATTTACTGAAGAGGCTGTTTTTCTTCTATCCTGTTTTTTTGGCTCTCTTATCAAAGACCCATAGATCTGCGGGTTCATTGTGGGCCTTCAGTTCTATTCCATTGGTCCTCAGGTCTGTTCTTGTGCCATTACCGAGCTGTTTTGATTACACAAGAGGTTTTACTTTTTTGTTGTTGTTTTTAATGTAGTAATGCTTTATTTTTTTCTATTGTGTTTTCCTGCTATGATTTATCCCCTGTTGGTACTGTATTTGATTTTGGTATTGGTATTGAATATATGTTTATCTGAATTAGGGAAGGGAAAGAAAACAAAAAATGGTGAGCAAAGGACAAAGGGGAACTAATGCAACGGCAATACTCACAAGAAACTGTGTTGGAAATGATCTGTACAATTTTGGGGGGAGGATGAGGGGAAAGGAAAGAGGGAGAAAAAATGAGGGAGGAAGTAACAAGTTCAACAAGAAATGTACTCACTACCTTGCTTATGTAATAGTTACCTTTCTGTATATCACCTTGACAATAAAATAAAAATAAAAAAAGAATTTTGATCCAGGGCTATGCCACCACACTAAGAATACTTTCTTGGACTTTGGTTAGTAGCATTTGAGCAGAGAGATATATCTGCTAAACTAGTTGTTTCTTTGGGCATGCCATTATTATATCAACTTTCTGTTGGAAAAAAGGAGCTAATTATTTCCCTAATCAAATTTTACCTGGCTGCTAAGAGATTAAATATTCTCAAATAAGGTTAAGTATTCCTAAGATATTATCAGAAAATGATTACTCTTTCCTTAAATTTAAGATACCAGATGTGAAGTTTGCTATTTTTTATGTTGAGTTGCAAAACATTGTGTCATCGTGCATATACCTTGTAGATTCTGTTTGGAAGAGTGTTAGTTGTTTATTTTTTAAAACATGTCTTTCCAGGCTTCTTCTACAGTGTTTTAAGTCACTTTTTTTTCTTTAAAAATAAATCATAATTCATTCCGTAAAATATGCCTCATATTCTGCAAGTGTGGAAGGTTGATCTATTTTGCAACGAATGTTTTTAAAATTCACTTCAGTTAGTGTGGGTACAGAAGAGAACATTCCCAAAGGCAGGCCTAACTGGGTACATTTAGAATGTAGCAAATGTTCTCCTAAAGTGCAGATTAATCATATGGACAACTTTGGTGGCTGTGTTAACTGTCAGGAAATTTTCTAAGGAAATTCTCTGCCTCATTAGATATACTTAAATTGTGACAAATTAGGATTAATCAAAACACAAATTAACATTCCCCATGAAAACACTAAGCCTTAAGCATGATAATAAAATAGATTATGCAAGCAGTGTATTAAATCTTACATCCCTACTCTAGGGTACAGCTTTAAGAGTTAACAACATCACTGATTCTGATGGAATCATTGTTTTCATGTAGGTATTTAGCTGTTGATAATTTTCTAGCACTTGTAAACAAATGAACTTTGATTTCTGTTGTTTCTAGAAATGAATGTCCTAAGCTAATATCATTTCCAGATTATTATAGATTTTATTTTCTATAGCATTAGGACAAGTAGTAAACATTTTTTATTTCTTCTGTGATTAAATGTTTAATATTACATCTTAACAAATGATGATGACAAGTGGACTTTCAGTCATTTTAACCCTACATGTACTCTAGTCTGAAGCTCGAAATGGATTGTCATCTATTGTCTTATTGTCTCTTCATGTGGCTGATAAGAATCAGGAATTATTTTACTTTATAAGGCTGTCATAATTGGCCAGTCTTATTGGGAAAAGACAACATTGGAGAATCCATCATTGTGGGAATATTTTTAAACATTAAAAATGGATTTTCTGTATGTAATTTATCCACTCAGTTTATATAAACACACAAACATATACATATATACAGACATGTAGTTTATGCCACTTAGGAAGCAAAACATGTGACATACATATGTGTAGGAGAAAACCCTCTCTTTCATAAACGTGAAGGCCAAAGTAAAAAAATCTTGAATCAGTTTTGGTACTGGTAAATGTATATAAAAAATGAAAGAGAATTCTTCATGTATCACCTTATATCTTTCTTCTCAACTTTCTTCTTCTTTGCAAAAGGGGACTGAAACTTTAACATAACTCAAAGTAATGTACAGCCAAGAGTGAGTTGGTGTGTGGATAAGGATGGAGGAGTAGATGAGATTGATTGCTTTTATATGTTCTATTTACCCAAGCTCTGGAATCATGCTCACTCAGCAAAAGCTGAACTGAGAAAGGGTAGTGCATCAGGGTATCTGACATGAGACCTCAGTAGAAACTTGGAAAACTATTAAGTATCTAAGGCAACAGGAAAGATCGCCATCCTTCAGATCAGTTTCACACCCCTCCCTTAACCCCAGCGGGTTAGATGAGAGAGGTAGTAGAGGTAGGAATGAACAAAATATAACAATAGTTGGTTCTGTTGGATGCTGTACAAATTATTTTTTCCAAATGGATTGATTATAGATGACCTGTGCTTGCTTGCCCAGTGAAAAAAAAAGAAAAATACTGGCTCCAAATGAAAAAAGAAAAGATTTAAAATACCACCCTGCACTTAAAATACTATCTCAAATCTGAATAAGTTTTATATTTTCAGAAACATCGAACTTTACCATCAAAATTTTTATTGAGTGGTGAACATTATGTAAAGTATAGAGTTGTAATCATCCCACTCTTCAGATGTGAGAGCTAGCCGGGCGCCAGTGGCTCACGCCTGTAATTCTAGCTACTCAGGAAGCTGAGATCTGAGGATTGAGACTCAAAGCCAGCCCGGGCAGGAAAAGTCCGTGACACTCTTAGCTCCAGTAAACCACCAGCAAACCGAAAGTGGCGCTGTGGCTTAAGTGGTAGAGTGCTTCACCTTGAGGGGAAGAGCTGAAGGACAGCACTCGGGTCCAGTTCAAACCCCATGACGGGGCGGGGAGGGGTGGGGGGATGTGAAAGCTAAGACATACCATATCAAGGGATATTTGTGGAAGAACTAAGATTCTTGGTTTCAAGGATCAATAACGAAAGATAGAGATTTAGCATAGCTGCTTTCTTCATTCTGTACCAGATGGGATATTTGCTCCTTGGAAATGTTAAGGCCAGACAAAAATGCAGTTGTTTTGTATTAAAAGTGATAGCCATATGAGGAACCGTCTGCCTTGTGCAAAACAGCATTTCAAAATGGAAATTCTCCCTTTCACCAAGCATATGGCCCCTCCTATGAAAGACACTGAGTGATACCTGGTTTGCTGAACATTCCAGGTACTTTTGTGTCTCTTCACACATCTGCTCCCACCACTGAGTCATATGCCAGTATCTATTTGTGCCAGTTCTACCAGCTAGTGGGATTACATAATTCAACCACATAGTACATAAAATAATGACATTTTGTACAAGAGAGAACAATTCCTACCTCTCCAACTATGAAAACAGAGATGAATTCTTTGGAAAAGTTGTATAATAGTGAATCACTTTTTAAAATGCAACAGATTGCTGAATTAAATAGGAGACTATATATTTAAAAAGTAGAAATATTATGTCATTCATGAACTAGACTTATAATATGCCTCACCTTAAAAGTGACTCAAAATTAGAAATATTTGGAAATGAAAATCATACTCTGATAATATACAGAACAAAGAAGAAATGGTTTAGGAATTACTGAAAGAACACTTCATATCAAAATCCATGGAAATCAAAAAATTGTAACAAGTAAAAATTATAAAAAAGTGAAATGTTTACTCTTAATGCCTTTGTTATTAAAGGAAGATTGAAATCCAAAAGACATAATACAAATATTAAGAATGCCAGAATTAGCCAAAAAAGAGAACATATTCAAGGAGATACTAAAAATGAAAAGAATAGTACCAGGAAATCATATATCCAAGGATTATTCCTCTAAAAATAGAATGAAAATATGTACACCTTTCTAAGATTTCTTAAGAACAAAGAATAAGCAAATTTATACAAGGTTTTGGATGGTATAGAAGATGTATGAACAGATAGAAAAAAAGATTAAATGCCTTGTTAGAGAAACTTTCTTGCAATCCTGTAGCAAAATGAAATATATGCATCTTTTACAAAATAGAAATCATTAGCAAACAAACCATTATTATAAATCACTGCTACAGTAGAACAGGAATGATGGCTAAACACCTATTAAAACTAGCAGGACCAGATGACTTTACACCTAGTTCATTTCTAACACATAAAGAGCATATATATATTTATTGTTGCTAATTAGTAACATTGACAATATATTACAGTATTTTACAAAGCACTATGTATTTGAGAAAGAACATTTTAAGAATATTGGTTTTCATGATGGGGACTTTTCATTATAATTGTTTTAGAGATTCTAATGAACTAAAGAAATGCGTTACTTAAAAAGAGAAAATAAAATTTTGCCTTTTGGTTACTTTTAGGATTTTATTCTTAGTACATACAAAGAGTCCATATTCAAGAGAACTCCTCTATAACACAAACCAAAAAAAAAAAAAGCAAACTAAAACAGTCTTAAAAAATGGCCTACTAGATCAAGGCAAAGAATGTGTTAAAGCAACTGTGTAGAAGGTAGTTTAATTTTACCTTACTCATTGATAGATAAACATGAAAATTTGTAATATATTTCATCTGACTAAAATACACAAAATACAAGGATAAGTTTAATTATAAAGATAAGAATTTTTGAGAAGAAACTAATGAAAATTAATAGAGTTTTTTTAAAGGTGTGAATTAGTGGTTGTGTCCCTGGCCAAATATTAGAATAGACAGGCAAAAGTCTTGATGTTGCTAAAGCAGTTCTTATTTTAACTGTTGTAGGGTAGATCTGAAGCACTGAAATTTCATTAAAATATTTCAGATATTTTAATATTCAGCAAGGACAATAACAATATTAAAATTCCAAGGGTAGAAAAAAATACACAATTTGCTGAAAGGAAAGGATTACAGCTGTTTGAAGTTCATTATCTATTTATTCCTGAAGAACCCTGGAATGAAGTGTCAAGAAATGGCAAGGCTTTGTGACATGTTCCTAGTAAACACATATATGAGTGGGGTAGGTATATATGTATACTTAGAACATAAAAGGATGTGGATATGTATATACTTAGGTAATATATGGGTAAATATGGAGGTGCTTATGTATGTGACACATCTACTATCAAAGAAGATAATTTCAATCCTGAGAAAAATCAATCAGGCTATGATATGTGAGAAAAGTTAAAATTATGTAAATATGATTTCAGCAATTATGATTAATTAGATGTGTGTTCAAGGGTTATTGATAGGATATCAATAATATATTTTATAGATATATAATATATAATTCTAGAATTATATATTATAATTATGGTATTATATATATTCTGTATAATTCTATAATTCAATAATTATAATTCAATAATTATATAGAATATATATTACATAATTAAACTTTAAAAAGGTAGATCTTAGTGTTTCATTTGCTTTAATGATTAAACAAATCCTGTCTTTCCAGTTAAGGACTGACAGTATAAAATCCATAAACTCATAAGAACCATTTTTTATATTTAATAAAAATATTACTAAAGGACATTTTTAGGTAACTTTGTGCTTTGATGGGTGAAAATGAAAGGCAAGATAATAAAGAAATATATTTATTTAAAAATTTCACTTACATTATTTTTATGCTTAAAAAGAATGAGGTACATTATTACTTATAATATATCATATAAGTATATTATTACTTACAATATTTTATTCCCTATTATTACTTATATTCCCCTTTTCTCTATTTTTTTTGCTTTTGACCATTATACAAATACCTCCTCTATGCTTTAAGAATGTTACTATCTCTGATGGTTTAGTCCATATGATTTGTTTTCCCTTTTATTAGTTGTGCTTTTAAACTTTTTTTCTGACATTATATCCCAGTCTGTTCTTCAAATATCTAGTCAGAAGAAATTGGCTTCAGGTTGAGGTATTATTGCTGGTATTATTTACTGTTAATTTTTTAATGGCTGGTAGATCAAGCAAATGCAATTAAATTATGGACTATAATTCCCATCTTGGAAAATATCGCTAATATTCCTGACATTCACAAGCTGTGATTTACAGTGTAAAAGGAAAGGATACCTAGAAATGAAATCCAACTATTCAAAGAAAATAACTGTCTCAACAACATATAGTGCACACTGATTTGTTTTCACAGTGCAGTATGTCTTTATAAATGTAGACATATTTTAGCACTGTAAGGGTGGTAGAACATACTGCTCTATAAAGATTACCAGTAGAGAGGGCAATATGAACTACAACATAAATAAATAACACCTAGCATTATTATAAAGAGTTAGGAATACATTATCAGAATCAATGGCCTTCATTATAAAGAAAATACCATTCAGATGTTCCTAAGATAAATATGTTTATATGACTGTTTAAATGTAAAAGAAAATGATCCTCCTGGCAAAATAGGAGCCAAGATGCCAACTAAAATATGTTCTTCAAAAGTTGTAATAATTATGTTTTCCCTATCCATGGATAAAAACATGTCTAATGGAAGAAAAGCAATATATTTGAATATCCTGAGTTAAAGGATCACTTAGGGCGATATATGGTCATTTGGCTTGTATGAATTACTTCCGCTAATTTTCAACCTTAATAAAGAATAAAAAACCTGATACATTAGTAAGACATATACATGTCCATTCATAATATAAATCATAAGTCCCCTAGGAATGCTTTCCATTGAAGAAAGTATCTGGTTTATATTCTGAAGAAGATTGAGGATGGTTTGCTTCCCATAAGTTTGAGAAAGGCTGAATTACTGTAATTTCTGAACTAAAAGAGACATAAGGTCATATTTCTGAGGACTATTTGGTTTGTTTGTTTGTTTATTTTTGTCAGTCAAGGGCTTGACCTCTGGGCCTGAGCACTGTCCCTGAGCTCTTCAGCTCAAGGCTAGCATTCTGTAACTTGAGCCACAGCGCCACTTCTGGTTTTCTGGTGGTTAATTGGAGATAAGACTCATGGATTTTCCTGCTCAGGCTGGCTTTGAAATGTGATCTTCAGATTCAGCCTCCTGAATAGCTAGGATTACAGGTGTGAGCCACTGGCGCCCAGCTTGAAGACTATTTTATAACTGAATTTGATGATTTATTATTGGATTAACCTGCATGGATTAAATGGTCTGAAGCAGAATTCGTTTTGAATGAGTCCTCCTTCCTGCCTCTTCCAAAAAGCTTCTCAAACCACATCGTGCCCTTTAGTATAAGGGACTGTACAGTAGATCTTTAATCTACAGGATCATTATTTTAAGAAGTTTCAAACAGTTCGGGACATCATCCTCACTGTCCTACTCCTGTAAGAGAAACATTAGAAACAAATGGAGAAAACTGAGCCTCTGAGTGTTTCCACTATCCCAGCTGTGTCTCTGCAATGTCTGTGGATCCTGTGTAAAGCCAAGGATAATGCTGTCCTTCTTTCTCTTGTTTCAGGACTGATAAAATCCTGGATCCTTCACTAAAGAGCGCACTTTGTCAGGGAGTAGCCTGATGCCTTCTGTGTATTAAGTCCTTACTGATGATAGTTGGAGAACAGAATGAAAGGACTATCATCACTTGTGAAAGCTGACTGAGCAGGAATCATTTGTGACCCCAAAGCACCAGAAGCCTGTCCTGAGCCTGGCACTCTCCATATCAGGAAGCTAGAGAGTATGCACCATTCTCTGTGGTATTTTCAAGATGCTAAGGGTAAAAAGACTTGATGCAAAATAGGGAGGGCAAAGGAACTGTGCCCTTTATCAAGCACCTCTTATTCAGGGCTGATTATAGTAGGTGATCAAGAGAGACAGACTTTGTGTTAATTGTAGGCTTCTTATTAGTGTTATAGATCTAGTTCATCAGAACCAAGCAATCCCTGTCAATGAATCAACAAACAGAAGAAAATGACCTCTCAATTGCACTGTGCAAAAACTGTCCTTAAATCAATTCTTAAATGGTTTTTATTTAGAGAAAACCAAACTATTGTTGCCAGTCTTGTGGCTCATTATCATTAAAATGAACAGTTTTTGCAAATCTCCATGACTCCCTTTAAAGTGTAGAAGTTTAGTCAGATATGAGGGAACACTTTTAATAGCTTTATTGCAACTCTATCATACAGTGATCAATTATGTATTTTTCAGTGATTATACCTATAAATTGCCACATATAAATGAGCTTTAGAAAAAGTTAGGGGGAGAAATATGAAGCAGTCTCAAAAGCATGTGATGTTACCTTGTAAATATTTTTTATGCTAGTGATAGAATATATTGTCATGAAACTGTTGTTGAGATGTTGAATGTAACTACAAGATCTTACAGCATTTCACTATGGTGCATCAAAACTGTGATTTGAAGGTTTTGCCCATACAACATCATTTAGTAAAGTATATAGAAAAAGTGTCACAGAGATCAAAATGGTATAGAGTTAGATCAGAGAGACAGAGACAGACAATAAAGAAACATTCTGACAGACAATAGAGAAACTAGAAACATGTTGTAAAAGAAAAGAAAATAAAATTTTCATTAAATCTCCCCCTACACATCATTTAAGTTTCAAGACATGATTTTTTTTTATTGAGTAAGCCACCATTTATTATTAACTTGCCCACCTTGATTGGCTTTGTTTGTCATTTCCATTACAAATGCTATTTTACTCAGACTACTTCAATGCTAAGTATTTTTAGCCTACTAGGCTGATTCTTGATTAAAATCGCCATAAACCTTTTCTCCCTCCACTTTTGTCCACTATTAATTCTCTGCCTGACCTGAGAGCCTGGATGGGGTAGTGTTATGCTGTCAATTTTTCTGCTTTGATCCTGAAAGCCAACACCTACTTTCTCTTTGCTTTCTTGCTTGTCATTAAAGAAAATTTATCTATTCATCACTATTTCTAAGCTATTCTTCCAACCACCTTTTGACCCTGTCTCTCACTATCTCCTCTATTAGTGTTCCAACCTAAAAAGTACTCAATCATTCTCCTGTCTTCCTAAAATAAAGTTACTTCTATATTACACACCAAATTCTGCCTATATTTCTGCTTTGACTCCTAACCTTGTCTGTATCTGAAATGGTCTCCTTGGTTCTCTCTCATTAATAATTCTATCATCAACTTAGACCAGTGGTTTTGGAATAACAACAGTCCGTTGTTATTTATGGTTCATAAATAAGGCAAGGTCAGATTCTCAGTATAGAAAGTGGAGGAGGGAGGTGGGCAACAGACAGGTTGGAATACACATTCAGCGTATTTGAGAACTGGTGCTTATCATTTGAAAGCAATGAGCTTACAAAAAGGGAGGAGAAATTAAGTGACTTGCCCAAGATTAGTGGCAGATTAAGAGAGAGTACTTGTGTCTTCTGATTCCCTATTCTGTATTCATTTCTGTCATTCAGGTGTTTCTTGTTTGGTATGGAAAGAGTGTTTTTAGGCAAGAAAGAAATGCTCCATTAAATGTCCATAAAGGATTTCTTCCATGCCATTATATCTAATATCAAAGACGATTCCATCCTAAAGAGATTGCTCCCTTCTATCCAGAATGGTATATGGGCCCTCAGGGTCATCTTCATATAGGGCAGGCTCTTACGTGTTATGTGACATGGAAGATTATTTTCACTTTCTTGGCAGTGTTATAACTAAATCAATGGCAGGGTAACCTCAAATGTTTCAGGATAAGTAAAAATATAGTTTTATTTGAGAAACTACAAGGTCTAACTTGAGAAATGGCCTTTTGACTCCTAGCAAGGAAAATTTCTGCAGGAATAATGAGATTCTCAAGAATTAACTTGTGCACATTTTTTTTTATTATTTTTTACAATCTTGTCTGAAATCAGACTTTAAAGAACATGTTCCTTTCACTATCTTCATTATTTGGTTTCTTTTCTTCATGTTCTCTGAACCATTTTTGTTTGAACTGAGAGAGATCTATTACTGTTCCCAAAATGTTTTAATTCTAGAACATAAGTTTCCAGCAATAAGTTTCAGAAAAGTAAAAATATAGGCAATTAGTAATATAATGCCCCCCCTCTTTTTTTAAAAAAAAAGAAAGTCAATTCCTATTTTTATGTGATCTACCAAGAAGCCAAAGCTTTAGGTTATGAAACTAATTTTAGAGTACTTAATAATAAACTTTGACTGAAAAAACTTGTACTTCACTTGAACATGGTTGAACAGTAAAAATGACCTGAAATGTTTTATGAGAAATTATATTTAAGATTATACTTAAATGAGATAACATGGAATGCTGATGCAAAATACAACAGTTTGATGTATTTTTATGTATCACAATAAATTTATGTATCACATAAATTTAAATCATTTTCAACTGTTATTAAATTAAAGTTATTTAATAGTAAATATTCAGGACATAAGGATTTTAATGACTGTAACAATGTGGTTTTGGAGGTAAAAAAAGCCCACTTTGATTTTTTTTTACCTCTCAATATTCTAAGAGTACAGTTGCTTTTCTCTAATCAACTTTGTTTCACATATCATGGTTAATAAGCAAGCATCTTCCATTTGCCAAGTTTTCAGAGTTATCTTGATCTTTGATTTTTTTACTCACTTTGCAGTCACAAAATGAAAAATGTAGACACTGTGTACAAACAAGAAGTTCGTGCAAAGTCAAGTTCTCAAAACCACATGCAAGACTCAGCGGCACATGGTTTAGAGCTCACGCACTCCAGGATCATGTAACACTGGCATGCAGATGAGAGGAAAGAAAAGCACCTACATCATGAAAATAGAGAATGATGAAAGAGAATGACATTTTCTTTATGACAATTATCTAATGCAAACCGTATACCCATAACCTTTACCAGAGTGGAAATAAGGGCAGAGGAATATATTTTTGTGGAACATGGGAAATTATATATAAACATTATTAGAGGTCAAGTTGTTGATAAGATTTAAAAAATTCTGTTCTGTACTTGGCCTCCTCCAAATTCTCTTCCCCAGTTTCTTGCTTTGTTTTTCCTCCATTATATCATGCAAAAAAAAAGATAAAAACTACATTGGAAATCATTTAACAAGCTCTAAACCTGACAGATAAACAAGGGAATTCTCCACAATTTACACGAGAATTAAATTGTATATAAATACCTCCTGTTCTTACCGGTGGGTGTTGTGATTCCATGTATTAAGGTGTGAAGCAGACAGGAAAGAGATAAATCTTTCATAAGTACATTGTAAATAGGCAAGTGGTATCTAAACCATATTCATAGGTAATAGAGTCAAACAATGAAAGGTAAATAGTTGTCACAAAATAGACTTTATCAAAAAATGGTCATAAAACGAGTTCATGGAGAGGAGGTAAAATAAATTATTTTTAGTACATTTATTGAAATAATCTGAAAGTATGGAATGATAAAATTGAGTGATACATATTTTGGTTAAAAATTCCTGACCCTGCTTCAGCCAACCCAGCAGAAAAGATTTCCTCAAGAATTTTTGAATGCTGATACTTTTGCTAATCAGTCATACTGATGGAAATATATGAAAGTAATCAACATATAAGTGCTCTGTCTTACAAGATTAAAATATTCTCTTAGAGAAGTCAATTTAGGAAATGAATTATTTTACTATGAACTTTGAGATAATTTGAAATAACTCATTGAATTTAGCTGTAGCATTTTCCATTATGTGATAATTTGATTAGCTCTTGAACTTAAAAAGCTTATGTCTTTATTTTTCAGATAAATCACACACAACTTTGATAAACTTATTCACAATTTATGTTTCATAATTTGGGCAATATTCCAATGTATACCATTGCTGCTCTCTGAATCTTTTGCATTTGTGTAAGAAAACGTCTGGTGAGAGTAAAATATTAAGCTAAATTATACACTAAGATCCAACATAAAATTATACTATGCATTTGGTGTCATTAAATGCAATTTATTTTGTTTTCTAAAAAAATTCTCAAACACTTTTTGCCCTTCGGAAGACTAGTCAGTCTCATAGGTACTAGATCTTGATTTATTTTCTCTATGGTGTACCATAGTATTTGGGTTTATTGCATAACTTATCCTCAGCAATCTATCTTTAAATCAAAACAGCAAGGTAAATGCTATGGGAAATACTGCTAGTAATAAAGAGGATCCCTTTGGACCACATTAGTTTTAATTATGTGGAGTTTTGAGCAGTGATACAGGAGGTGAGGTGATGACAAGTGATTTTTTGATGTTGAATTTGCTTAAAAGATATGAAGGAATCCATATCCCCCTTTGAAAGAAAAGATTCATTAAATCAAGTATATCAGAGGTGCACAATGTCAATTGTTTGAAATATAGGAAAGAAGATGTTCAAAGAAGCATGAACTTCCTATCTGAAAGTGCTCATGATGTACTTAAGTTCCCTAACCTCTCCCATAAGTTTTCAAAAGGTCCTTTTTTTTTTAAAATTGGCTAACTCTTGGATCTCTGGGGGAATTGTAGTTGCTAAATTTTAATTAGACATTGGTCTAGCAATTTCTTTGCATTCAGGAAAATTATTTCTGTCGTGAAAACCCAAGCGCTGGTTAATGCAGTGCTTTCTGTAACCAGCAGGGGAACTCTACCACACCCAGCTATATCAGTTTGCATCATGTTATAATGCCTTCGCCACACAGTATAACTAGATATAGCACCATGCAATGCCATGAATTGAGAATGAGACACTATCTCCAGGGGAGAAAATAAACATCCGAGAGAGAAAAAGAAAAACAAAAGCAAGGGGTTCAAAGCTGGTGAGACTGGGATTTTTTCCACTTTGGCTAGCTATAGTGCCTCTGGCACTTTTTTTTTGGGAAACAGAAATACATACCATGTTCATGTCAATGCCATTGGTGTATGTCCATGCATGCTGGAAATACTCTTCAAGCCGCTGCCTCAGAGGGTTGGGGATTTGGTGGAAGCGAATAAATTCTTTTACTCGAAGCATCTGCATATGGTACCTGGCAGTTCCCGAGTAGAGTCTTTGGATAATTGCAGAAACATTTCCAAAAATGCTTGCATACATTAGAGCTGGATTAGATTAAAAAAAAACAAAATTATGGGAGAACACTGTACTTGGATGTAATATTCTTTTCATAATTTCAATCATGGAGATTGTGATTACCTTAATCCAGTTGTGCCAATGTACCACTGCCCCTCTCCCGCAAAAAGAAGTCAAACTAATATGCATGTGCATCTGACAGTCTGACATCTAAAGACAGAGATTACTCAGATTCCTCGTGGATTCTAAATTAAAGTAAAAACTGATTGCTTGTAATTTCAGGTTGTACACGGGAGGAGTGTGCAAGTCATATTAGGGGTCATCATACTCTTTCTCCTTCCTCTTCCTCTTTCTCCTTCTCTTCTCTCTCTTCTCCCCCCTTCCTCTTTTGCTAATACTAGGGTCTTAACTGAGGGTCTTCTGTTTACTAGTAAGGCACTACACCTCTGATCCACGCTTCCAGCCATGAATACTTTGTCTTGAAAAATTTCTGACATAAAAATACCTTTCAGAGATGATCTTAAAGCTAACTTTTGTTTGAATTGAAGTAAAAATATTTATTTTTGAAAAAATATTATGTATCATCTCTTCACTATAAATCTAACCTTTTTATAAATCAACATCTATTATAAATTTTAATTTTATTTTGAACACTTTTTCAATTTTTAAAGAGATGACCAACTGTTTAAGGAATCTATACATTATTATATTGTCAATAATGTATTTCAAATAATTCATCATAGTGTTCTGTAAGAAAAAATATATATATATTGTTAGTCATGGGGCTTGACCTCTGGTGCTGGGCCCTGTCCTTGAGCTCAAGGCTAGTGCTCTACCCCTTGAGCCACAGGAAGGTCTCAATGTTCCTGACCAGGCTGGCTTTGAACTGTGATCCTCAGATCTCAGCCTACTGAGTCACAGATACCCAGTGGGGGGGAAAAATATGGGGCAAAACTGCTCTGATGTCCCTTGGTATCCTTTCAATGCTTGGGTAGATACTATTATTTTTGCATTGTGGGCTAATTTTCATGATTTAAAATATATAATTTCATTTTGTACTTAGATTCGAAATTTTTAGCAAAGAATTGTTTTACTCTAAACAGAAAAGAACATGATACATGGTCTGTATTTGATGTTTAGGATCTGTTAGGAACTCAGAGATGTGGTAATACATGTTTCAGAGACTGGTAGAGCAGATTACCAGGCAGTGGGGAAAAGCAACAACAGCCCAGAAAGGAAAAAAAAAATCATGAAATATCTGATTCAACTACGTTCAAACAACATTTTTTTGAAACATACTACAATCATTGTTTTTTTAATGTAAGGCACTTGTTCACTTAAAAAAAAGTAGATTTAGGCTCTGTTAACCTAAAAAGCTTTCTTGGTCATTTGTTTTCTTTTTCAGCTTAGTTTCTTTGTATATCTTATAATGCTTGGGAGAAAAACCCTGGGAAAGAATCAGAGGTTAGGAAAACATTTTTTCTTCTAAACGCAGAACATTTTTGGATAGCATATCACATCATTTTTAGCCCATATAAATGATATAATTATCAATACATGCAGACTGGCCACATATAGAGTACAAGAAGCATACTTCCCATTGTATACATTTTGCCCTATGTCTCATTGTCATTACAATTTCTCCTTGCACACATGACTCAAAAGCTATAAATCAAATGTGATGTCACTGATATCATGTTCAGCTTAAATATTCAATTATTTTGAATGTATTTAACAATGAGGGAGAATATTTTAAATTTATTCATACATTTACTATTTCTTGATTATGTAATTCCTTTGTGTTCCTTTTATTTTTGTCAGTTGTAGTGTCTGAACTCTGGACCTGGGCACTGTCCCTCAGCTCTTCAGCTCAAGGCTAGCACTCTACCACTTGAGCCACAGCATCACTTCTGGCTTTTTCTGCTTATGTGGTGCTGAGGAATCGAACCCAGGGACTCATGCATACAAGGCAAGCGCTCTACCACTGAGCCACCTTCCCAGCCACTGTGTTCCAGGTTTTATAATTCTCCTGTCACTTGGAGAACTTTATGCATTTTCTGAGGGTCTTCTCATGATAAATCATGCTAGATTTTTATATCAGTTTTGAAGGATTATTTTAATTAAACATAAATTTCTATGTTAACAGATTTTGTTTTTAGTTTAGTAATTTAAATGTCTTAGTCCATGATCTTTTTGCTTCTGTCATTTCTCATAGAAAAACTTCTATCATGTTCTGTTATGCATAATGACTTTTTTTCTCTCTAGTGACTTCTAAGGTTTCCCCTTAAAAATAGTTTTGATCAACTTGATTATAATAAGCTTTGATATAATTGTTTATATTTAACATGTTTGAGATTCACTGAACTCCTGGCTCTGTAACTCATCATTTTCATAAGTCTTGGGGAAAAAACAGCCATTATTTTTCTGCTTGCTTCTTCTTTTTTGGGGGTAGTCCATACACACATTTGTTCAAGTGATTAGTCTTGTCTGTAAATTCTATTATCTCTGTCAGTTCAGGGTTTGGTTTATTGGATTCTCTCCTGTTAAAGGCTAAAGTTATTTTTCAGCTTTTAACCATATCTATTATTTTTAATTGGTACTGCCTAATTAAAAAATAAGTCTTCAATATTGTGGTGTTTCTCCTTTAAAATGCTAGACAGTGCTATTTTAAAAAATCATATTAACCAAACATAGAAATGTAAAAACTGCAGATTTTATGGGCACTATTTTGGTACATGTATATATTGTACAATGCATTAATCATATTACCCATGTCTATCTTCTTCTTCTTTTTTTTTTTTTGGTTCCAGTCGTGGGGCCTGAACTCTGGGCGCTGTCCCTCAACTCTTCAGCTCAAGGCTAGCGCTCTACCACTTGAGCCACAGTGCCACTTCCGGCTTTTTTCTTTTTGCTTATCTGGTGCTGAGGAATCGAACCCAGGGCTTCATGCATGCAAGGCAAGCGCTCTACCACTGAGCCATCTTCCTAGCCCCCCATGTCTATCTTCTTAAACATAGCATTCTTTTATAGTGAAAACATACAAAATCCCTATCTTATGCCTATCTAGCCATAACTAGTTACATATGGATCAAGTTCTTTACATTCTTTCTATTTTTGTACTCTGCTTCAAACTACCATTCCACTCTCAAATCCTGTGAAATATGTGTGAAATATATATATATATTTATTCACATATAGATGAAATTGTGAAATTCTCGTCTCTTTGTGCCACATTTCTTTTCTTTATCATAATGGTCTCCAGTTCCATTCATGCTTTTGCAAATGACTGAATTTGATTCTGAATTTGCAATCTGATGTGGATAGGTCCCATATTTTCTTAATCCCTTCATTGGTCAGTGGACATTTGTTGCTATTTCTTGTCTTGAGGATAATGGTGCAATGAACAGAGTAGTGGGGGGTATGTTCTGATAGACTGGTTTTGTTTCTTTGGCTATACTCAGTCCTGGATCCCGTGGTAGTTCTATTTCTGATTATGCCATGCTGCTTCCATGATATAACTACTACACTGCCACCGACAATGTATACATTTCCCCCATTCTTCACATCCTTTTTTTTAGCACTTGTTATCTTTAGTAATTTTAATAATAATATTCTTACTAGAGTAAGGTAATAAATATCTCATTAGGATTTTGATTGAAATTTCTTTAATGATTAGTAATGCATTTTATATACTTGTCATTTGTATGTTTCTTTTGAGAAATAATTTTTTATTCTATTGATTATTTTTAGTTGCATTAGTATTTTTGCTTTGTGTGTGTGTGTGTGTGTGTGTGTGTGTGTGTGTGTGTGTGTGTGTGTGTGTGTATGCATGCACACGTGTGCATGTGTTCTGGAAAGTAAACCTTGTCAGATGTATAGTTTGCAAATATCTTTTCCCAAACTGTAGGCTATCTTTTCCTTTGTTGTTTATATCTTCTGCCGTCTAGAAACATGCTCATTTAATGTAATCCCATTTGTCTATTACTTTTTTCCTGTACTTTGAGGATTTTGTCCAATAAATCTTGGCCATTAGACTTTGTTTTTGTGGAGAGATAGACTGCTTTGGAAATCAGGTTATAACTCTAGGCTATTTTTTAAAATTTTGATACAACTAGATAAGTCCTAGTACTGTGCCTTTGTTTTTCTCTGAGATTTTTACTGAATACTCCGGTAAATTGAGAGGTTTCTATTCTGCTGGTTGTAATTGGTGTGTCTCTCATACCTCTTTGAGCTCTGACAAGTGTTCAGTTTTCATTACTTATGTTTCTTTGCCAGATTTGAAAATCCCCATTCCTATGAATTTGCATCTTAGTGATCATCTTCTAAGTTTTCTGTATTGCAGATTCCAACACCTTAGTCTCCAGTGCCTCTGAACTTATTTTCTAAATCTAATGAACTGTTGCGATCTGCTTGGATTGTTTTTCCATTCAGTATTCAGTGCTGTCCAGAAGGTGCCTTCAGACAGGAGGCAAAAGCTGTCCTGGGCCATCTTGTTCCTTTTCTCAGAATTGCACTTTAATGCTTCTCTCCCAGAAACCTGAGTGGCTTTGTTTAGTTTTCTGTTGTTTGTTTGCTTTTCTGATTAGTAGGGAGAGAATGAGGTTCTAATGACTTCATCAGGTAGAAGGCAACTGCAGTAACTATTTTATACCTTCTATAAAATCAAGAAATTCTGTTAGGTTGGTAAGCAAGTCAGAGATGGAAGACATTTACTCTTATTTTGTTAGCTTGTGTGCATTTTCAAAATATGTATGTGTATATAAATTATGTAATTTACAATATATAACTTTTATGTAACGTATATATATATATATATGCACATATATACACGCATGTGCTATATTTCTAGAAATTGCTAGAAATTGAATAAACACCAAGTTATACTATAATCTTAAAATATAGACAGATATATAACATTTTTATACTTTTTCCATGATTGTTTACGTTTTTCCTTTATATTTTATTTTGACTTTAGTTTTTCTTTTTGTCAGTTGTGGGGTTTGAACTCTGGGCCTAGGTGCTGTCCCTGAGATCTTCAGCTCAAGGCTAGTGCCACAGCACCACTTTTGGTTTTCTGGTGGTTAATAAGAGTTTCATGGACTTTCCTGCCTGGGCTGGCTTTGAACCTCAGTCCTCAGATCTCAGCCTCTTGTGTAGCTAGGATTACAGTTGTGGGCCACCAGCACCCGGCTTATTTTGACTATTTTTAAAATAAATTATCTGGTGTCTAATTTTTATTCACAATTGAAAGTACATTTAAATAGTAACTTGTAAAAATGCTTCTATACATATTTGTGTTATTTGCACTAGTGAGATAATACTTTTTCCCTGGGACCAATTCTTGCTACATAGCACAGGCTGTAACTTACTAGGTAGCTCAGTTATAATTAAATCTGCCATCCTCCTGTCTGACCCTCTCAAAGTATTACAGATATCTGCTATCATGGACAGCTTTAGGTAATAAGTTTAATTTCTTTTCATTTTTTGAATTATATATATAATATGCATCATGAATTGTCTATTTGTTACAATTTGGCTTCGAAACATTTTCTATAATAAAGGTTAAGCTTAAAGAAACTGACAATTAGGGTTTCACCTGATAATTTCTGTAGTTATAATTGGCACATATATAATATATTACATTAAATTTTTGGTTGTGCTTTAAGGTAAAAAATATAAGCCTTCACACAGGTATTGGGACTATTACTTTGTATACAAATATAGCAAACAGGGAAAATCAAGTCATTTTTAATACACTTAGATCTTTTGGGAATATTAAGAATAAATATACATACCTACATAAATACAAAACTTCAGGATTATTATTGCTGAGTTTCAAGTCTTAATTATATATTTTATTTTATTTATTTTATAAAATGAGTACTAAATTTCTCAAGGAATACTTATATCTTTTCCTATTACTATTAAACTTTATACAATTTATTTGATTATGGTTTACAGAACCAAGTGTTTTATTATGAGACTCTTTTTTAATAGGGTGAGAGTTATTTTACTATATCCAGTTTGACTTGTGTTTTTCCTCTTTTATGGTTGGAAGATAGTTCAGTCAGAAAAGATCATTAGATTTCATCTTCAGAATAACCAGCAAAAAGCATGGCTTGAAGGTATGACTTGAGTGGTAGAAGGCTAGCCTATCGTGTGTGAGGTCCTGAATACAAGCCCCAGCACTGAAAGAACAAAGCGAAAATTAAAAAAATAATAATGTAGTGTACAATTTACAAAGAAAGAAAAAAAAGGGAGAGAAAGAGTTGGAGGAGGGAGGAAAGAAGGAAAGCAGGAAACGAAAGAGAGAAGAGGGGTAGGGAGGGGAGGAAAGGGCAATGAATCTAAAGAATTGCCAACATTTCCTTAATTTAGAGGTTTAGGCCAAATAGAGAATTGTGATTTCTTTAATTGAAACTAAACAAAATAACAAATATCCCCATTAATTTCCATTAATCTTCATAGTGGTGAGTATTACTAAGTGGTGAGTTGCTTTAACTTAAGTATATATTTTAAACTCACTTGAATATTCTAAATTTTTAAGTATGCAAGGGTAGTTTTAGAGACAGAGAATGTCTCAGGCCATATAAGGCCTAAAAAACCTTTTGGTACATGCAGGACAGCAATGTGCGCTTCTTGTTATGCTTCTTATTGGCTGCCTGACTGTTAGTATTGTTAATTTTACATGGCCTTGAATAATGTTATAAATATCGAAATGGCCTCTGGAAGAAAAAGTGTTTCTCATTCCTGGATATTTTTCTTTTCTTATTTGCTACATATGGTGCCAAAATTTATGATTACAAGATATGCCTGTAATCCTGGGAGGCTGAGAACTGAGAATTGCAGTTCAAAGCCAGCCCAAGCAGGAAAGTCTATGAGGCCAGCAGTGGTGCTGTGGCTCAAGTGGTAGAGCACTAGATTGAGATGAAGAGCTGAGGGACAGCGCCCAGGCCCAGAGTTCAAACCTCAAGATCGACAAAAAACCAAAAAAAAGAGAGATAGTCCAGATATAATCACAAAATTGTTGGTCCATGTTTACTTTTGGAGACTCAATGTGTCTGGAATTTATATTTCTATATGTTTTAGTTGCTTACATTTCAATTTACTTGCGCATATAATGCTACCTCTGCAATTATAGCCAACACTTGGATTGAATTTGTAGACTATTTTAAGGGCTTAAAGAATGTTATTTTCTTATGCAAATATTATTAAAGTAAAAACACATAAATATAAAATACAATAAGAAAATAGAGGATAAACTGGGTAAATATAAATTTAAATATAAATTTCATAAATAAGTCTTATCTAAGCACATTTCAAAAATCAGTAAGTTGTACCATTAAAAATCACTTATCTGTTTTCCATCTAAGATCTGTATGCAATCTAAAGGTGATGCTTTTTTTTTTTTTTTTTTTGGTCCGGTCATGGGACCTGAACTCTGGGCCTGGGCGCTGTCTCTCAGCTCTTCAACTCAAGGCTAGCGCTCTACCACTTGAGCCACAGCGCCACTTCTGGCTTTTTTTTTCTTTTTGCTTATGTGGTGCTGAGGAATCGAACCCAGGGCCTCCGGTATGCAAGGCAAGTGCTCTACCACTGAGCCACCTTCCCAGCCCAGGTGATGCTTTTTTTTTTGAAGCTGTAAAAAAAAATCAATCATGCTATTGGGGATTGCCTCCTGGTATCATCAAGGTTACCTCCAATGATTTGACAGAGTAAATTAAAAAACATCAATATTAATTTAAAATTTCTTTACCTTATCCTAATCTTTTTATTATAAATAATACATATAATAAATTACATTCCATAACAGGTAAAAATCCATGACTTAGGTTTTGCCATAATGTCAAAGGAACTGGAAAATAACAGAGAAAAGCACTGCATAGAAATGTGTTGTGTATGTATGTGCATGCACATATATGTATATGTATATATATATGAAGGCAATATATGTATATAAAGTATTACAATTAAATATCTGTGTGGATGAATATGATTTTATCTTTGTATCTCTCCCTTTACCTATATTTATAGGGTAATTTAAGATATTTCCAATCATAACTTGACTTTTGCTTGAAATATAAAACAACCATTAGCAATAAATTAAAAGCATCTCTTAATGTAGTAATTTGAATGAAATATAATTTTCAGCTTCTGAATCCAAAGACCAATTACATACCCATGATTTCCTTTGTGTCCTTACAAAAAGATTGGGATCTGATGGAATACGGTACCCACATTTGTACTCTTGTTATATGCACGATTTTCTATACTTTTTTTTTTCTTTGCTTTACACTCAATGTTCTAGATATATTAGTTTTGTTGTATATTTTATCCTAACAGATAGCAAAAGAGAAATCTACTTACAGCCAATCAACATGACACAAATTGAAAAGATTTTCTCCGAATTGGTGTTAGGAGACACATTTCCAAATCCTACACTGGTTAAACTGCTGAAGGTAAAATAAAGTGCTGTGACGTATTTGTCTTTAATGGACGGTCCAGAACTGGAGTCACTGTCATTGTACCGTTTCCCAATTTGTTGTCCTAAGGAATCCAACCATCCAATTTTGTCAGTCAGATATGGCCTTTCTACATTCCCAATGGCATACCAAATGCAAGCCAGCCAGTGAGCAATCAGGGCAAATATGCACATTAAGAGCATTAGAACAGCAGCTCCATATTCAGAATATCTGTCCAGCTTCCTGGCCACTCTCACAAGACGAAGGAGACGAGCAGTCTTCAAAAGGCCAATTAATGTGGTCGTCTGTGGAAATAAGTGTGTACGGTTACACAGAGATTTTGGTAAGCAATTCAGACTGTGTTTGCATGAAACACAGTTGATAGAAACAGATTAAAATATGAGAACATTGAGAATAACTGAAACTTTAAATTAAGGACTAAGTTGATTCTTTAAGAAAAAGAACTGAAATCTGTTTTGGAAAATACTCTGAAAAATAAATGAGATATTACTTAAATATCTTTGCATGTAAGATCCATGGCTATAGAACTTGACGTTTTTTTTTTTTTTTTCTTTTTTGAACTGACTTTTAAGATCCAAGCAAGAACCTCATACTTCAAGGACAGTCACTAATGCATTCATTCACCCATAAGCATTCCAATGAGTTTCTTTGATGCCTAGAAGTCCTACACATCAAGATTATACTGTAGAACATAAAATCTACTTTTCTAATCTTAGGTAGAGAAACAAGAACTGCTGACTATTGAGGAGAGATGGAATGAAAAATATGACAATGGTGTTAAACTGAAGAGTATGAAAGAAGGTTTGTCAGGGAGGGCATGTATTATGGTAGTGATCATTTTGAAAAGGCAGGTGAAGAAAGTCTTGGTAAGTAGCTTACATTGAAATTGAGAAAGATCTGAATAATTAAGTAAGTGTAAGTGTAGGAACATTTATTGGATAATTGCATGCATTAATTACACTCTATATTTAAATATGTTTCTCCTTTTTTCCTTCATTGGTAATTGTTTCTTGATATCCCAATGACATTATAATTGTATTTTGCTTTCAGGTATGATTTCTGTAATTAATTGCATGATTATTACTGACCAGGTATCTAATAATAGGATATTTTTATATAATTACAGGATACTTAACCAGTTATTTGGACTTGAAATCTGTTAAGTACAAATTACAAGTTCATGTCTTAGGTTTCCTAAATAATGTCTACTATAAGTACTATATAATTCACAGGGCATATAATTATTCCATAGTTACATGGTATTTACCAATCAATTATTGAGTCATTTTTATCTGTTCATTGTTGGTGTTTATTTTACAAATTGTATCCAACTGTGTTAAGAACATGTACATCTTAATTAAAGAAACAGCTTAGGAATAACTATGACTCCATGCCTATTAATATTATTTGTGAAAAATAATTGCTAGAGAAAAATTTTCCATTAAAATGGATTAATAACTGTTTTAATAATTGTTACAATGAGTTCTGCTTTGTTTTCCTTCTTATGCCACAGTGGTCACAGGAGGAAAATTAATTAGTTTCCTTTGAATTTTTTTCTGTAAGACTGAAACACTACAAAAGTGAGACAAGTATTTGTAGTTTAGATGAGCTTATTACAACTAGATTCTGGCTATTAAAACAAGTTTTCTTCACAAAGAGAAATGTCCTTTATTTTCAATGTTGTTATTCCTTTTTACAGTCAATGAAGATAGGAGTGTTTTCCTCATATACTTAAAAACATATCTCCTTTCAGTGAATGATGGGGAGATTGAAGACAGCATTAGGTGTTCCTTAAAGAAATGCAAACATTCTCTCCTTGTATTATAAATATTTTTTAGTACTGAAGAACTAAAAAATATGATTAAATTTGGTTCCATACCAGTATGTTACCTTAGACAAATTACTCATATAATCTTGACCTTCAGTTTTTTCATCTGTGAGAATAACAATGTTTTACCTTACCCAATGGTTGATAATGCTCAATAGATACCAGTTCTTTATGTCTCTATTTAAACATCCTTACATTTTTGTTTCTACTAGTGGGCAAGACCTGTATGTTGTGAAATGGGTTGATGAAGTTCCTTCACTCTCCAGATGCATTACTTAGATTTCTGCAGTTCCAACTGGAAGACTTTCAATATTGGCTATGCAAACTCACCATGAACAAAACAGGGGCATTGAAAGACAAGAAGTATATCTGTATGACTTCTCAGTACCCTCAATTCAATATTTCACTTTTTTTTTTACAGTTCAAAATCCTGTGCTTCTTTTCCTATTTCTGATGCTCACTTGTGTTGAGAAATCAGAAATATTTGAAGATTATTTTTCAAATCTTGGAATTATTGTTAGTTTAGGAACAAAATGTCTCAAAATAAGTGAAATCCAATAAAAACTAGATAGTTGCTTGAACTATATGAAGTGCTTCAATTTTTTTCAATTAAATAGGCAGAGTATAATCATGACCTTAAAGTAAAAAAATGGGACCAAAATTTACCTTATAATACAGTGTAAACTCGTTTGACTGAAGATAATTGATACAAGAATGTATAAATATATATATTGCAGCTTACATGGTTGCATATATTAGATATACCATAGAAATCTCTTTCATGCTTTTTTTGGACAGTCATGGGCTTGAACTCTGGGCCTGGCGCTATCCTTCAGCTCTGCAGCTCAAGTCAAGTGCTCTACCACTTGAGCCACAGCGCCACTTCCGGTTTTCTGAGTGGTTTATTGGAGATAAGAGTCTCATGGACTTTCCTGCCCAGGCTGGCTTTGAACCGCATCCCTCAGGTATTAGCCTCCTGAGTAGCTAGAATTACAGGTGGGAGCCACCAGCACCCAGGTAACTTTAGTCTTATTTACATCGTTCAACATATTAGTTATCTCAAAATATTTAGTAATATTAAAACTAGATTCAAGTCCTTGGTTCAGCATTTCAATATTTACAAGGGCATATTTAGTAATTCAACCAAAGAGCTATACTTTGAATATGTATAAGCCTGTATAGGACCTGAGAATTTCCTAGCTTGTCATTACTTTATTTGTACCAAACTTCCCAATTACTTCTACCAACTGTGGCTTTTAACAAAGGCATTTACAACCAGATTGGGAAGTTTCTTCCAATTGGCACATTACTTTTTTTTTTTTTTGCTTTTATACTTAACATTATATCATGCTGTCATTTAAATTCACATTGTCTTTCCTCCCAGTGACACAGAAAATTGACCAAATGATTCTAATCTATGGTAGGCAAATGTTACATCAAATAACTAAGGATGCTATAAAAATAGAAATTTGGCTTTTTCCTGAGAAAAATTGTACCTTACTTTATAACTAGCAATATGCAATGAAGCATATATAAACAAAATTAAATGAGTAAATGATAAAGGAAAATAATTGGTCAACCAATATATTTTGCTAATCATGGTACAGAATTTTATAGGCATGAATAAATTTGAATAGAAGCCATTGGAACTGCTGTCAAGTATAAGACAAAGACTGAATAGAGAGATACCAACTGTATTATAGACATACATATTTAAATTTGTTTTTAAAACAAGATTTGTTGAGGTGAAAATGAATATGTCATTTGTTTCAGATACTATTTATATCTATGATAGTGATCAGGCTTGGGGAAAGCAGTCTACAAGACAATCAGCACTTTTGTATGAATACCTGCTAAAATTTTCTCATATTCACTCCACAATTCATCTCTCAGACTAATATAAGGCATACTAATGTGAGCAGAAATTCTTCTCTATTGAGATTTCCCTCAAAGTATTCTTAATTATTTATATCACACAGGACTTTTCTGCTTGCATTCAAAATTAATGAAAAATACCAAATGTGAAAGAAGAAAGGGCAGAAAAGTAGAAAAAAAAGAACAAAATACAAACAATCAAGAATTCTAATTATCAGGGGAAGAAGGAGCTAATGAAGTATGCAACTAAGCAGAGTTCTCTAGAATCTAACTGTTAATACTTAAGAAATTAAGATTTGTTACAGATAAGCTAACTATGGAAATTTAAACAGATGATGAAAAGTTGATGTTCAGGAAAGTATCATGTTATTTCTTTGCATCAAAAATATTGAGGTAATCTGCTATGGGTGGCCTGATGCTTAAGGATGTAAAATTCAGGATGACATTAACATCAGGAAGATAACAAGAACAAAGGCATACCAAGTAATACCAATATTCTTTTTTTTTCCAACATGCATATAATATTGCAGAAGGTCTTCTACTGGTACTACCAGGAGAATCACATTTACTTATGGAAAAATACTAAAAAATAAGAGCTAATATGTCATCTTTAGAAAAAAGTTATGGTTTTAGAATTAAGATCCTTTTTTTTTTTGGTTGATCATGGGGCTTGAACTCTGGGTGCTATCCCTCAGCTCTTCAGCTCAAGGCTAGTAGTGCTCTACCACTTGAGCTACAGCTCCACTCCAGTTTTCTGGTAGTTTATTGGAGATAAGAGTTTCTCGGACTTTCCTGCCTGGGCTGGCTTTGAACCGTGATCCTCAGATCTCAGCCTCCTGAGTAGCTAGGATTACAGGAGTGAGCCACCGGTGCCTGGCTTAAGATACATGTTTTATAGACAAAATGACATTAACATAAAATGGAGTCTTTGGGGGTTTTTTGTTTGGGTCCGGTCATGGGGCCTGAACTCTGGGCCTGGGTGCTGTCCCTCAGCTCTTCACCTCAAGGCTAGCGCAATACCACTTGAGCAATAGCACAACTTCTGGCTTTTTTTCTTTTTGCTTATGTGGTACTGAGGAATTGAACCGAGGGCCTCAGGCATGCAAGGCCAACACTCTACCACTGAGCCACCTTCCCAGCCCCAAATGGAGTTTTTAAATTTTAGAATTGATTTTAAATAAAAATGTTATAGTAATTTAATATTTAGGGAAATTGGAAAGGCAAACATCAATGTTTAAATTGACTTTGACAAGATTTTGTTTTCTGCCCTAATTTGTGAGACTATCATGCTCAGAAAAAAACATTTGAATAAGCCAATAAAAGTTCAGTAATTAAGAAATCATTTCTTTTCTTATCATTAGTAGAACACATGTCTTCATTGTTTATGTATTTTTGCATTTGTCTGGTGGAAATGTTTTCCTATTAGCACATGAAAGCTTTCCCTAGACTTCTTTGTTCTAGATATAGCTGACACAGTTTGTATATCTCAGCTGTAGAATTATTCCAGCAATTAAAAACTTGCATTTCAAGGGTTTCCTGCAGACCTACCAAATATTAATCTCCAGACACTTATACACAATCTATAAAAACTGGTACATAATCCCTCTATAGAAACACTGATTTGAGCAACCCTTTGGTATAATTATATTTACATTTTACTTTAATGAACCTCCTTTCTCTTAAAAAATTATTGTTAAGGTGATGTACAGAGGCATTACAGTTACATAACAAGGTAGTGAGTATGTGTCTTGTCTAACTTGTTACCCCTACCCTCATTTTTCTCCCTCTTTCCCTTCCCAAACCACACTGTGTAAGTTGTACAGATCATTTTCAATATAGTGTCTTATTAGTATTGCTATTCCACTGGTTCCCCTTTTGTCCTTTGTCTCACCATTTTGTTGCTCCCTTTCCCTTCTCTAGTTCATATATAATATATACTATATGATATATATATATATATGTATATGTATAATACCCAGGGTACCAAAATTGAATGCAGTGACAACAGGGGATAAACCATATGGGGGAAAAAATCAAACACACACACACACACACACACACACACACACACACACACACACACACACACAGAAATCATGTAGTGCATTGAGAACAACAATAATTTGCATCCTTCTATTTGCTAATGGGGTATCCAGCCAGCTTGCCTACAAGTCATCTGCACTTGGCTGAATAATAGGTGTCTCAAACTTAGGATGACCAAAACAAGAATTTCTCCATGATAACATACCATATTCTCATTAGGTTTTAACTGAGTGGATAAATACATTATCATCTATTAAAAATTGTCTAAGTATCAAAGACATATTTGAACTATCCTGAATTCTTTTTTTTTTTTTGGAGGGGGGGGGTCCGGTCATGGGGCCTGAACATCTGGGCCTGGGCTCTGTCCTTCAGCTCTTCAGCTCAAGGCTAGCGCTCTACCACTTGAGCCACAGCACTACTTCCTGCTTTTTTTCTTTTTGCTTATGTGGTGCTGGGGAATCCAACCCAGGGCCTCAGTCATGCAAGGCAAGCACTCTACCACTGGGCCACCTTCCCAGCCCCCTGAATTTTTTTCTCTAATTAAATAATTAATTCTGTATTTAATCAATAATATAGCTGATCTCCAAAATACAATCAAATTTAAATACTTCTCTTAATCTTTATTTCCCCCTCCACACTGCTGTTTTGTACTTTCTGTAATAGGATTTTATTTTTCTGATCACTTTGATCTTATTGTATTCTCTACCATGCAGACAACAGCCTATTCACTCTTTCCAAGTGTTGAAGTTATTCCCATTCCAAAGATTCCCAGTCCCCATTCACAATTCTCCTACTTGATTTCCTTCATCATGTGCAGTCTTTCAGCACTCTATTGTCTCTTGCCATTCACTTTCAAGGTACTGGCAAGCAAGGCTCTAATTATTGTGAATTGTACAAGTCACTTTAGTTTGGCATTGTGACCAATATCTGAACTAATAATGAAGAGAATCAATGCACAATTGATTGACTTGTTTTGTGTTCTCACTCGACTTAGGTCTTTACCATATTCCACACACTTTTCTAACATTTCCTTTACTTTCTAGTTTAGTGAGCTAGTTAAAAGTCAGGAATTTACAGAGGCTTGGAACTGTCTTCATCAACACACGTTTTTACATCCTATATAGCTTTTCAATGGCCTTCCAGTCATTCATATATAAACAAATAAAATTGTTAGTCATTCAGCTATGAAATTGAGTTTCAAACTTAAGCAGAAGTTAACTTTTGTACAGGTTAATACATTTAACTATCAGGAATTTGAATCATGTAAATTGGGTGATAACTAAATTATTCTATTTGGATTTCTACTGAGTTGTTCATTTATCCTATAATATTACTTCGTCAGTGACAATAAGTCTTCTGGGATTTATTTACTATATTAGAGCACCAGCCTAAATTATGACTAAGTTATGGCTAAATTATTATTAGTCAACTCTGTGATTATGTATTTAGGTGTATATATAAATATATAAAATAAATATGCATATATCTGCATATTAGTATGCATGAGTATATAAACTTACAACCATATTTCCAAAGAAACTAATAATATTCATTTGCATATTGAACTTGTGGTTTAAATAAAAAACATTAAAACTAGTTGCATAATCCTGACAACTTGTGTCATTTCAAACATACATAAATGTATATGTATGTGTGTATGTTTTAATATATATATTTATGTAATCTCTAAGGTTTGTGCATAGTGAGCTTATTTTATGATAATATTTATTTCTTCCTATATCGTGTAGTGAATTATGTAGTATACTCATGAAATTACATGTCTAAGCATTTTATATTATATATTAATTTAATTTTTAATCAAATAGAACATTAAAATAATTTTTCTTGAAGTAGATGTTAAGTTTGATGGGAACTATCGTGCATGTAATGGGATTTCCCTCTAATCAAAACATTTCTTCTGTCCTATGCTTCCTAGAAAGCTTCCAGTGATAACCAGATATTTTCCTTTTTTTTTTTTTTTGTCAGTCATGGGGCTTGAAGTTTGGGCCTGGACGCTGTCCTTTAGCTCTTCAGCTCAAGGCTAGTGCTCTACCACTTGAGTCACAGCACCACTTCGGGCTTTTTCTGCTTATGTGGTGCTGAGGAAGGAATCAAACCCAGGGCCTCATGCATGCAAGGCAAGCACTGAGCTTGCTCTACCACTGAGCCATCTTCCCAGCCCTGTAGAAATTCTCCTTTTCCATGCATTCATCTCTCCTCATTTATGCCAGTAAAGTACTTATTGGGTGGAATTCTAGTTTCCCATCCATGGGTCTTTACAAGTTCCCAATCAGTAGGTTCTTGAGTTAATCTCTTCTGTCAGAGTAAGGTGCATTGTAATATTTTGATAAAAGATTGCTTTCTGCAAATGAATTAGATAAATTTTAAAATATTCATATAGGACTCTAATCAACAAAGCAGATGCAACCAAACTATTATTTTGTAGTAGAGATGTTTGCTCTGAGTTTTAAACAGCTGGCTTTACTGATGAAGAGACAAATTATCCTTGGGGGTTTTGAAACTTAAGGCATCACCCTGAACTTTAGTTCAGAAACAATTGGCTACATAATCTGTCTTCAGAGTAACCTGTAGCATTATGATATGATAATCCATTACTTTTTGTTTCATTAGAATATCTATTTTTACATTTTTCCTATTTGTGTGCTAAAACTTACCAAATCAATGTATTTGAATTTAAGATTTTCTTGAAAGTTTTGTTTGTCAAAAACAAAAATAGATGGTGAATATTTGCTATACACTGATTGCAAAATGCATATTAAAAGTATTATCCTGAAATACCATTATATGGTCATATAGCTTACGGATAAAGAACTAGCTTCATTGTCTATCTTGCAAAACATAAAGTTTTCCAAGTCTATCATGATTTTATTTCTATCCTTTCACAGATCAAATGTATGTTAGATCTGGTGTAATACCTGATTCCTGAACACTACTGGCTATCATTGATGGCTATCTACTTTGTCCCATTACATATCCTTTGTCTCTGATCTTTGCAAACCATCAGTTTTCCTTCAAACACTTCCTCTCAGTTTTTCAAAATTTCTTTTTGCTGTAGCTAGCTGATTTAACAACTGTTGTTTTCTAATAGATGATAGGTAAATACTGGGTACTATGTGATATCTTGTTTCATTTTTAGTTTTCCCCCTATGGTTTATCCCCTGTTGTCACTATTTGATTTTGGTACCCTGAGTATTGTATATACGCTTATCTGAATTAGGGAAGGGAAGGTGAACAAAGACATGGGGAGACAAGGGACAAAGGGGGAACCTATGCAATAGCGATACTCACAAAACCATATGTTGGAAATGAACTGTACAACCTGAGAAGGGGGGGAAGAGGGAGAAAAATGAGGGCAGGGGTAACAAGTTAGACAATGTCCTCACTACCTGGCTTATGTAACTGTAACCCCTCAGTGCATCACTTTGACAATACAATTAAAAAATAAAAAGAACGTTTTCTGACTAATCTTGTCTACATGTAAGTTTTCAAAGACTAGTTTCATTAGGAAATAGAAACGTTAATCCAGAGAGACAGGAAAGGAAACAGAAAGCTCTTGTGACAAGTAATTAATATCTATCTGAAACTGGAGCAATCTTTTCATATAATGTTAGCTTATTTTTAAAAACCATAACACATTTCTCATCATTTTACAAAAAAATCTTGAGTGGGTTAAATAAGCACAAGTAAGTAGTGCAAATAATTAATCCTAGATAATACTTTCCTTTATCATATCATATCTTAAACAAAGCAGCTTTGGGAATGTAAGCAAATCCAGGAAATCACATACCAGTTAAGAACTGTCATTACTTTCTTGAAGCACACTTTATCTTTTCTGTATGCTTTATGCTTCTTGATGCTTATTTATCAATTTAATCATTACTGATTAAATATGGTAAACACTTCACTTTCCCTTAATAATCCTATTAAGGAAATTAATTAATGTGTTGTTGGTGTATGCATATTTATTCTAACAGAGAAGTTTTATTCTATGTTTATATGTGTAAGCCTACATAATATAATTAAAGAAGTCTTCCACTAGGTGATGTAAATATTAGTAATAAAGCATTTTACTTACTGCTTTTTAGTTAAACCTCAAGTTAGAAGTACCTATGAAGAACTTACCTAGTTTAACATCAGTTGATATTCTTTTGGATTTTTTCTTATTTTCACATGTATTATCTCACCTGTGTCTCAAATTAAGTAACAAAGATGGTAATATTATCATTATTTTACAGATGAAGAAATTCAGTCTTTAAGTTTTGTGTAAGGTTTGTCTTGTAGGAAAAAATGTCTTGTTCCATTGTCCTGACCCCCCAGTTTGATCACATTTTTAGTAGGTAGGAAAGATATAATTCTAAACATATACATTCTTCTTGGCAAATTTTCTTGTTATAGAGCCTTAAATACTTAGAGTGCAACCATGTGCTGAGATCTACTCTTCTCTCTTTTTTTTTCTTCTTCCAGTCATGGAGCCTGGGTGCTGTCCCTCAGTTATTCAGCTCAAGGCTAGCACTCTACCACTCGAACCATGGCTCTACTTCTGACGTTTTCTGCTTATGTGGTGCTGAGGAATTGAACCCAGGGCCTCATGATGCAAGGTAAGCACTCTACCACTGAGCCACCTTCCCAGCCTGAGATCTACTCTTCACTTAAAAAAAAAAAAAAGGCAGGTGCTGGTGGCTGACCTCTGCATTCCTAACTACTTAGGCGGCCGAGAGGCAGAAAAATCTCCATGAGACTTTTACCCCCAATCAGCTACTTAAAAAATCCAGAAGTGAGCCGGGCGTTGGTGGCTCACGCCTGTAATCCTAGCTACTCAAGAGGCTGAGATCTGAGGATCGCGGTTCAAAGCCAGCCCGGGCAGGAGAGACCGAGACCGTGAGACTCCTATCTCCAATAAACCACCAGAAAACCGGAAGTGGCGCTGTAGCTCAAGTGGTAGAGCGCTCGCCTTGAGCTGAAGAGCTGAGGGACAGCGCCCAGGCCCAGAGTTCAAGTCCCACGACTGGCAAAAAAAAAAAAAATCCAGAAGTGGTGCTGTGGCTCAAGTGGAGAGCCTAGCATTGAGTACAAAGAGGATCAAGGAGAGACAGTGCCCAGGCCCTGAGTTCAAGCCCCAGCTAGGGGATGGAGGGTTAGGGTAAATTGGGAGAAAAATGAGGGAGGGGTAACAAGTTTGACAAGAAATGTATTCACTACCTTACTTATGTAACTCTAACCCTATGTAACTGTAATCCTATCACCTTGAAAATAAAATGAACAAATATATATATATATATATTATTTTATTTTTGCCAGTCGTGGGCCCTGAACTGTGGGTTTGAGCGCTGTCCCTCAGCTCTTCAGCTCAAGGCTAGTGCCCTACCACTTGAGCCACAGCACCACTTGTGGCTTTTTCTGCTTATGTGGTGCTGAGGAATCAAGCCCAGGGGCTCATGCATGCAAAGCAAGCAGTCTACCACTAATCTTCCCTGCCCCAAGTATATAATTTTTTTAAAAAAGAAAAGAAAAAAATAAATCAAAGAAGATGGGGGGTGGTTCTTAGTCAGAATATGACAATGAATTATTTTAAATGCTGTACATTGATTTTGTCCTTTTCAACCTAATGCCTTAAAATATCAAATAAGTGCCAGGCACTGTTGGCTCACACCTGGAATCTTAGGTATTCAGGAGACCGAGACCGAAAGATCATGGTTCAAAGCCAGCTCAGACCAAAATGTTCATAATACTCTCATCTCCAATTAACCACCAAAAAACGTGAAAGTAGAGCTGTGGCTCAAGTCAGAGTTACTGTCTTAAGCAAAGAAGCTCAGGAACAGCACCCAGCCTCTGAGTTCAAGACCAGGACTACCATGTGTACATGCATGTGCATGTACAGACACACACACACACACACACACACACACACACACACACAAACACACCAGGTACTTCACATATTCTATAAATCTTCCCATTACATACTTCAAGAAACACAGTACATTTTGTGATGATTAAATGGAAGGGACTTGTAATTTATCTTTATTTTGACCAGACACTTTTAAGTAGCCGATTATACTTACAGACACAGAAAGTGTAATTAGTATATACACACTTCTTATTTTCTAATGATTTTCAACTTTATAAGGTATTGGGAACATATAATAAATATTTACCAAACTGGCTGATATTTAAGAGAAATATCTGGAATATAAACAAAATATTTCATAGACAGCCCTCTTCTGCACAATTTAAATAAACAATAAATCTGTTCAGCCTCAAATACCAATTGTGAGAAAAAAGGAGAAACCATTTTATGGGTTAACTGCACATTTAACACCGAGAAGGTTTTACATACTAAAAATACACTGAAGAATATGTACCAATTATTTCAGTTTGGTTAGTTCAGAGATATATAAAGTTTTGCATTTCTCAGCAAATATGGATAGAGCTTAGATTATTTTCAGTGGATAAAATGTTTCCATTTCATTTTCTAGCATTTCCAAGTAAAAACGAATTTTATCTGTAAGACATAGTAAATCTATAAAACAACTGTTGTTGTTGTTCTTCTTCTTATTATTATTGATAGGCATTTAAATAAATAAATAAATAAATAAATAAATAAATAAAACTGTAATCAATCCGAAAATAAGATAAGCAACTCTTACCTCATCAGAACCTGATCCAAAAATCAGCAAGTCAAAAGGAATGGCTGCAACCATGTCAATCAGGAACCAGCCTTTGAAGTAGTGTATTGCTATTTTGGCAGGATCACTTACCACTTCTTCATTCTGATTTACATACGTTGTTCTGAAGTTTATTAGAATATCTATGATAAACATAATATCCACAATCAAGTCTACTACATTCAAGGGGCTACAAGAGTAGCCACATTCTCGTCTTTTCTGTTCTTCTCTGTCATTGAGGAGAAAGGCTGCAGAGTAGGGAGTGAATATAGCAGTGTATATGACCAAGAGCAGAATAAGCCAATCCCAGACTGCCTTGAAGGGGCTGTAATGCAATATTGTAAACTTGTTGATGCGTGGTGTCTGCAGTTTGTATTCTGGCAGGACATCTGCTCCCAGAGAAAGAACCTGAGTGTAGAAAAGAAAAGCATATATGAATTACCAATGTCATTAATTAGTCTGTCAATCTATGAATTGTTTTTAGAAAATAGTATCAGGTGCTGGTGTCTCATGTCTATAATACAAGCTACTCAGGAGGATGCTGAAATCTGAGGATCATGGAAAGTCTGTGAGACTCATCTCCAATTAAGCACCAGAAAACTGGAAGTAAAGCTGAGGATTAAGTTGGTAGAGCACTAAATTTGCACACAAAAGCTCAGGGACAGAAGCCAGGCCCTGAGTTCAAGCCCCAGGACTGACCAAAAAAAAAAGAAAGAGAGAAGGAGAGAGAGAGAGAGAGAGAGAGAGAGAGAGAGAGAGAGAGAGAGAGAGAGAGAGAGAGAGAGAGAGAGAGAGAGAGAGAGAGAGAGAGAGAGAGAGAGAGAGAGAGAAGGAGGGAGGGAGGAAGGGAGGAAAGAAGGGAGGAAGGGAGGGAGGAGGAAGGGAGGAAAGAAGGGAGGAAGGGAGGAAGGAAGGGAGGGAGGGAGGAAGGAAGGAAGGAAGGAAGGAAGGAAAGAAAAGTGTAACACCAACATTTCAGCATTTATATACAAGTAACTGCTTGGTTATTGAGTTCTCAAATCTAAGACAGGATTGACTATTATGGAAAGACATCTATTTTATTTCATGATCATATCCATTTACTCAAATTTAATAGCTAAATCTTCACAAATTAAAGTTTTTAATTCTCTAAGCAGAATTTTTCCATTGGAATTTACTTTTAACATTACGGGAAAATAGAAAATGTGATTAAAGAAAACACATCTTTCCTATATGATGACAGTATATTCTGGACAAATATACTTTTAAAATTGGTATTATTAAGGAGTTGTACAAAGGGTTAAAATTCTATAAGCCATTTTTATGAGTAAAATGCTTCTTGGGCAATGTAATTTCTCTTTTCACTTTTCCCTCTGGACAAATATATTTTCCTTCAAATGTTTCTGTGAGAAGTAGAATCGTGAGGGGAAAATTCTGCAAGACACATTTAGAATATTTATTTGGAAGTGTTGAAACAAGATTTGTAGCCACCAAACAGCTTGTAAACTCTTCAGATTCATTGTACCTAATAAGCCATTACTTAAAATATATTAATTCAACTTTTAGAGTTTTGGTTTATATGAAAATACAAGACATAAATTTAATTGTATCCCTAGTAAGGAAAAAATCCATGCTTTTTTGATGTTATACCAAATTTCAAAACATGAAAGTCAAATGACTTTCTATGTACTATGGGCAGTAAAGAAATTCCTTTTAGAGAGAAATGTGAGATATAATCTTACACTACTCATACCTTAAACTAGATGCTTCTAAACAGCAAATATATCATTATTGGCATTGTAGCACAGAGTTCAGGTAATCTCCCATTAGAGAGAGTATTCTGTGTAATTTTGGTAATTCTATCCATATTACTTTTATCTTGACTGTACCAATGTACTATCCAGGAAACTTTATACTTTTAAAGCTTATCTTTATTGTCATATCACATGTCTCGTTTCCCCATTTAGGAAGGTACCATTTCTATTGTGAAAGGACTGAAAATCTTGTGCCAGATGATATGTCATGTAGCACTTAACTAAAACATAGGAATTCATCTGAAGTATGCAAAATTCTCTCAGATAACAGCTAATAACAAAACTGGTAATTTAGTGGACCCAGAATAAATCCAAACCAACAAATTTTCAGAGTAAACAAACCATTAGGAGAAATGAAGAACTAAGTATTAGGAAAAAATATGTGTGAAAAAGCAATTTTATCATTAGGAAATATTAAAAATTGTAAGATTCCAAGATATATAAATATGTTAGAACATAACTTCCAAAACCCCAATATGACAAACATTTGGCTTATCTATCATTTGATAAATTGCACCACTGTGATGAGTTTAGCAAACCAGTGCATGACATTTTTGTCTATAAGATGGCAACATCTATGAAAGTATCATTATTTCATGTAATGTCCCTTTCTTCAAAACTTAGGTGTTATTCAGTTTGTGAGAAGTAAAACCCCAAACTTCATTTTGGCTTTCAAAAATAATCTAAAAAAAATACAGACCTTTTTCTATGATTCCAGGCAATTTCCCATTAGAGTTCTTTGTGTAAACAAATTACTCTAGCAAAACAAGAGTAAGATTTTTGAGCTACTTATGTCTTTGTAAATCTCTAAATTTACAAATTTATCTCATGGAAGGTATATGTGGTTATACAAAGAGAACAATACAAGGGTCATTTTAAAAAAGTGATTTTTTATACTCAAGTGTCATGCTTCTGAAACCAACCTTTCACATGGGAAATGTGAATGCTGAGTGTTACAAGTAAAAGTAATAATGCATGTGTCATATCAGAACCTCTTTTGAAAAGTAAAGTATAGCTGAAACTCTTTGCATTTAACATTTAGATGCCCACTGTGCCAAGAGCTGGAATTTGCAAAATAGAGAAGACTGTTGCTGACAGTGTGGAATTTATGGTCTGTTGGGAGACAGATTGCAGGAGAATGGGAGCATTATTGAGGTTAGCTTCATTCAATGGCTGGCTCTGGTGCTGATTGGAGGGTTGGGAGATCTTTCTGGAAGACAGGGGACAGATTAGAAGTTCATGCTCTTTGGGGATAAAGAGGTCAGAAAAGGAAGAACATTGTACAAGGAGGGGAATATAATCAATAAAATTAAAGAAGCCCAATATAATAACTTATGTGTTGAAGAGTTGTAAGCAAATTTACTGAGGATAAAATGTAGTGGAAAAGTGGCAGGGGATACCGGTGGAGCCATTCTGTCCAAATCTAATGTTTCATGATTAAGACCTCAGTCTCTGAGACTTAGGTCAAAATTTCTCACACTTAGTTCTCTTTTAAAGAGGACTACAATTATTTTGGAACCAACTTTGTTTAGATTTATTTGAAATGTTCAAAAATAAAATAAACTTGAAATTCTGTTTACTTATACTTCATAATATGACTATTATGGGCTAAATGGTATGTCTCCAAATTATATGCAGTACTTCTGATTCCTAGTAATTACAAATACAACTTTTTAATACCTTGGTTGATATAATCAACTTTAGATGCAGCCATAGAGGTTTGAATGAATGTCCTTAGAAGAAGAGAAAGAGAGATTTGGACACAGACATAAAGACACACAAGGAAAATATCATATGACAATGAGGAGGGTACAGTTTTGAGCTAAGATAGGCTACATTGCCAGTAGCCATTAGAATCAAAAAGAAAACTAGATAGATTTTTCCACCAGAAGTTCTAGAAGATGCCAATCTTACCAGTAGTTTGATTCTGGACTACTAGATACCCAAATGGTGAGAAAATAAATTTTAATTATTTTTAAGATATGCACTTTTTGGTATTTTATTAAGACAGCTATAAGATATGAATATAATGATGAAAATGAAAATGTAATAATTGTAAGATATTTCACTAAACCAATGAACTTAAGCTATAATTGTTCATTGATTCACCATTTGAAAATTCTCTACATCAAGACCCATTGAACTTAAGTCTTTGTATGATTTAATATAATAGGTAAATACATTTTTCATTTCTAAGCTCAATGCCTTTTTAAAAAAACATATTGTCAAAATAATATTACCACTTCAAAGATTTAATTGGTATGTTAGCATAATCTAACTTTATCCTTAAGACAAACTCTGCTCCTACTAGGCTTAGAAAAACCAATTTAAATGGCATTACTTGGTAACTCTATGAGGTTTTGTTTAGCTTGAGAGCATTACTGAATTCTACATCAAGTGGTTACCTAATCAAATTATCTCTGTAGATAAGTTTAGATAAGTAATTTATTTGTTATATTCCAGTATACAGGACTATTGTAGTTTGTAATGTACAGTGGTCAGCTAGTAATTAGTATGGTTCCAAATGTTATAGTACAGGTTCTTTTGACTTCAGCTTGTCTATGCCTACTATATATGACCACTCAATCATCATGTGATTTTTCTGGTCAAATAATTTAAACAATTCCTATCTACAGAAGATGCTTTAACATTATATGCATTTACTTATAAATCCAAAAGTAATTAATCTCAGGTATTAAAATTATCTGGGTGACAGTACACTGTTATAAATAATTATTTTAATGATTCAGAAAATTATTGTAATTATTTTTCACTGAGAGGAATATTTTAGGGTTTCAAAGAAACCCCATTACTTTTTAAGAATATTCCCTTCTGTGGATATCAGTTTGAGATTTATTGATTGTTACTAGGTGGGGAGGTTAAGTTGTCATGTTTGCTTGTGGACAGATGAGCCTGACAATTAAAAGAAATAAATAAAAGAGACTAGAGCTATCTCAATTAAATATTTTCTTTTGAGCTTCAAAATTATTTCACTACAGAGTGAAATATTTAGAAATCTTTTCTCAATCAGAATTATTCCTTCCCCCATTTTCTCCCTCATTTCATTGACATCAGGAGCTCAGAATTATAGAAAAAGCTATACTAGACATCAACACAGCAGAGTAGAGAAGACAGGAGATATTTGAGAAATAAATGCTTCTTATGATACAAGAAAGAAGACTTGGGCTGGGAAGGTAGCTCAGTGGTAGAGTTCTTGCCTTGCATGCATGAGGCCCTGGGTTTGATCCCTCAGCACCACATAAGCAAAAAGAAAAAAGCGGGAAGTGGCGCTGTGGCACAAGTGGTAGAGTGCTAGCCTTGAGCTGAAGAGCTGAGGGACAGCGCCCAGGCCCAGAGATCAGGCCCCACAACTGGACCCCCCCCCCCAAAAAAAAAAGAAAAAAAGAAACAAGACTTGAGAACCAATTTTCTTTATGCGTCTAATAGTAACTAGTCTTATTAGGCTCAGCCATTATTGTATAAAGCTCTGAAGCTTCAATCACACTTCATAAATGTGAAGACCTAAATTTAAATTCCGTATATGATTTTTTCTGTGAATTCTTCCATCTTTCTGCATCTCAACTTTTTTGTCCTTGCCCAGACTACCTGCCAATAAAGAGATATAGTAGAACATCATATAACTTTTGCAAAATAGAGGGATAAAATGGGAAATGTTTACATTCATATAAAGGACTTTCATTTTTATGTAGAGTACTGGCTTTTTCATTTTAACTCAGATAAGTTAACTATTATAAAAATATTTATAAACCAACCTGAAAAATTGAACATTGATTGGATATGGTAATAGTAAGGTGTTATTTCATTTACCTATTTGTTATATTAAACAGAATCCAAATTTGAGGACTTGCTAGAGAAATTTTTATTTTTAATTACTTTACAGATTAGAAATTAAGTTGAGGCAAAGTTAGATAATGCCCCTTCACACAGAATTGTCTAATATATTTGAGAATTAAATTTCTTGATTGACAAAACAAAAACATACTCCTGTTTCCTAACATCATGAAGGTTCGTTTCTTACCATTGTTTGTGTCCCCTCCATGTTTGGGATGGAACACAGTGTCTCATGCTACTTCGAAAATTACTCTGCCATTTGAGTTGTGCCTATAGACCTACTCAATTTCATATTAAGCAGATGTGCACTTCTGTTTACACAGCAAAATTTAGTTCATATTGTGTATATCTGCTTTTACAAACATAGATTGTGCCCAATATTTACTTTTACCAGTCTTGAACTCTTTGTTCTTAAATTTCCATCAAATTGTTGGCTGGGACAAATTGTCTTTCAGAAGATATCTGGTAGTGGGCATGTTGAACTCACACCTGCAGTTGCTATCTACTCAAAATGTAGAGGCAAAAGAGGCTTCAGTGGGAAGCCAAATGGGCAAAGCAGTGTTGAGAACCTTTCTCAATAACAAAATTAAAACATAATAAAACAAAATTAGTCAGGTAGCAGTGGCTCATGCCTAATCCTAGCTATTCAACAGGGTGCTGAGGATTCCAATTTGAAGCCAGCTCAGACAGGAAAGCCTATGAGACTCTTATTTCAAGTTAAGCACCAAAAAGCCAGAAGTGGAGTGGTTGCTCAATGATAGAGCAATAGTCTTGAGAAAAAAAGCTCAGAGACATTGCCTAGGCCCTGAACTGAGGCTCCATGATTGGCACAATAAATAAATAAATAGGTATTTGGCCTGTGTCCATAGGTAGAGTGTTTTTCTAGCATGTGCAAGGCTGTGAATTCATTCCCAAGTAATGGGGAAAAAAAAGGACACAGTTGGAAATGTTAATGGAGATTGTCTTTTCTGTAAGATTCGTTAGCTACATTACATCATATTAGAGTAATACATAACTACATTGCAGAGGTTCATCAGGTTAAGTCTCTTATTGTAATACTTCTAACTTTTAGGATCCTTTTTGAATTGAATATCTAAGAATTATGCTTTTGCACTTTTCTCACAGAAGTACATTTGATATTTATGATATTTATTCTCATTTTTATAGATATTTAGATTATACTTTTTTAGGCTTTCTTTCCAAAAAGGAATTGGTCTTTTATCAAAATTTCCTTCTGTTCTTTTTTGTTGTTTGTTTGTTTTTGCTTAAAAATGGCAAGCAAGTTTGGGCACCTGTTGATCATTCCTATAATCATAGCTACTCCTCAGGCTGAGATCTAAGAATCAAAGTTCAAAGCCAGCCCAAGCAGGACAGTCTATGAGACTCTTCTTATCTCCAATTTACCACCAAAACAGAAAGAAAAAAAGAAAGAAAGAAAGAAAGAAAGAAAGAAAGAAAGAAAGAAAGAAAGAAAGAAAGAAAGAGAGAAAGAAAGAAAAAAAGAAAGGAAGGAAGGAAGGAAGGAAGGAAGGAAGGAAGGAAGGAAGAGAGAGAGAAAGAAAGAAAGAAAGAAAGGAAGGAAGGAAGAAAGAAAGAGAGAAAGAGAGAAAGAAAGAAAGAAAGGGAGAGAGAAAGAAAGAAAGAGAGAGAGAGAGAGAAAGAAAGAAAGAAAGAGAGAGAGAGAAAGAAAGCCAGAGATATAGCTGTAGCTCAAGTGGTAGTGAACTAACTTTGAACACAAAAGATCAAAGACAGTGCCCAAGACCTGAGCTCAAACCTAAAGACTAGCATCAAAACAGAAAAAGGAGGGGGAACTATTTATCTAGATTTTTTAAACATTGTTTTAATTGTTTTATTTTCAGTCTAAACAAAAAATACTTTATAACATTAAATTATGTCTTTTTGGCAATGTTAAGAGAGCCTTTCTGAAGAATGAAATTAAAACACAACAAAACAAGATTAGTTGGGTATAATTGTATAGTTGGATATAAGTGTATAAACTTTAAGTAAAAACTAACCTGAAATCCATCATTAAAGTGATCTGGAACCACTGTTTTCAAAAATGAAATATTAGGTGAGTAAATATTTGTTTTATAAGTGTGAATATAATTCTAAGAGGTGAATAACTAAGTGGAAAAAAAACAGAAATTTGCTACTCAGTGTACTGTATTTCCTTAAGAGAGCCAACTATTTCCAGACATTTGAGAAATAACATACTTTGAAAGATAAAACAAAATTAATTGAACTATTATAAGAATTTCTTTTTTAGAGAGAAAGGAAAAAAGGATATAAACCCTCACTGGATAAAAATGGAAATTCTGTGGTTTCCAGAAAGATATTTCTCTTTTCTCTTTTCTCAAACTACCAATTAAATGTACAGTTTATACAGACTAAAATATGATTTTCTTTACCAAATACAATTTTCCTCTTGTTAGCACATTGATATTTGTCTAACCTCTGATAGTTGTTATATAAAACCAAAATCTTATGTGAAACAACACTATTTATTCAATGAAGATCTACGGTTAAAATTTTGTGTGAACAGCAGGATTAATAACTACCCTTCTCCTTTGAAAAGTGCAATAGGGAACGATTAAGCCTTCCAAGAGATTATACAGTACTTTTGGCAGCTCTTAAACGCCATGCTGAGGTGTTGGTAGGGCCTGTTTGTCTGTTATTTATCTTTTACTTGGGACTTGCACTTAACTAATAGGCTAGCTGTATTTTTATCTATCAGGAAGAGTACTCAGTAACAAACTGAATCAGATAGATTATATAGCATTAGGAAAGATTTAAACTCCCCCGGCTTTGCAGTGTCTGACTTGAGAAGCAGAGCCAAACCTGAGTAATTATCATGGAAACAAGCATTCCAACTGATGACTACCCAGATATTCAAATTAAAAGATGGAAAATAATCACAGAATCAATCAGAACTGACACAAAGGAGCTTTTTATACTTAAATAAAATGCTAAAATTAGGCAATAGAATTATTGTAGCCTTTCAAGATATAATTTTCGAACAGATTAAAACAGACATTTGGGCGTATGTACATTGGATTGTGTGTGAATATTTGCATGATTATGTGAACAACAGAATCACTTAGATTTAACTTTCACTAAGTGTCATGTTTAGCCTTTGGTGTATTCTATATGTTAATGTGAAAACAGCTGTTTTTTAAAGAGATATATGACTCAAAATATGAGAAGTAGTTTGTATAACATCTTAAGCACATATTTTTTATCAATTATTATAAGTATTTGTAAATTTCTAGTATAGATTCTTTTCTTTCAAATATGTAAACTTCTTCACTTCCAGGGATGTCTGTGGTAAGATAGAAGTCTACCTGCACTTTGGCCTCACTGCTCAGATATCAGACTGCTGAGTGGATTGTGGTCAGGCCTTGAATCTGACACCAAAGTTCTTCTAATTTATGCTTATTTCCATGCTTTCTCTTTCTTCATTCTTTTCTCTGTCTCCTTTATCTTTATTTGAAAATTTATATAACTTAGGAACAAACAGAATTTGAGGAAAAGAACACAGAGCACATAGATGTGTTGTTGTTGTTGTTGTCGTTGCTGTTGATTTTTAGGTACAGATTCTGAAGGAGCAACCTAAGAGATGTTTGTTTGTTGTTTTGTTTTCAAAAAGGCAGAACAAAACATAGAAACACATACACACAATGACAAGTCAAGCTCAACTCCCACAGGAAATAACCACACTACACAGCAGACAATGAATAATCTAGAAGATAGTTTTCAATATGCTTGTAAAACACTGCTGATAAATATGTTTAATGAAGAGATATAAGTCTTCACAACAATTCATGAGAGTGGTCAGATTACCCGATTATTAGAGAAACTCATGGAGTTAACAAACAGGAAGCTAAATGAATTCCAAGAGAAGGATAAGGATACCAGCTAAAGAATGTGAGAGAGACAGATAAATCAAGGAAGTAAAGAAGTCCATGCAAGACCTAAGGAAAGCTTCAATGAAGAGATAGAAACCATCAAAAATGATTAAATTGAAAAAGAGAAATAAAAAACAAAGTTTAAAGTCTTGACAGAAGAATAGATGACTTAGAAAACAGAGTCTCAGGAATCAAGGATGGCTTACTTATTATACAGAAAGATGATGAAATTATAAAGAACAAATCCAAGAAACAAGAAATGAGCTTGTGTACATATTACCATATAAGATGATGTTAAGCAAAATCAACTCCAAGACATGGACACAAGAGGTTTTTCTTTGTTGTTGTTTTTAGTGTACTATGTGATTTCTTGTTTCTTTTGTTTGCTCTTCCTCCTATGGTATTTGATTTTGGTACCCTGGTATTGTATATACGTTTATCTGAATTAGGGAAGGGAAGGAGAAAAATAGAATGGTGAGACAAAGGACAAGGGGAGAACCAATGCAACAGTGATATTTTGTACAACTTGGGGTGGGGGGTTGGAGAGAGGGAAAGTAGGAGAAACATGAGGGAAGGGGTAACAAGTTTGACATGAAATGTACTTGTACTTTATTTATGTAACTATAACCATTCTGTATATCACCTTGACAATAAAAAAGAGAAAAAAAAGAAATGAGCTTGAAAGAACTTCAGGCTTCAACAGAAGAGCTAATTTAAGACTGATAGGTTTTCAGGAAGGAGAAGAATAGCAAGTAAAGGGTTAGGATACATATTAAACAGAATTCTATCAGAGAACTTTCTGAACATCCAAAATGATAAGCCCACACAGATACAAATAGTCTTTTGAACTCCAAAAAAAAACCAGACCAGAAAAGAGCATCCCATCTATACATTGTAATCTATACAGGATCAATAGAGACCAAGGAAAGGATCCTTAAAACTGTCAGAGAGAAAATATTAATCACTTATGAAGCAAAATTAATCAGAATAACTATAGATTTCTCAGCTAAGACCATGAAATCTAGGAGATCCTGGAATGCTGTATGTCACATCTTAAAGGCAAACATCTACAAACCAAGAATACTGTACCCAGAAAAACTCTCCTTCATAACTGAGGGGCAAGTAAAAACTGCATAAAAAGGAAAAATTAAAACAATTTTTCTCCACCAAAGCAGTACTACAGAACATACTTAAAAATGACCTACGTATAGAAAACCAATAAGAACACAATAGTGGGAGAGAAAAGGCCCCTTACCAAAGAACCGGATAAAAATATAGTAAGCAAAGATAAGGCAAAGACTGTAAAAATTCCTGATGTCAGGAATTACCAAACACTTCTCAGATCTAACTTTCAATATTAGTGGACTTAATTCTACAATTAAATGACATAGATTGACTTGTTGGATCAAAATGAAAGACCCATCCATCTTCTGTCTTCAAAAGACACAACTTAAAAACAAAAATAACATTCTGAAAGTGAAAGACTGGGGCTGGGAAGGTGGCTCAGTGGTAGCGTGCTTGCTTTTCATGCATGAGGCCCTGGGTTCAATTCCTCAGCACCACATAAGCAGAAAAAAAGGTGGAAGTGGTGCTGTGACTCAAGTGGTTTAGTGCTAGCCTTGAGCTGAAGAGCTGAGGGACAGCACCCAAGCCCAGAGTTCAAGCCCCACACCTAGACACCCCCTCCCCCCTCAAAAAAAAAAAAAGAAAGAAAGTGAAAGACTGGAACAAAATCTTTTAAGAATATGCCCCCTCCCAAATAGACCAGAGTAGCAATACTAATATCAGATAAAATAGGCTTCAAATTATAATTAGTGAGGAGACAAAAAAGGATATTGCATACTAATAAAACAATCTACTACAGGAGGATATAACAATTCTAAACATTTATACACCAAATGCTGCAGTGTCCAATTTCATCAAATATTACTTAACCTACAATCACACATACAACAAACACATTGATTATTGGTGACTTCTACACATAATTTTCACCTCTGGACAGATTGTCCCAGCAAAAACTCAACAGAGAAACCTCAGACCAAAATAACTACATTGACCAACTAGACTTAACAGACATCTACAGAATATTTCACCCAGCAGCATCATAATATACATTCTGCTAAGCAGCTCATGGAACATTTTTCAAAATAGATCATATTTTAGATCACAAAGCAAACTGGTACAAACTCAGAAAAATTGAAATCATTCCCTGCATCTTGTCAGACCATAATGGAATAAAATTAGAGGTCAACACTGAAAGCCATCACAAAAATCCTCTGGCTCATGAAGAATGAACAACACATTGTTGAATGACCAGGGATCTTCAAAGTGATCGTAATGGAATTTCAAACATTTGTGGATTAAAAAAAATGAACACACAAAATATCAGCTCCTCTGAGACACATCCAAGACAGTACTCAGAGGCAAATTTATAGCTCTGAGTGTACACATCAACAAATTGGAAAAATCTCAAATCAACATTTTAATGTTGTACCTTGAGTACCTGAAAGACAGGAACAAGCCAAACTCCAAACCAGTAGATGGAAACACATAATCACAATTAAATCAGATGGAAACAAATAAGTATAATTAAATCAGAAAAGGAATGACATTGCCTCATTTGTAGGGAAATGAAAGGACTTGGAAAAATTATATTAAGGGAAGTAATCCAGACTCAAAGAAACACAGGCTATGTGGTTTCCCTCACTTGTAATAACCAGAATATTTCTAGGATAGTACTAGCAAAGGATCACAATGTCTCAATACCTATGTGCATATGACTATATGCACATACTTATCAAAATGAACTCCAAAAAATGGAGAAAAGATTTTTTAGTGCACCATTTGCAGTTATTTCTTTTTTTTTCTCTTTGTCCCCAATTTGATGCATTCCCTGTTGACATTGTTTTTGATTCCTGTGTCCAGTGTCTTTTATATGTTTATCTGATTTGGGAAACTGAAGGGAAATCACAGAATCAGTGTGTGACAAAGGGTGAACCAATGCAACAATGACAGTCATGAGACATTATGTTGGAAATAAACTTTACATCTTGGTGGAGGGCAGAGTTTGGAAGCAAAGTGGGAGAAACTGAATGGGGGGTAATACTGTTCAAAAAGAAATGCATTCATTACTTTATTTATGTAACTCAAACTCCACTGTACATTACCTTTACAATAAAAATTTTTAAAAACTGGAAATAAAACATTTAGACATTAAAGCAAAATAAATAAATAAATTAGACTAAAAAACATAGAATCAACCAAACATATATTTCTTTGAAAAAATTAATAGAATTGACAGACTCTAAGCAAACCTGATTAAAAAAGAAAAGAACACACTCAAATAAAATTAGAGTTGAAGATGAAAATATGAAAGAAGGAAATAAGATTCAGAACAGTATAAGGAGATACTCTGCAAATCTTTATGTTAACAAATTGGAGAATCTGGAAGAAATGGAAGAATTCTTACAGCATATCGATACACCCCAAACTACACCAAGAGCATTTAAATCCTAGCAAGAAATGAAATTGAAATGGCAATAAAAGACTTCCATCCAAGAAAAGCTCAGGACCAGATGGATTAGCAACCAATTTCTGTAAGGCCTTCAGAGGAGAACTTACTCCCATATATCTCAAACTCTTCAATTAAATTGAAAGAGAATGATCACTACTAAAACTATTCCCTTTAAAATCAGGAATGAGACAAGGAAGTCCACTCCCTCCACTCCTCTTCAATATAGTACAAGATTTCCTAGTTACTTGCGCTAACCCAAAAGTTTGACAAAGTAACAGAGCATAAAATTAAGCCACAGTCACTTTTCTGTATGCCAACAATGAGAAGAGTGAGACTGAAATCAGGAAATCAACTCTCTTTGTATTAGCCTCAAAAACAAAACAAACACCTAGGAATTAACCAAAGATGGGAAGGACTTCTAAGATGAAAACTTTAAAAACCTGAAAAATTAAATTAAAGTAAATTTAAGGAAATGGAAAAAAACCTCCCATGTTTGTAGATTAGAGGACTAAAATCTTGAAAATGGCAATACTGGCCAAAACTATCTACAAATTCAATTCAGTACCCCTCAAAATCCCAACAACAATTCCAATAATATGCAGGGAGCAATCCAAAAATTCATATGGAATAATAGAAGACCCCAAAGATCAAAAACAATCCTTAGCAGGAATAACAGTACTGGAGGAATATCAATATCAAACTTCAAACTCTCTTACAAAGCTGTAGTAATTTAAAAAAAAGTTTAGTACTGGCACATGAATAGCCTGAGGACCAGTGGGTGGAACAGAGACCCAGACATGAACTCATAGACATAAAACCACCTAATATTTGATAAGGGAACCAAAATTATCAGATGGAAGAAAGACAGCATCTTCAACAAATGGTGCTAGCAGAATTGGCTATATACATGCAGAACACTGAAGCCAGATACAATGAAAATATTACAGAATGGGATAGGGGAAACACTAGGGTTCCTAGTCCTAGGTCAAAATTTGCTAAGTAAAGATCCATAATCTCAAAAAATCAAGAAGACTGGATAAATGGGATTACATGGCAAAGAAAACCCTCAGAATGAATTTACTAGCTTTGCAACAGACAAGGGCCTCATATCTAAACTATATTTACAGCTCAATAATTAAACCCCATAAGTAAAATCCTCAAAAAAAACCACAACTCAATTAATACATGGGATAAAGACTTAAAGAGAAGTCTTTAAAGTAAGAAGGCCCAATAGATCCTTTGCAACATATTGTATTGTGAGTATCACCACTGCATTGGTTCACCCTTTATCCTTTATCTCCTCATTTTGAGGTTCCCCTTCTCTTCCCTAATTCAGATAAATGTATACACAGGGTGCCAAAATCAAATACAATACCAAGGGTTAAGCCATAGGGGTAAAAAAAAAGAAAAAAGAAATCACATATTACATGAAAACAACAAGTAAGAAAGAAAAACTTGTTTCCATATCTTGGAGTTCATTTTGCTTAGCAGTACAACTTGGGAGGAAGTGTGTAGGGAGGAAAATGGGAGAAAAATGAGTGAGTGAGTAAAATTTCCACAAGAAATGTACTCACGACCTTAATATCTAACTGTAACCCCTCTGTACCTCACCTTTACAATAAAATTAAATTTAAAAAAAGAATGGCCAATGGACACATGAAGAAATATTTGATATCCTTGTCCATAATAGAAATGTAAAGCCCACCGATTGGGAGAAGATTTTCACTATTCATACAACAGACAAGGGTCTCATATCTGAAGTATACCTGGAACTCAAAAAATTAAATCCCCCAACAACAAATCCTCAAAGAAACAACTGCCCAATAAATAAGTGGGCTAAAGACTTAAAGAGAAACTTCTCTGAAGAGGAAAGAAGGATGGCCAATAGACACATGAAGAAATGCTCAACCTCCCTAGCCATAAAAGAAATGCAAATCAAAACAACATTGAGATACCACCTCATCCCAGTTAGAATGGCTATAATCAAGAACTCTAATAACAACAGATGCGGGAGGGGATGTGGACAGAAGGGAACCCTACTGCATTGTTGTTAGGAGTGTAAACTTGTTCAACCACTTTGGAAAGTAGTATGGTGCTTCCTCAAAAGACTCCACATAGAGCTTCCCTATGACCCAGCAATCTCACTTTGGGGCATTTACCCAAGTGATCACAAACAAGACCATACTAAACCTACCAGCACAACTATGTTTATTGCAGCATTATTTACCATAGCTAAGATATGGAACCAACCCAGATACCCTTCAGTAGATGAATGGATCAACAAAATGTGGTGTATATATATACACAATGTAATTCTATGCCTCCACCAGAAAGAATGACATTGCCCCATTTGTTAGGAAATGGAAAGACTTGGAAAAAATTCTATTAAGTGAAGTAAGCCAGGCCCAAAGAAACATAGGTCCCATGGTTTCCCTTGTTTGCAATAACTAGTATATATCTGAGACAAGCAGAAAAGGTCAGATAAGTTGATGTTAAGCAAAATGAACCCCAAGATAAGGACTCAAATGGTTTTCCTTTCTTGCTATTGTTTCTAACATTATTTATAAGACATTTCTTTGTTTCTTTGTATGTCCCTCTCCCAAGGTATAACCCCTATTTCCACTGTATTTGATGTTGGTAAAATTTATGGAGAGGAAGGTGGACCCATTGCAACAATAAGATGTACAACATGTTATGTCAAAAAATGAACTTTACAACTCTGGGCTGTGGGGGGGGGGATGGGAGGGGTAGATGGGAAGGGGAAACAAAGGAGGAGGCAACAATGCTTGATAAGAAATGTACTCATTACCTTGCCCATGTAATTGTAACCCCTCTGTATGGTATTTTCTCAAAAAAAAGTTTTAAAAAAAGAAACGTAAATCAAAATAACACTGAGATTCCATTTCCTCACAGTTAAATGATCATCATCAAGAAATCTAACAATAACACATGCTGGTGGGGATATGGCCAAAAGGCAATGCTCCTCCACTGTTGGTGAGTATGAAAACTCATTCAACCACTATGGAAAGCAGTATGGTGCTTTCTCAAATGACTAAACATAGTGCTTCCCTATGACCCAGCAATTTCACTCCTGGGCAATTGACAATAAACCACACCATACTCAATCTCCCAGCCCAACTATGTTCATTGCAGTATTGTTTACCAAAGCCAAGATGTGGAATCAACTTAGATGCTCCTCAGTTGACAAACTGATTGAGAGAATGCAGTACATATACATAAAAGCATGCTATTTCCCCATTTATAAGGAAATGGAAAGACTTGGAAAAATTTATATTAAGTGAATTAAGCCAGTCTCCAAGAAATATAAGTTGCTTGTTTTCCCTCATATGTAGTAATAAGAATGTGCCTATAAATCCACACAGATTTATAATAATGCAACATATGGTAAAAAACAAAAAATTACACTTGGGCATGACAAATTCAACAGGACTCTAAGCATTCAAGTTGCAAGACCAAAGGAGGATATTCTTAGAGGAGGATCACAAAGGTTCAATAGCTATATGCATGCGATTATATAAAATGATCTTTATTGAAATGAACCCCCCAAAATGGAAACATGAGTTTTTCATATTGCTTTTTGTGATTTTAGTTTTTGTCCCCCCCCCCTTTTTTCTGTATTTGATTTCCGTACTTTTTGTCTTGTATATAAGTTTTATCTGTTTGGGGAAGACATGGAAACACTGAAATAGTGGGACAAAGGGTGAACTAATTCAGCAGTGATATTCACTATGTTAAAAATTAACAATACAATGTGTGTGGGGCAGGGGAGTTCAGTAGTGAAAAATTGGGAGAAAATGAGGGAAGAAATGACACTGTCCAAAAATTATCTGACCTATGTAACTGCAACCCCTCTATACCTCACCTTTAAAACAAAAATACATTTAAAAAATTAAATATAAAGTATAGGTGATGGAGGAGCAGGCTTAGAGTTGATGGAGGGAGTTAAAGGTTTGGCTAGGACAATTTCAGGTAAATAGGCTGGTGCCAATAGTAATGTTTAGCAAGAAGTTGGAAGTTCTAGGCTGGAGCTCTGGAGACAGAGCTAGAGACTATCCTGCAAAAGTGGTAGATGGAGGTCTGTAATGTTCATAATTTGCCAGGAGACTGTAGAGAGAGGGGGAGAGCACTCATAAATACATTAGTGGAAATGGAGAAAAAACTCATAACTAGTATTCCTAGGCACCTGGGCTATACATCATGAGACCACAAAATTTTGCAGCTAAAAAATTCCATCAGATAGCAATACAGAAAATTTAAGAGAGAAAAGATTATTCTACAGATAAGCTGCTATGAACCAAAATGTGTTGTTCTCCTTTCTATGGATAGAATTGTTGTCAGTATGTGTCTACATAGTTGAGAACTACATTTCCCAGCTCCATTTACAATTAGATATAATCATGTCTTGGAAAGTGGCTCTTTTGGACTAAAGCTTCTTTGCCTGATCTCATTTTGGTTTCTGTACAGGAAAGCAGATACCTTGAAGGCATTAAATCTTATAGACGTAGATAAAAGCTAATTAATTTATTTTGCTAAAGGCTGGGTCTCCTATCCCAAAGGATTATTTCTTGCTTGGGGGTTTAATTATTCTGTGTGGAATTATCTCATCTCATTGAAGCTGACAGAAACACATGAACACCATGTCGAGGAAGAAGTTGCAAGTCAAGAATCACCAAAATTTCCAGCAATACCAGAAGCTGAAGGAATGCCCAGAATGTATTTCCCAGGTAGTCTCTAGAACTTTAGGAGAATAAGTATCTGTTGCTTGAAGCTCATAGTTTATGGTGACTTCGTCAGGCAGCTTTGGGAAAGCTAACGTAGAGTTATTGCTTATTAAAATTTATAGTTATGCAACCTAAGGTTAGCTAAATTTACTGTCAAGTCTGTAGGGCCTGTATTCTTTTCCAATAGCACGTAAGAACTTAATTCATTTTTCTGTGGGAGTAATGCCTATGCTATTTGCTGCACATACTATTTTCACAAGAAGTAGAAACTATTTTCTCGTAAAAATGATCTGTGTAAATACTTTAAAGATAGTTTTAATGCAGTTGGATCCAACTATGATAAAATAATGAATGAATAGAATGATATAAATGTACTTCTTTGCAAGAGCCTACCTGTTTTATGTTGAGAAGGACGGCCATGTGGAGTCATGGGTTGTAATATGGTTTGAATATGAAGTATCTTCTGCAGACTATTAGTTGAATGATTGGTCTTTAGCTACTGGCACTTTTTTGAGCAAAGCTGGAAACTTTATTAGGGCTTTGTTGGAGGAAGGTCACTAGGAAATCTAGCTCCCTAATGTCACTCTTGGAGCAAGTGAACTATGCAAAAAGAAAGATGTCCAAAGATATGTGTTTAGGCCTATTGATTTCTTGTTTGCTAGCAAGATAAAAATTGTTATTGTGGACCTCTAAGTAATAAGGAATTGGTCTATGAGCTATGTATAAAGAAGTTAATAACCGTGTTTTAAAGCCTTCAAACACTTTGAAAGAACACAGTTTTAGTAAGTGATTGGATATGTTTTCATAAAAGCAATTATCCTAGAATTGAGCAACAATATATTCATTTAGGTAAAATTCCTCTTATAAAGAGAATGGAACATCTGAATGGAGTTGGAGACTGTGTGAAGTGCTTATATTTTGGTAGTGAAATGGTATTCACTTAAAATTAATTTATGGGGTACTTATGGAGGTTCTATCCATTTTAAAGTTTCAATATATTTTCCAGTGATTCTGTGGAAATGATATATAAGCAAAATAAGATTAGTGCAGATGACTTCTAATGTTCTAACATTCTATTATATTTTAACTCACATAGACTTTTATTCAGTTATCATAATTTAGCATGTTTTCACCATGTACAAATTAAAGATTAATGTGTATTAAAGAAAGAAATCAGAAACACTATCTTTAAGAAGATCAGGATGGTGAGGAAAGTAGATGAGTGCCTACATTCATAAGCAGGCGCATGGTAGCACATCATCATTTACTTCAGGTGGGCTTTTGTGTATTCTGAAACTATCTAAAAGAATTTGGATAAAGTGCTCTTTATTTCTCAAGAAATAGTTCTTCCTTTTATTTGATTATTAGTATTCTATTAACTTTAGGAAGTTAAAACCCTGGATTAGGGCATGAACTCTGACAGGTATGTGAAGTCTTAGGATGAAAACACAATTATAGTACCAAATAGGAGATAGATGCAAAAGAATAAGTACAAGAAATATTTAAGAGAAGATGAAACATAAAGAACATAAAGAAAGGTAGATAGTATTAGTAGAAAATGTATTCAATGTCACAATGAAGCCAAAAATGGCATCTTGCCTAATGCACAATTAGATTTCTATATTTACAGAGATTGAATCTTCACAAGGTAAAAAGTTCTGCCACTTCCTAATCCTGAGCTTTGCTTTTCAATAAATTGGCTTTGTGATGGATATATTGATAAGTCTAATTTAATCAGTGTACAAGGGGCATAAAAGTATTAAGAATTCCTATTTATTCCATAAATGTATAGAATTATTTGTCAAATAAGCCAAATTAAGAAAAATAATTTCTCATTTGTGATAAATCTCCACAAAAAATCCTTCTTATGAGGACTCTAGTAACTTTTGCTAATAAGTACCTTTAGCAAATGTGATATATCTGTCCTATTTGTCGTGGATGAATCTAAATTGATTGAAACATGTCTGATGACTAAGAGTCAGTAAAACTTTATTCTGACTGCAGAATATAATCGTCATTTTCTTTAGTAACAAATTCTTGGAACGTTGTCATTGCCTCCTGGACTTACTCTTTTTGGAGATATGACAAACTTCATGAGGAACCCCAAAAAGCATGGGATAGAAAATACCAGAATATCAGTTAGACAACTCAGAAGAAACAAAAGAAGTAAAAGAAGACTATTTCTACAAAATCAGATACTAAATCTTGTATCTACCTCTTTTCCTTTTAATTTCTCATTACTTTCCCCTTTTCTCTTTCAATTCTTCCCCAATTATAAAGTTTAACAGAAACTCACTTTCCTGAGGAAGGTTTATGCTGTAGAGTTGTTTTCCAGAGTTTATACTACTTGATAGCTTTAACCATGTCTATTCTATTTTCTGTTCTTGTATCCTCCAAATTCATTGTTGCTCAAACAATACATACACTGTTATATTTTCTATTGGATGACCAACTTTTGACCCAAGGGTTCAAATTTATATAAGGAGAGGTGGCTGGTTACTTTATGTTGTTTGTAATATGAAATGTTCTTTGAAAAATTTGTTTCTAGATTTCAAAAACTCCCTCAATGTTATATGGAAAACCTGATTACTAAAACTCTGAATTGTCATTTCTACAAACTATTACAAATAGCAAAATAAGTAATTGTAATGAAATGGTTAGGAAGCCGTCACTTTTTCAAATATACAGCACAAAATTTTACAATAAGAGAAAATTCAAAAATTACACTAGATTATCATTACCATATATTTTTGGTTCTTCCAATAGAAAAAAAACAACCTACATATTCCACTGAATTAATCTGAGACTGATTCTATAATATTCAAATAAGAATTATACCTAAGCATTCGCTAGAAATATCAATAAGATAGTTTTTTTTCTTAATCAACTATCAATCAGTGTCTTTTAAATAGCTAATATCTTTCAAAGTCATGCAGAGGAATCTTGATGTAGTTTATTAAAAATCAACTTTGAACTTTTTAGTGACTTTAAACTAACAGATGTGTGAGTCATCTGAAATAAATGAAAAAAATATTGCATTCTTGCTTATCTGGAAAGCTTGATGTAGAAGCATAAATTTCTACCAAAGATTCATTAGTTTCCTGTTTTTTTTCTGAATCACTATCAGTGATAACTTCTTCCTAGGAGGTAATTTCTCTTGATTCCAAATGATCCTTGAATTCCTATTTGGCTGATATTATACTTCATGTCTAATGAAAAATGTTTTTAGCTCTGACATTTTTAGAAAAAATTCCTAAGATTTTTTACTTCTCTCTATGCCTCCTATGGTGAGTCCTGTTTTTGATAATACCCAACTGCAATAAAATGCACCATGCATTCAAAGAACAAGTGGAAATCAAGCCAGTTCATGCCTCCTGATGACAAGTAGTACCCCTTTGATAACATTTAATCAATGTGTGATAGTATGATTACATCCATGCCTCAATTTCCTTGATTCCCTCATTCTTATCACTTTGGCATCTCACTATTACAGAAAATATGCTAGTTTTTCTTTTAACACAGCTACAATTAATGTATCTAATTTATGATCAGAGACATATGAATAATGAAAGATGCATTTTTCTTTGAAGTTTTTTGTCATATTTATATGGCAAATATGAAAAAAATCTTTAATATAACTCATTTCACACATTTTTTCACTAATTTTGTCTTATACTCAATTTCTCAGAACCTCTCATAGGTAAGACAATTGATGGACTCTATAGTATATCAACTTCCAAAAGTAAGGCTCCTTAATTTAGGATTTCATAACCCAGTAAAATTTGAAAAACAATGATGTATACTACAAGGTTGCAAAGTTTTTCTTTAATCGATGATGAATGTTAGAAAAAGTGACTTTATCATTATCATCTCAGAAAAGAATATTTTCTGAAAAAATGTAGAGAAACAATATAAGGTAATCATTGCAATAAGTGGGTTCAACTTTATGAAATTTATTGTATTACATTGCCTCATCTTTCTCCTTTTGTTTTGGACAGTATATCCTATTATTAAATAGAACTGTTTTGCAGACCAAGGTCTGCAATTAAATTAACTCAACTATAAAGTAGTTGGTTCAGTTAAATGATATCTTATTCCCTTCGTGCTCTATGATATTGAGTTTCTGATTGTTTCTGAATTTTTCCATACTGAGAATTGTTACGTTAGTGAATAACAGTTAATTTGTTCATGATCTTAAATACAGTCTTGGTGGTGAAATGAAATTTTTGGTTAAAAAAGTTAAAATTTGATCTGATTGTGTTATAAATTTAATTCCAAAAGCATAAGCATAACTCTCAAACACTTAGCAGATAGGCAACTATTGTATGAACAAATTAACTGGCACCAAGATTTCTGCCTGAGCTTGTGTTTATCTCAACTGTACTATTGTAAAACTTGCCATCCATCCATCATTTGATAACATAGTTACCAAATGCAGTGAGTCATATTGACTTATGTAAAACATTGTTCCCTTGTTGAAGATTTTGGCAGGGTCTGATTGTACTCTATGATCAGGCATTTACCAAAACAATACAGTATGAGTATCATGTAAACATGCATCCCATTGCCCAGTCATTTAATCTCTTTGCCATTTTCATCTTTTACTCAGTGAATATTTAAGTAGCTATGAATCTAAGAACATTCTGTTTTAATAAATGATAGGTTAGCTATCATTTATTATTCTTCAAACCCAGTGTCAATATTTCAATGGGTGATATATTTCTTGAACTAAACTCAACCTGTAAAAATAATCAGAACTTAATCTGTCTGTGTTGCATAAAATTATATTTAACATCGTTCATGGGTTGTCTTAACTGATTTTGCTTAATTGAGTACATGTACATCTTTACCTCTCTTACGTCAGAGTTAAAGGTAAGTTTACACCTATGTCACTAATATCTCTGTTTCTTTCTCTGCATATGTACATATAAATATATTTATATAGATACAAATGTGGACATGCTGTCTATATTCTGTAAATAGCAAAAAAGAGGACCCAATAGGGCATCTTGTGAATATTATGAAAATAAAACACCCTTCTATGCCAGTTATATTTGCTGTAGATTCAGAATGAATTATTCTTTAAGAGCATGTACAGTTCATTCACCATCTTGTTTAGTGGTACCTAACTGGTAACTAATTTGTTCCCTCATTACATTTTTTTGTAAGTACAGATCTTTGGGTTTTGCTTTCACTATTTTCCTACCATTCCTATAAACACACAAACAATTTAAAACCATGTAATAGCTGTTAGTCAACAGTTAGCAAAAGTACTCAAATTTATCTAATTTCCAGTCAATTTTGGAGCAATTTAATTTGATAGTGATGCTATAAGTGAAGTGTTCTGGGTTGAGGAGCAAGGATGCAGATCTCTTAAAGGTCTAACAATTGGGAGTGGCAGAGAATTCTAGGGGAGAAAGATCACTAAGAAATGAAGAGATGCCTCATTTGGGGCAAGTTTTGCTTGCATCTGCTCTGGAGGGAGAGATGATTTCCACTACCAGCAAGTCATTTCCAAATATTTCTCTTAAGAGTTCAATGAATTGTACCTCCTTCCTGTGACAGTGGAAGTCTTATTTTTCAGAATTCTCAAGACACTAATAGAAAATGATTCAGCCTCAAGGATCCCACACTGAAGGGAACTGTTCAGTCAGCAGAAGTAGTTACCATGTAACTGAGTTCACAGTGGTTCTCTTACCACAGGTTGTGAGGGCAATGGTGGTTGAACTATAAATGTAATTTGCCTGTGTTATCAGCTAGTGCAAAGTATACACTTATGTGTCAAGGGCTAACTAGGCTCATATTTTGGAATTACTACAATGATATGCAGTAGTCAATGGCACATGTTTAAACAAAAAACTCCTTTGCACAGTTTTATTTTATGTTTTAGGATGATGTAGAAATGTTGTCTACAGATTTATTTCCAGTTTTTTGCTCTACAGTATAAGCAATGAGGAGAAATTTGAATTTAAACCAGCATCAATAGGAACCTCAATGCAGCTTGCCAAATCATGTAAATGTGAATTTTGTGTGTGTGTGTGTGTGTGTGTGTGTGTGTATGTTTGTGTGGGTGTATGTATGCACATGTATATGCAAGTTTGTCTTTAGTATTTATGTATTTGTATACATGTTTGAGAGCAGGCAGAGGAAGAAGAGATTTGGAAGGAGGCTTGTTTATGAAGAGGGATGGCAAGTGTAATTTCTGAAGAGTTTTAAATCCCTGATTGAGGAGCTATACTTGAGAAATGATGCAGTTATTACCAGATGTAGACTTCAAAACACCAAAATAACAGGAAGTCAGTGAAATACTGACTTTTATCTAAATTGTTTCTTAAGAAGTACAAGTGAAAAGAAGCATGTTCTTTGATCTAAACAACTCTTGTTTGAACAGTCATTTCTTCAAAGCAATAGTTGAAACATCTTTATGGAATCAGGGCCTGGGGTTTCTAGAAGGTATGAGAGCAGGATCAAGGAATGGAGAAAAAAAGGAAAGCAATTGCATCAGAAATATCTCCGATAATCTATTAACCAAATCAGTCAACACATACTAAGAGTATACTATATGCCAGGCAGTGACTTATGTCCTCTGGATGCAGAAATGAAAGACTCATTATTTCTTCTGAGAACTCACATTTTAATAGGTTTGAACAGGGGCCATAGAGAAATAGAAACATGCCTAGAAGTAGGGAAATAAACAAATAATGCAGTATAGTGAATACAATGATAGAGTTAGGCACAGGTGCTAAAGAAATAAGGAGAAGGATCATTTGGTGTGGAATTGTTAGTGTGTGTGTGTGTGTGTGTGTGTGTGTGTGTGTGTGTGTGTGTGTTTATGAATTGAGTTTTGAAAATAAATACGAGTTCTTTAGATGGAGGAATCTGAGAGAAACGCTTTTCACGAATTGACAATAGCCAACAGTTTGGTAAGGTTTCAAAATTACCTCAGCACTGTACATCTGTTTGGTTGACTAATAATGGAGAAATTATAAAAACATACTTCTTATGCTATTTCTATGTAATAGACACTTTGCCAATAACTGTATCACCACTGAATTTGAATCTGAAAATAACTCTGTAAAGTAGCTACTGCTTATAGTTTCAATAAGAACTTGAACCCCATAAATTTAACGAACTTTCATTAGGACATCAAAGTGACAAATGGCAGAGCCATGTTTAGAATTCAGATGGCTTGTCTTTAAAGCTCCTGACCTTAAAAATATATTTAATAGTGTTTTATATACTATGTATAAATTATAGCTATTCTATTGAAGAAAATTAGTTACTGTTAAATACTAAGAAGATTTTTAGTTTGTAGAATATAGCAGAGTGATGAATGTCATATCCACTGTTAAGCTATGGAAATACTGTGACATCTATCTTGTGTGTATTCTCTCTCTCATTCTGTGTTATCTGCTGCTCTGGAGGAAGTTGGTTGGTGTGGTATGAGGCAGTTGTGTTGAAAGGATCCAAAAAGGTTTTTTAAGTCTAGCTAGTGACCTTGCCACTTGCAAGTACTCTTCCTACTCAGCATTGATACAATGGCAGCCATGCTTGACAGAAACCTCACCACAATCTTGAAACTGAACCAGGACCAACTAAGTCTCTGATTCTCAGAAACAGAGTTTCTGAAACTTATAGTTGCAGGCACTGAGATTGAGGTTAATTTCTTACTCAGCAATAGATAACTACTCTATTATTAGAACTCTTAACCACTTTGTATATATGTGACTGGTTGATGCTATTTAATTATGCCATTTGCTTACTACTTAGGCAAATTTTTCCAGAAGGATATTACTATCTCTCAGTAACAATAAAGCCCTAATGAATGCAAATAACCTTGCAATATTATTTTTTCACAAACTATATTTCTGGTATATTTAAAATAATTTTGAAAGATCTGATAATGAACTCTCTTGGCAGTTAGCATGGCTTGAAGTCCGTTATTAGGACTTCCATATCTGGTGTCTAGCCACTTGTCCCTCATTCTGAATATCAGGCTGGCTTTTTACTGATATCAATGTGTGTGTGTGTGTGTGTGTGTGTGTGTGTGTGTGTGTGTGTGTGTGTGTGTAAAACAAACCACAAGTCTTATGATATCAGGATGCTAATTTTGCACATACAATGCAGCCAAGTAAGTGGCCATGGAGATAAACACAGAAAATGCTTTTGATAAAGATGAGATTGACCAATTTTACAGATGAATTTCATTGCTCTATAGAATATTTATGTTGCTGAAATAACTGCCTCTCATGATGCATTATGCTGAAAACAGTAGACAAAAAGATTTAAAATGGAGTCCTTAAAGTACCACACCCACCCGGGATGTGTACTTTCTCAGATTCATGAGTCATGGGCTGTGTGCATACAGTTGGCTCAGATGATCTGGCACCCTTGAAACTGCGGCAGCTGCACTAAACAATTACCAAGCTCTAACTGAGAAAATTTCCCAAGGGGGACAAAGAGCCAGATGGGCATTGCTGGTGCTTGTCTGGTGCAAGTTTGTTAGTTTGTATGAATACTGAAATTCCCATGGCAGCAATCAATGGGTGAGATAATTCCCCCCAGAATACATTAACCCAGAAAACTGCAACTGAAGAAGACCCTTTTATGGGGACCTTCTGTGTCTTTAGTGAAGAAATTGGCAAGCCTTTTCCCGAACATTTAGAACTCAGATGAAGCCTCTCCAAGCCTGGAATCTCATTAAAGGAGCCCGGTGCCCATTAATGAAACTCAATTAATCAATACTCAGCTTTTTCAATGTAACTTGCTGAAATAATGTCCTGTAAACTTTCTGCTCCAAATTCTACTGGAACTATATACAGAGCAAACTCTAGTATTAATCTTTTAAGACATATTCATTATAGTAGGGGCTGTATCAAAACATTAATATTTGCTTGGCATTAGCACAAAATGAGAATACCTCAGAGCACCATAATCCATTCAGTAATTCCAAAAACTCATTATCTTGAAACTATCCTTTGCCTTATTATGGAAAGGTGCTGAAATAAGGTGACTTTTTTACAGCACATTTTATATTTTTTAGTTTAATATATATTTAAAGATTATTAATCTTTAATGAAAAAATTTCTTAGAGTTCATTTTAAATTATTTTCATTTTACAAAGCTAGATCATGTTTTAAATTTCAAATGTAAAGGTTCATTAGTTTTTTTAATTAAGTATACTTAAATACCTTAAATCCAACTAATATTGACATAATCAAAGAGACAGGAGCTATACACAGTACTATTTTTATAAGTAAAGAAGAACACAATGTCTCACTTTGTTATGAATTGAAAAAAATCTTTCTAGAGAATGTTCGAAAATATAGAGTCTTATTTTTATCTTAAGGAGAAATACAACTTCTGGGATATAAAATGTCATTATAAATATAATTATAAAAATTTATAAATGAGTAGCCCATTTGCACTAAGTGATAGTAATAAAAATAATCATTGATCAAGATCAGGGGTACAAGATAATTGTTTCAGGAATTCCAGGAAACAGAACAGCTAGAGATTAAACTGGTCACAAATACTTTGTCACCCAGTGACTTCTATTAAGCCTCATGAATTTTCTAATATGAGTGAAAAAAGAAGTATGAAATTCTTGTGTGACACTAAGTAAAAGTAGTATCTAGAAAGGTTTTGTGACTGTTTCTGATTTTATAAAGGTTTACCTGCCATGATATCTCTTCACTTACTGGCATGGACTCTCCCAGAATGGTATCAAGACCTGCTAGAGTTGCAAGTGTTCAGAGCTCAACATGCCTTGGTATAGAAAGGCAAACCAAGTTTGAGAGGCAAAATCAAGACCCAGCACAGACTGCCTGTCTTCCTCACCAGCCGCCTTCTTACTCCCTTGGCTCTCTTTCCAGTTCCATCAGCCACAGGAAGCAGGATGTAGATAGGAAGTTAACACTATTTTTTTTCCTTTTCTTTTCTGGAGACTTCAGAGACAGAATGGAAAAGGATGAAATTTAAATAAATTTTCCTTCTTCCATTACTTCTTTATTTTTCACTTTCAGTAGGCAAGTCCTTAAAAAGAAGTCCTGTCATGTCTATTGTCATTGAGATTAATATATAAATTATATGAAAACTTGTCTAGTGCATCCTTATGTTTAATCTGTATTACTAGATTACTATTATTTAAGCTATATTTTCTGTTATTATTAAAAGTCAAACATGACAATGGATTCATGAAGGGCCAATAATTTATTTGGTTCTGTGTATTTTTTTGACCTTTCATACATTTGTCTACTCTTTCCTAAATATTCATTTACCCATCTATTTATTCTTCCATTCATTTAACATTTATTTAATAGCTACAGTGTAGCATACACTAAGAATGCCATGAAGAACACACAAAGGCACAGGCCTTTGTCTCAAATATCTTTTCCAGTAGGAAAGGAAGACAGGAATGACATTAAAACAAAAACAAAAATAAACTAAAAAATATAAAATAGGTTTTTTAAATGACAATTGGGTAGTAAAAGATCAAGGGTACAGCACAACATTGGTGAATTTAATTTACATTAATGAAGGCATTCTCGATAGTCAATTAGGATATAGTAGGCTGAGAATGACTGGCATATGGATATGAGGTTAGACACATAGGTTAAGTTTTCTGGGCGGGATTTGTTAAATTCTTCATACACTTGAAATAGTTTCCTCGGAATTTCACATCATTCACTAGACCTAGGAACCTAGACTTCTCTTGTATGGAGTTAAGGACATTTCCCTTTGCCAGTTCCGCTTAATGCTCACCTGGTTGTTCTTCATACTACTATAGACTACTAAGAATAGATGTGGACCAAACGGTTGTCTAGCAAGTATCTGTGACCTAATGAAGATTACAGAGCATCATGTCTTAATGAATCAATGAAGAGCATGTTGTTGATTTAACCTACTTGTTTGATACACAATTTTAATAAGTGTTCATAATCAGTACCCTGCCTGTGACTCTGCAAAGTAATCCTTGAACATATTTTACAATCTCAGACATTAGGGGATAACTTTTTCCTTACTCATTTAATAAATTCTCCTTTCCCCCACCACACCAACCAACTTCAGAGAATGCACAAAATAGATTTCAAAACTACTTTCATTTTCTCAATTAATTCAAATTTGAAATTGAAAAAATCAGAACTAATAAAGCTTTTTTGGCCTTATTGATGAAGATTGTTTTTCTCCACCTTCTAGTCAAATATGAAGCCACTGAATCATGATCCATTGATATTTCTGGCACTAATTTAATTTCAAATCTCCTCATCACCTGTAGTGTAAGGTTGACTTTTGGGCAGCTTAAGCTCCTGATCTACTTCAGAGTTTCTTTTATGCTCTATAGGGATCACATTTTAGAGAGCAGTTTAAATTCTAGAACAAGTCATTAATCATCATGACTCCTGAGGCTTTCCTGGCACTTTTGAGACTAAAACAGAACTGATACAAATAAAACATGTGGGGAATTCTTATTTTAAAAGCTTCAGATCTGTTCATAGATATCACAAGGGAGGGCATAGAGGAAATGTTCTGAAAATTTACATGACTGGGAAGTGATTCAATTATTATAAAAATTTCTCTTGAATAACAGGTTGGAGCTGCCTAATGGGAATGAAGATTTTCAAGACTTTAACAAATTTTATAAAAGTCATCCAATATCTGGAATACAGACCTTCATTTACCAATAACGTTTTTGTTGATGAATCAAAATTATCTATTTTTAATTTTATTGTTATTGTAGATGTGATATACAGAGGGATTACAGTTACATAAGTCAGGTAATGAGTACATTACTTTTTGAACTGTCACCCTTTCTTCCCCTTATTTATTAGATAGGGAGCATAACTATTCAGTGATCAAAGGTTTTATTATAAAAATATCAGGGAGAACTTGAATTTTTGGTGTAATGGAAGACTGGTATACTTTATAGAGTCTTATGAACTCCAAACAAGCATATTTATTCATCAATGAAAGAATATATTCAGTACCCAAAGCAGAGCTCAAGACTCAATTCAGAGTAATTAGCTTTTATAATTTAGGCAGAAATCAGATAATGATATGATTTGCTACTTTTTCAATTTTTATAGATTGGAAATGAAACTTAAATGTTTACCCATAGAACAGTAATTTTTAAAGAAAATAGTCATTTGAAGAAACTCAATATTTTTTTCTTAAAATAGAAGCAAGGGGATTAAATGCAGGTTACAAAATAAAGATGTATGTGTGTGTAAAAGAGAGATAGATTGTTGATGATGTTATAACTGAAGTAGAGAGTGAAAGCAGATATCTGGAACTGAAGATAAATAATGTTTCTACTTACACAGATATTCCTTTGGTAAGACATAACCAAGAGTCTCTTTCTCTCAATGTTCAATTTAGTTACTGATCCCTTTAGTTATTAAACTAGTTATTTTTCAAATGAATATAAGTATAGCTTGGTTGATTCTCATGAGATGAAGCATTTTCATTTATACTTCATGACAATGTCATCTTGGATTTTATTGGAAGATATTACAAATATAACCTGATATTCTGTGGAGAGTGGAAACCATAATTTCTTAAAATGTAGTGAAGCTATTTCAAGATGTTAAGAGAGGAAAAATGTCCAATTGAAGGCCGGCATTCAATTAAGCTGCAAAATCAGAGTTACAATAACAATATTAGAATTGTTTTTTTAAGCTAACACTGAAATACTATTATTTAAAATAAATATCTATTTTACTTACAAGTGTCTTAGTTTTTGCTGGCCAACAAACGCATTGCAAATGGTTCAATTTAGTAAGCAGAGAAAGCCCAATTAATTCACAACTGTATTCTGAGTTCCAAAAAGTACCAACCCTTAAAGAGATGGCTAAATCCCTGTCCCCTCTGAAGATGAATAAAGACCATGACTATGGCCAGGAGATTGAATATGTCTAGGGAAAGTGAGCAAGCAGGGAAGTTGGAAGCCTGCAAATAGAACCAGGAGGACTTTTTGTTAAAAAAAAAAAAAAGTCTTTCCATTCACCTATCATCTCTTCACCTCTGTCTCCCATGCTTCCTTCAATAAAATATTCATTTCAGTTAATGAGTTTTGCATTCAAGATGCAAAAATCCCATTGAGAACAAAGATCATTTTTTCATGCAGCTTTTTATATGAAATCTTCTAATCAAATTAACAGCATTCAGAAAACATTACAATGGGCACAGCCAAGGGGATTACAAAAAAACTCTATAATTTGTGTATTACTTTAGAAATATTTGAGTAATGTCTCAGTCATCCAGAGAAGGATGGAAAATGCTGGAGAGGGAAAAGGAAAAGGAGGAAGGAAATGGGTTCAGATATTAAAGTTGTCTCTTGCTACTCTTCTCCTAGCCTCTTCTGGATCTTTTCTCCATTGTTCATTATGTGATGATATTTGTGTCTGTTTGTATCTTCATTTTCAGGATCTCTAGAAGGCTAGTTTCTTCTAACTTGTGGCTTTCTCCTTAGTGCAACAGAGACACCACTTCCTTTGGTTCCTTTTGGAGTTCTGATTAGTATTACACCCTTTGCATCACAGTGTAACCTTTATGACATGTTTTGTTCTATCTTATCAACTGAGCTAGATACCAGTTGTAGGTCATCATTGCAACCAAAGTTTATAATTCAGCATCCTTCTCAAAGTAGATATTATGTAGGTATGTAAAATGTAAGTGAAACACTTGCTGATTTGCCCTAGAACTGAAGCTAAATATTTTGTAAGGTGTACAAATTACAAATTAGGCTTACAAATCAGTTATCTGAAACAAAGGTCAAACAATTCAGTAAAGAACATGTGTAGTATTAAATGATAAGATTAAAAAATATTGTAAAGCTGGAATACAGAAGGGTTAAAGTTACATGAGTTAGGTAATGAGTACATTTCCTTTGGAACATTGTCATCCCCTCCCTCATTCTCTCCCAATTTTTTCCCTCCCAACTTTCCTCACCCTGAAAGTTGCATTGTTCATTTCCAACATAGGGTCTAGTGGATTTCACTGATGAATGGGTTCGCCCTTTGTTCCACTGTTTATCTGCTTCACAAGACCAAAGGATACACCAAAAACAGTGACAGAAGGGAATAAGACAAGAAAAAAGGAAAGAAGAAAAGAAATAAAAATAACCACAAACAATACAATAAAAAAACCTTCTTGCTTCTACTTCTTGGAGGTAATTTTGATAAGCATCATTTTATATGATCATAGCTACTGAGACATTGTGATGCTCTCTTAAGAATATCATCCTTTGTTCTCATGATGTGAATGTTATACTGCTGTTTAGTTAATCATGTCGTGTAATTATTTGTCCTTTATTATCCAGTGAGTTTACTTGTAGATTTATAGGCACATTCTAATCATTACAAATGAGGGAAACCATGTTGCCTATGTTTTTTTGGGTCTGGCATTCTTTGCTTAGTATAATTTGGAGAAGACGGTGGAAAGATAAGGGAACCAACTAAGCTCTCTCCAAAGAAGCAGAGTTTTAGGGTCCCACTAGGCTTTCCAAGTCTAGAGAGTCATGCCAAGTAAGCTATAATTATACAGAGATTTATACTTATTGGTTGGCTTTTAAATTTAGCTGATAGTTTCTTAACTCCCATTTGGAAGCTAAAGAGAACAGATTATGATCCTTTAACAATTTACACCAGGCTGGACCTATCTTAGGTGCTTTATGGAGTACAATGGTTCACCCAATTTTTTCAGTTTGCTTTTTCTTTACTGGTAAAACATGAAAAAGTACAGAGTCTATAAAAGGAGACATAAAATTCACTTTCACATCTTATTTTATCTACCTGTAATTTAGTAGGAGCTTAATAATGAATGGATACATGAATTTGTTATTCTCCTTTACCACAGAAGTAATACCAGATGCTAGAATTTTCTCTTGTGATTGTGAAGAATACAGTATATTTACTCTCATTTGAGTGTTTCATTAGGATGTTTGGGCAATATGTTAATATATATCATGTTCTTTTAAAGTATATTCAAATTAAAAAATCTATTTGTATAAATATTCATGCTATCCACATATGATATATTCTTTCACTTTCACCACCATGACCATCATGCCCACTACCAACACCACTACCATCACTATCATCATCATCATCATAATTATCATGCCATTTACCAAAGACAGTATGTATATGGATTGTTTAATTATGAAAGAAGAGAATAACTATCCATTGAATTTAGGGATGAGAGGGTATTATACAAACTGGGAGGCCTGATAAATTCACTTGGAGATTTCTAAATCTCAGCAGTGAGAAGGATTTCCTTTATGGAAATGAATAGTGAGATTGTTAGAATGGTGCGAACAAACTGCCAGGTCACATTTACATCAAGAGAAGGACAGAGGGGACTGAAAGGCAACTGTTGGATCATAATAAATGTGTGTGCTGATAAAGAGTGAGAATGTGAATATGAGAGGGAAGGGGGAAAGGACATCTCATATAAAAGAACTTCAAAATGAGGAAATGTCTGAGAGAAAAAGGGGGAGGGTAAAATAGGGAGAGGGAGAGAGAGAGAGAGAGAGAGAGAGAGAGAGAGAGAGAGAGAGAGGAGAGAGAGAGAGAGGGAGAGAGAGAGAGGGAGAGAGAGAGAGAGGGAGAGAGAGAGAGAGATGTGAAAGGTTCATGTACAAGAGTATTTTCCAGGAAGATAAGAAGAGTTGATTTTGAGAAATAATTTATCTGGGTAATAGTTCAGCAGAGGAATTAAACTATGAAAATAAACTAAAGTGATGTCTCTCAGAACTGGGAATAGGTGTTCCAAACGATTCCAGTACTTTTAAACACCTATGAAGATTACTGGTTGAACCCGAACCAAGGTATACTGCAGGTCACTTGGATTAAGCATTAAACCAAAGAGAAGAGACTTACACACTTTCAGAATTTGGGGAAATTAGTTTTGGTGGAAGTAGTTTTACCTGACCTTTATAGGCTCTTTCTATCCTCCTCTGGGTAAATATGGCATTAAAAAAATGTTTCATTAGGCTGGGTGCCATTGTCTCATGCCTGTAATCCTAGCTAATCAGGAGGCTGAGATCTGAGAATTGCAGTTCAAAGCCAGCCTGGGCAGGAAAGACCCTGGACTCTTATCTCCAATAAACCACTCAGAAAACCAGAAGTGGTGCTGTGGTAGAGCACTAGATTTGAGCTGAAGAGCTGAAGGACCGCACCCAGGCCTAGAGTTCAAGCTCCACGACCGACAAAAAAAATCAATAAAATAAAAATAAAAAAGTTTCACAATAAAATTTAATATCCTTAATAATGTTTCTTGTACACAGTGAATGTCAATTGCCAAGTGGCTATAATTGTATTTCAGTTTTTAGTAAGTTAATTTTCACCTGTTGTAAATGAAAATTTCTGTTATAGAAAAATTACTATTATGTACTGGTAATTGCATTATGGATTTATTCTTAATGGCTGAGGTTTGGGAAGAGTTCCTAATAATAAATATTTAACTTTATATAAGAAAGGAAATAAAATTTGAATGCAGAATAAATAGCAAATCATATTTCTTATCTTAGTATATTCTCAGATTTCATTCTTGAATTTCATAAATGTTCAAGTAGTTAATTTAATATTTCATGTTAGTGGGAAACAGATGAGTATATTAACTTAAGTGCATGAGAACTGTTTTTTAAATTATTTAAATCAATTACTTGGACATTTGTACTTTGTATTCTCCTCAAGATACAATTGATGAAGCGTTAGTTAGATCATGTTTCAGGCTACTCTTCCCACCAGACAGTATACAATTTGAATTGTGCTAAAGGGCCTTTCAAACAGAACAAAAAAAGGATTCTGCAACATGGTATTACCATTTTTGATACTATTAAGGATTCTTTCTTATAAAGTATAAAATTAACTTTCTTATAAACAAGTGTTCACTAATTTCATTGTTGTCATTTTTACACACTTGGATATTGTACTTCTTTTTGATAATACAAGTTCTACTTTTGAATCTTGGCACAAAGGTAGCATCAGAGGTTTCTTTTGAGAATATTCTCAGAACAAATGAATAATAGTTATAAAATGTTGACTGTCTTTAGAAATCCTTTGCTTTTCTAGAACTTCATTTTCTGAACTACTTTTGAGTTGGGTAGTAGTGTTCATCTACTAAAAGACTCCATTTGGTACTTGGTTTCATTGGGTATGAAACACAATTCTCTAGCAACTCTGTATTCTTAAGACAATAATTTTGCAGAAAAGAAAGTCGTGTAGAAAGAGTTGAACTAGGAGATGTGTATATTTCTGGGACTCAGTGAGCTTTTGTGACAAGCAAAGCATTCAGGAATTAAAACAGTCTTGTACTGAATGGAATGCCAAGTAGTATGAGCACTAGACTCTTAAGTTCAAAAATTAAGTTTAATTCTTGGTTGTGCAGTTAGCTTAATGATATATGCATATTTTCTTAACTGAAAGGTCATAGAATTCTTGATAATGGAAAGCATAAAGTAAATAAAATAATTAGAGCAAATTTATTCAGAGTGCCAGACCTAAATAAATAAGCTTTCTACAGACATACATATATAGTCACATACGCCATTAAGACAAAGCCAAAGTACAAAGTTTCATATAACAAAGCTGGATATCCTCTATAATAGGATTAGGGTGAAGTTCCCTATTCTCTAACCATATCCTTGTTAGCATAATGCCACAAATTACTTTGTTGAAAAACGAACTTTGCAATTTAGGTGGAGGGTGGGGGGAGGGGAAACGGGGAAGTGTAGTCTTGGAGGTGGGAGGGAAAGGAGGGGAGGGGAAAAACAAAGGAGGAGGTAACAATACTTGATAGGAAATGTACTCTTACCTTGCTCATGTAACTGTAACCCCTTCGTATAATATTTTTACAATAAAAAACATATTTAAAAATTATTGTAGGCTATAAATCATTCTTTTAGGGTTTGTGCTTCAGAAATTCTTATGTAATAAATCTTTGCCTGATCAAAGTTTAAAAGAAAAGTCCTCTCAGGAGCCCAAGTTTTTTTTTTTTTATTTTTTTTATTTTTTTTATTTTTTTAATTGTATTTTATTTTATTTGAGAGGAGCCCAAGTTTTAAATAAATATATTAATTATCTTATGTAGCTGTAACCCCTCTGTACACTATTTTTACAATAAAAAGTATTTAAAAATAAACATTTCATATTTTTTTGGCAAATAACCCACAGAAACCACAACATTAAGGACAACTATATCTAAACAATGTGCAATAATTATTCCCTTGACTGTAAAATATGCCAGAGAAAATTATTGCATAAAAAAATAGACACTCAAAAACCTTTGCTTCTCTCCTTCTCTCTCCTCTTTTCCTTGCATTTAAATGAAAAAGGTATGACAGTTTGGGATAAAAAAAACTGACCTCAGAGGAAGGAAATTATACCAAATACTTGTTTACTTATTTATAGTATCTGGGTTTAACTCAGGGTCTTCAGTTTGCTCAATTTGTTTGTTTGGATGGTAGTCTACCTCATACCTCACTCAGAACTTCTACTTGCTATTTTGGAGATGGGATTTCCAGTACTTTTCTGCCTCAGGGTAGCTTGACCTGTCTTCCTCCAGATCTCAACCTTCTCAGTGGCTAGATTATAGAAGTGAGCCACTGGTACCTATCACAATTCCTCTCTTCTTTAATGATTCTATAAAGTCATTTAATTTCAAAATGTCTGCAAATGTGAAGGAAACTTTGGTAGAAAAGTATTCAAAATATTAAAGTGGGTCATTAGACTTTTATTCATATTAATTCTAGGTTAATAAATATCAAACAATGATCATGCCCTTATAAAATAGTATATTTAGATTTTATTTTCAACAACTTTCAATATTAGTATGTAGGATAGAAAACAGTGATACTCATTCTTTGAAAGATACAAATTGTTTTGTTTTCTTAACAGCTAACTTGCTCCTAAATTTTTATACCTGTGCCATTTATTACTAGAATGAAAGAAAATACAATTCACATTCATGTTTAGGTAGGGAAATTAGAAGAAAAGAAAAGTTTTACTTCAAGGGAAATACAAAGTCAGTTGGTGTAGGTGGTAGTGGTGGCATGTGTGTGTATTTGTAAGAGACAGAGATAAAGAGAGAAAAAAAGCACAAGAAATAGTATCATAATAAATAATTTTGTAAGTAATTTAGATGCCTGCAGGTAGGAAATTTTCAAGGTCTGAAATCACTATTTTCCAGTATAAAACTATGAATAATGTATTTAGCTATGGGAATAATTTACAAGTGACAGGTTACTTGCTCTGAGAATGGGTGGTTCAGCTGCCAGTCATCTAAGAAAGAACACTTGAGTGTTTGTATTGCATTCCTTTTGGTTATTTTCACTCAGCTCACTCAGTATCACTGAGCTTTAATTCCCTGACCTGTGAATTAAGATCTTTTTTTGGATATGTCATAGGGAACTGACAGCTTGACTCTTCATTTCAAAAATAAGGACATTCAACTGTCACCAGGAATTGGACCTGTGCAGGATGTTCGGTAATTTTTCCTGCTACATTTGAAAAGAAAGTGTTGGAAAAAAAAGAGAGATGTTATCCTCTGCCCAGTAAAGTCTTTTTTTTTTATGACACTAACCTCTATCACTTCCACAGGGGTATAGAAAAAGAGGGGTCTCCATTCTCAGCTCTAACCACTAAAATACAATACGTTAACTTCAGCCACAGACCTCTCAATAAGGAGATTTAGAAACTATAACCCTTTCCCCCATTATCCTGTATCACATTTTTTTTCCTTTTTCCTTAAGTGATTCTAAAAGAATCTACTTCAAAACACAGGTGTGCTTTTAAGGAATATTTAAAGCAGAAAAGGAAATATACATGGAATTTTCTTCACCTTTTCTTAGCTAAAATCTATGTTTGTGACACAGCATAGAAACCTAAATTGACTTCATTAAAATGAGAAGGAAAAGAATATTGCTGTTATTCATTCAACCTTCATCCAGCTATTATTTTTAAAAAACATCAATATTTTGCCCTTTTAAAACATATGCTAACATATTCTTGTTTGAGTTAAACATAGAGTTCACATAGTTACCTGGGAAAAATCAATCATATGTCAAATCCAATATTTCCCAAAGCACCACCTCACCCATGTTAATTCCTCAAGGTATCAATATTATGTGAAAGCAAATGTGATTAGATAGACTCTGCTATCAAAATATTTAAGAAAAAACGGACCAAGCAAAAATTTACTGAATATTTAAGTTATGCATTTTCAAGACCTTTAATGTATGAAGTTTCCATCTGGTGTTAAATTGAATTTGTAATTAAAAATCTTTTTTTTTCAAAGGAAACAATTGTGAGATCAGTTTTCTGAAACACTTAGAATGCTGTAACCAAGGCAAGCTCTGTTACGTGGAGGTGGCTCCTCGAAGGCGTGTACAGTGATTCAATATGCCACCAGCTGCCCTCCGGATTCACTAGCTGTCCCTGGAATGTGAATTTCTCTACATAGTTAATGAAATAAGAATGAACACGTCTTGTCATTTTTTTCTTCAATCTGTGATAAGAAGAATAACATAAGGAAATTGAGCAGATTCACTTATCTCAAAACCTACAGATTGTAACAAAGAAATATAAACCTGAGTCTAATTAGATTTTCCTTTCACTCTTAACTAAAGAATTAAATGACTGAGCTATGTTCCTCTTTTATAAGTTTGCCTGATTTTAATAATATGGGAGTAGAGAGTACAAATGGGATGAAGATGGTTAAAAATTAAGAATCCCCAGCCTTCACAATTCATTGAATTTCTGAAGGAGAGACACATACACACACACACATAATACACAAAGGTAGATACAGTCAGAGGTGGAAATGATATTAAGATTGCTTTGAATTTCAATTGGTGATGATTAACTTTTTAAATGAACTCTTTAGAAACAAGTGTAAGAGGGTATATTATTTAACGACCTATCTTCCACTATAAATGAGGTCTTCAAAATGTAGAATAGAGCTAGGGGAGGAAATATATCTCCAGTAGGATACCCAGTGAAAATATTTTATTTTAGATTTCTTTTAAAATGTAATTCTATGTTTGGATTCCCTTTCTAAGTCAACCAGCCTTTGGTGGTTTGAGTGTATGAGAATACCATGTGTTCTCTGGTAATTTCATATTTGGTAGCTATCTTTTGTTTTCATCCACTGAAACATGAAAAACTTACTTCAGGTGCTCATATTCTCATTATACAGCACACTCAGAGTCGTTAAGCCAGGAGGGCAAGAGAGCAAAGGAACTCTTTTTGTGTCTCCTTTGTGTCCCTAAGTTTGACTTTTATTTCACAGCTCATGCTAACTAGAGGGGTGGTTGAGAGCAAACCGAATCATCTTGGCAACAGATATCCACAATTTTCTGAGTCTCAGTTGCCTTGGCAACCCAGTTATTGCTATGTACTCCAAGCTTAGTTATTTTTACCTGTCTCTTCTGACCACTCATATTTTACTTCTTTACTTCAACTATCTATTTTTAACCCAACTTCCTTGGCTGACATAAGTTTTAAATGAAGTGGTATTTTTTTCTTTCCTTCTTTTTAGAATGTGTAGTGGCATATAAGATCAAACAGGTGTTCTTTTTATAAAGAAATATAAGACGATGCTAACTTAAATGAACCCCAAAATAGGGACACAAGAGGTTTTATCTTTGTTGCTGTTGTTTTTAATGTACTTCTAATGTACTATGTGATTTTTTGGTTTCTTTTGTATGTTCTTCCCCCCGTTTTCACTGTGTTTGATTCTGGTGCCCTCCATCTTGTACATACATTTTTCAAATTTGGGGAGGGGAAGGAAAACAACAAAATGCTGAAATAAGGATACAGGCTGACCCACTGTAACAATGAGATGTACAAGATACTATGTTGAAAATAAACTTTACAACTTCAGGCTTGGGGGAGGGAGGAGTTGAGGAGGTGGGGAAGAAAGGGATCATAAGGAGTAACAAAGGAGGGGGTAACTGCTCAAGAGGAAATGTACTTATTACCTTACTCATATAACTATAGCCCCTCTGTATAGTATCTTTACAATAAATATATACATATTAAAGAAAATAAATTGTTCTTAAATGTTTCCCTCAAAGCCCCCAGGATTTCATAAAAATATAATTTCAACATCTACAATATGAAAAGCTATACATTTTTGAGCTAAAATATTATAACTTGAAATGAAAAGTTAGAATGTCAGTAAGCAATTTGTAAGTATTTATATGCCTATATTATGTAAAAATAGGCAGAAAATTATTTTATGGCTTTCTAAAAGAAATCCACATTTGTGTTTTGAAACTAACTGCCATCATCTTATATTTAATATGTATGTAGCATGCAATATTCTTATAGTTATCATATACCATAGAAATATTTGTAGTTAAATTTGAGATTTTTCACATGGTTGTGTTGATTACAGAATTTATTTTACCAGAGAAATACTTCAAACATCTTCCAGGATCTTAAAGATTTATATTTAATCAAATGTCCTCATAGACAAAGACCATGGTTAACATGCCCAACACTGCATTACATTAAATACTCACTAATATTCAATCCCTAGTTAGACTAAGAATGCATTTTTACATGTACTTGCAGCATGTATAGACATAGTTTACAAATCAAACGTAGAGTATGGGGAAAATATTGGATGGGGATTTCTATTTTTGCTAAACCAAGTTTGGTGGTACTCCAAAAATAAAAGCAAGATAATTAATGCAAAAAAATGTCATAGAAACTGGTAGTGTTCAGAAGCAATTTTGTTTTTCCTGCATTGCATTTCAAGTTCAATTTGGAATTTAGTGATTATGACTATTTCTGGCAGCTCAAGAGGATCTGTACAGTTCTACTGAGGATTGTATAAGATTTAGATTATAGTTTAGATATAAAATAAAATTGAGGAATGCATTATTTATCATATGACAGAAGTATTGTGAATTTTTATAACTACAAAAATGAGCCAGCGAATCCTTATAAAAATAATTGAAAAATTAGATCTTTTGAGTAAGTGTATTTTTTTCACTCCTGACATTACTAAAAATATTTCTAGATAAAATATAAAAATCACTTGACTTACATTTATGTGTGTCTATAATATTTTAAAAATATTTTCACTGAAAAAATTAGGACTATATTTATCTGGTTTGAGGGAAACTACAAAATGTGCTAAGAATTTCTGTCCTATCAATCTTGAGATGACAAATAATGTTAAAGATGTATAATTTAGTAAGATGAAAACAATACTATTTCTCTTTGATTAAGACTCCCTAATTATAATTCCATGTCCATAAAGAAAAACTAAGTTATAAAAACTTGTTTGGTAGTCTCTGACTCACAATGAAAAGATAGTTAACAAATCTTCAATGAACATTTTTCAATAGAAAATCAATTGCTATTATCCTGGAACTCTTCTTTATGTCATTACTAAGGATATCATTTTACTTTTCAGGCAACTTAGTGGTATTCCAAAACCGAAATCCTGTTATCCTCATCTAGAATTAGCATAAACTAGATAAATAAATAGATAAATAGGTGATCCTGGAAATGATGCTCTTCGGCCAAGGCTTTTGGAGGACAAGGAGAAAATTTGCCACATTAGGTTCCATATTATTAGCTTCACTTCTTATATTACTTCATGCTAAGCTTTCTAATTATGATACTTATCTACACATGTTACAGCATGTCCAAATGCCATGCTAACTTCTGAGTAGATTTAACAGACATGTAGAGGAACAAAAGAGCATCCTAAAGAAGAGAATATTATAAGATGCATATCTGAAGTCAGTGGCCTTGGTTTGAAGAGTCAGCCACTTTTTACTATGTGTTGTGCAAAAGCTTTAAATTTAGCTCTTTCTCTATGAAACATGAATGATGCTAATAGTACCAAATGTTATGAAGATTAAAATTAATATTCCATTGAATCATTTAATGGTCTGCAACATAGTAAATAGTCCATTTCAGCTATTATTAAATTTACCATAATTCTATTTTAATGACAATAATATGCTCAATATGAATCCTAAATACTGCTCAACACTATTTTGGCTTAAAGATATACAAAAATGGAAAAATCATATGGTCTTTCAATTACTTAGAATATTCTTTTGATGATGTAGCTTTTTTGATGGTTACAGTTAAAATTTAAAACTTTCTAAAAGTACTCTCCTCAGTAAAGATCTAGGAAAAATACATTTTTGGACTAATAGTAGATCTTTTTTTATTTTCTCTTCATCAGATTAAAATATTCTAATTAACTAGGCTCCATCATATATCTTATTGTCTAATGATGTTTCTGTGGCATTCCATTAAACTTATCAGGCATTGCTCTTAAGTAATAAAGACCACCATATATTACTGCTAGCTCATTTTTACCAGTACTGAGTATAATATTATACAATTTTACTATATATTCTAGTATTATACCATTGATACTGTGCTGATTTTATTTTTTACCATGTTAAGCAAATCTGAGGTGTTTAATTTTTCAGTTTCCTCCAGGGGGGAAGTTTGTTCATCTCTCTTTTACCTTTCAATCTCTCAATACTGTTTTTATGTCTATGTCTCCAGAATGTATCCAGCACATAATGTGTATTCAGTGTGTGTATTCTGTGCACTTGTATGTATAATGGATGTCTGAATACCTATTTCTGATTTGTAATTGGTAACTGTTTGTTTCTACCTAGGAATCATTCTCTGTTTCCTTTATCTGGGCCACTTGTCAGAAAAGGACCTTCAGTTCTTCCGCTGCATAGATGAGCATAGGATTCAAGTTAGCCAATCCGGATTCTCTATCCCTGGACATTTTAAGGACAATGGAAGAAAGTAGAGCTCTCTCATCAGATAACTAGCTGTGAGAATTGTTCAAGACAGGAGAGTCTGAAAAACTTGTTTCCACTAGGTGGAGAATGAAGTCAATAAGAAGGAAGTATTTCCCAGAGAAGGAACAGGGTTCAAAGACGGTTACAGAGTTCTCAGTTATATAATGACTGCAGTCAGCCCCAAGAAAGATCTGTCCCATTACTTTATAGCTATGTGACGAATACTCTTCCTTCTTCAATTGTTAGTTTAGGTGCTTCAAGTTGGGGTTCTGTTTGTTATGTACACTATGATTTTGACTGATAGACTCTCACATCACAAAGTAATATAGCTTTGAGATTTTCAATGACATCTTAAGCTGCTGATACTTACAGACTTATCAAGGGAGATGATTAACACAAATCTTATCAAATCTGATCATCAAAACAGAATGATACATTTTATCTTAAAACTAGGAAAATGTTTGACATAGCCTCAGTTATGATATCCTACTAACATTCTAAGGCATAGTTTACTCTTCTTTACAATTGATTAGTTATAGACAGGAATTTGATCCTTATATGAAAATAAAAAATGCATGTTAAGAAAAAACTTCCATTTATTCTCTGGCATCTTTTTTAAACCAATATATTACTCTCTCTCTCTCTCTTTGTCTCTCTCTCTGTCTCTGTCTGTCCCTCTGTCTCCCTTCCTCCCTCCCTCCCTCTCTTAGAATTGGTAGAAATGAAGAGCCAATGCTTTGCCTCCCTAAAATATATCCCAGTAACTGCTAGATTGTAATTATAGAGACACACAAACACATGTATCTTCTGAGCATTATTTTCAATATCTACAAATGAATAGTGAAAGTCAGATGAAATATAAGAGACTGGTGTATCCCAGACATTTACCTTATAAACCAGTGACACAAGTCTATGGAACCAAATAACAGCAAGGACTGGAAGGCAAGTGTTTACCTTTAAGACTCTTTAATGCAGATTTACTTTTGTTTGGTATCATTCTCATCCTTATTTAATAAGTTGCCTTAGTAGTTCATTTCTAATTTTTAAAACTCTGTCATGAGTTATGCTGATTCTTGGTGATAAAAAAACTTACGTTGCACCCTGTAGTTCCCTCCTCACATGTGCCCTGATTCAGACTTGGATTCTTAACCTTGGAAATGTCTCAAGCTTCAAAACTAACCATAACAGTTTATTTTACCAATATCATAAAACTGGGAAGATTTCACAAATATTTTCTGAATGAATAAACAAATTCATAATTGATTAAATGGATGGATTTATGAATAACAATATGGTCCCTACTATGTAGAAGTTCAATTTAGCTATGAATACAAATAACTAATTTGACAATTATAATTCACTGGGCAATAGAGATAAAGTCTAAATTGTAAGACTGAACAAAAAATGAATGAACTGAGATGAATTCTTCTTTTAATTTTTCACTTTATCTTGATGTTTGTCCTATCATTTGTGTATTGAAAAGTGATTAAAATTCACTGAATGATCATTCAATGATCTATGAACAAAACATGACTTCTATTAAAGATAGCACAAATCTAATCAGCAGATAAAATATACAAGAATGTTTCATAAGGAAATACTGCTGACAATATTTTGGGAATTTCGACAGAGAATCTCCCTTAACTAAAGGAATACGTAGAAGAATAATGAAGTTTTGTGTCATAACTAAGTTATTTTTAATGACTGTGAGACAAATAATGTTGTACATAATGTATATGGAAATTTCAAAGAACAATTATTAGGAAACAGCAGAAATATAAAAGGAATAATTAAGAGGATAAACTTGCTTTCAAGCACTTTAATAAATGAAATATCCAGACACTATCTATGCAAGGAATTTCTGAACATATGTAATTTACTGTGTTTAGTTTGACATGTGGGCAATAACAGTTTGTTATAAAATATCAAATGTTGGTTTCTATACAACATGAATGCATTTTCTTATTTATGAGTTAGAGGAATCCAAGACCAAGTCACTGGCAGATTTGGCACTTGCCAACTGTTTGTAGATAACCATCTTTTCACTAGGTATTACAGGACCAAAGGGGGCCAAGAAGCTCTTTCAGGAAGAGCTTATAACCTATTTTTTTTCAAAGTCCCTCATTCTTTCATTACACTGAAAAACAGGTTATGAACTTAGGAATCAAGGAGATGAGCACAAAAATCCAGCAAAGAGCAAACAGCAGAAGTTTAAAACTTTCATAAAAGATGTTACCATACATTTTATGAAGCACATGGGAATTCACACAACAGAGAAGCCATATGTGTGTAACTAGTGTAGGAAAAAAAATTAGTGTAAACTGTAATCTTCCTGTTCAGTAAAGAACACATATTGGAGGGAAAAAATGCTCCATGTGTGGTGTCTGTGGGAAAACTCCGGGCTTTAGAAATTGCAAGAGAACTCAAGATGAATGGAAACCTCTTGTGATGACATGAATGGAGTTTAGTTTTCAGTGAATCCTCAGTTTTAACAATATACAAGCAAATGGAGACTGATGAAAAAGAGGATGTATGAAAAGAATGTGAGAGAGCATTTTATGGAAAGTACACTTAGGATGGAGTAAGTCAAGTTATCCAATCACTGAGAAATCTTTCTACATTCCTCAACTCTCAGAAGATGTGTGACAACTCAGTGTTAAAAGGAAATACATTATCCCTGAGACCTGCTGCCTGAGAAAAATAGGTGCCTAAATATTTAAGCCACATACATTTGAGGAAAGGAGGTGTTTCTCTACAATGTTTTGTAAAATAGCTAATTTACTTCAGATCAGATGAATTTTGAAATGTTACACTGGGTAGATAAATTGTTAAAATTTGAAATATATATGTGTTAGAGAAAACTTTAAAAAATTTTATTTTTATCTCTAGTTGTACAAAGAAGCTATTATTAAACAAACTAGTGTATAAATTTAATGATTCTTGATTGTCACCCCTTTCAATGTTCTCTCCAATCCCTCCCAATTTTCTTAATGTTTTTAGAATATGCATTGAATTTTATGCTTGATTGCCTTTCCTTCCTCTCCTTATCCAACACCCTCCCTGTGAATCTAACCTTTTACTTTTGAGTATTCAATTTCTACTGTTTATTTTGTTGGACAATGAGTTAGTCTTTCTAATCATGTTCATTATATCACTATTCAACATAGGCTAGGTATGGAATTAGGCCATATGCCCCTTAATGGATGAATGTATCAAGAAAATGATGTACATACACACAATGGCATTTTACTCATCCATTAGAAGCAATGATATTACATCATTTGGTTAAAAATAAGGGAAGGTCTTGAAAAAATATGTATATAGACACTTCTAGGTGGTGTTCAAGTGTACACAGTATATTAACCAAAATATGGTTAAGGGGAGAAATCAATGTAATTAGAAAGGCAAACTCACAAACATGCAATGTTCTAGAACAGAAAATTTGTAAGTTCTAGTTTTCCCACTCTTGTGTCAGCATATGAAAGGTATCTAGATACCTATTTATTATATAATTGCTCAAATAGATAAAATATAGACATTTTAGGACACTATGTGTAAAGAAAATACAATATGTATATGCAATGAAGTCGTAATCAATAAGAAGAATGAAATCCTATAACTTGTTGAGAAATTAAGTAAAATGGAAGCTATAATGCTAAACAAAGTAAGACAGACACAGAATTATAAGCATCACAATTTGATAGTCATGTGAAATGAAACAAAAAAAAAGATGATTTAAAAATATGTGAGATTAGTAGGGACTGGGAAGGGTTGGGAGGTAGTGGGTAGGTAAGATGTAGATAGAAGACTGGATGGATATGCTCTTTATATACAATGAAATATCATATCACAGTTAGTTATTAATTTGCATAACTACTGTGTGAATATAATGAATGAATTAGTAGAAACTGTTAGCCTGTGTTACAAACAATTGCCATAGAGTAGAGTAAAATATAAAAGCACAAGGATTTTAAAGTTGAAGGATAAGACATGAAAACATATCAAGCTTTTGATCGACTCTGCTGTATTTGCCAAGGTCCTCATGTGATATTGTAAAGAAATATTCAGAAAGAAAGTCCTTAGCATGTGTCTCATTGGTCTCGGAAATCATCTGATATTTTTGAAAAAGAAACAATTTTTTTCTCTGTAATTTTTCTAAATTTTTCTACATGAAATTTCTATCCCTTCATCCTTATTTAGAAATATTCAGAAAGAAAGTCCTTAGCATGTGTCTCATTGGTCTCGGAAATCATCTGATATTTTTGAAAAAGAAACAATTTTTTTCTCTGTAATTTTTCTAAATTTTTCTACATGAAATTTCTATCCCTTCATCCTTATTTAACTACCTTCACTTTTTCCTTCCTCCCTCCCTCCCTCCTTCCCTCCCTCCCCTCCTCTACCTCACTCCCTCCTTCCCTCTCTCCCTCCCCCTCCCTCTCTCCCTCCTTTCCTCTCTTCCTTCTTTCCTTCCTTCCTTCTTTCCCTCTTTCCTTCTTTCGTTCTTCCCCTCCTTCTCTCCCTTCCTCTTGTATTCTTTCTTGCCTTTTTTCTATCAGTATTGGTTTCATGAAATCCACTCAGCAAAGGAGGCCCTACAAATGCAGAAATGGAACCTTCCAAGGTGATGAGGGCAAATAGTCAATAACATTTATAAACATATCAGTGACAGACATTGCTCATTACATACTTAGCATTATCATGACTACCTTCCACATATTTTTTTTTCTATTTAAACATCATCTTGACTATAAGAAATTAGCTTTGTGTGTCTTTAAACTTGTCGAGGCATCATGAAACAAATGCCACTTGTCTCTAGGGCACAATATATGATGTAAATGGAACTAAAACACATTTTTTATACACTTAAATATCAATAGCAAGGGCTGGGAGGGTGGCTCAGTGGTAGAGTGCTTGTCATAAGGACCTGGGTTTGATTCCTTAGTATCACATAAGCAGAAAAAGCCAGAAGTGGCGCTGTGGCTCAAGTGGTAGAGCACTAACCTTGAGCTGAAGAGCTGAGGGACAGCACACAGGACAAGAGTTCAGGCCCATGACTGACAAAAAAGTCAATATCAATTCCTAGTTAAGTTTACAGATAAGTCATCCTCACATCCAGCTTAAATGTTTAATCAACCTTGTCTTGATTTCTCTGAAAATTTTACCTTTACAGAATAGTTCTACCCACTCACACTGTGTTCCCATAGTCTTTACTAGCATGCAGTTTATTATGACTTTTGATATATCTGCTTTTAGTACAGTAGATCAGAAAGCTTACAAGTAAGGAGTCAGTTTTGACCCACATTTCTGACCCACTCCTGCACAACAGATTTGTAAGTGTGGCTGAATAAGGACCACTGGTATGACATCTGAAAGCTTGGCTACTCATGGGTGTTCCAGAAAGAATTCAAATATATTTTTGAGATTAGTTTGTCAATTGGTGAAAAAGAAATATTCATCTTAAAAATTCCAGTGTAGCTGGGAAGACTTAGAAACATTTATTTGTAACTCTCAAACATTCTTCCCTGACAATTGTGGGCTGAGGTGAGGGCAGTCATCTGCTCCCAACAGGTCTGAAATATACCATCCTCAACAGTCCTTGACTGTCCATTTCTCAAACCGTGATTCCTTCCCAATGTAACTTGTTCTATTTGTAGAGTTCTAACCCTATTAGCTCTGACCTTTATTATATACTTCCTCGAAACCCCTAATATCTGAATAGCAACATAATGGATATGCTTCATAAAAGTTTTAAAAAGAGATAGGTGCCCATGGCTCAAGCCTGCAATCCTAGTTACTTAGGAGGCTGAGATCTGAAGATGATTTGAGGCCTGAGACACTTATCTCCAATTAATTTTTTTTTTTGCTTTTTTGTTGTTTGTTTGTTGGTCATAAGACTTGAACTCTGGGCTTGGGTGCTATCCCTGCACTCTTTGGCTCAAGGCAAGCATTCTAGTGCTTGAACCACAGTGCTACTTCAGGTTTTCTAGTGGTTAATTGGAGATAAAATCTCATGGACTTTTCTTACTGGGCTGGCTTTGAACCATGATCCTTAGATCTCAGCCTCCTTAGTAGCTAAGATTACAGGCATGAGCTGGCACCCAGCTCCAATTAATTTCTAAAAAACCAAAAATACAGAAAATGGAGCTGTGGCTCAAATGTTAGAAGGCTAGTCTTTAGAAAAAAAATCTCAGAGACAGTGCCAAGGCCATGAGTAAGAAACACAGGACCAACAAAAATAAAGAAATAATAAGTGAATAAAAATAAAGTAGGAAGTGGAGCTATGGTTCAAGTGGTAGAGTGCTTGCCTTGAGTTGAAGAGCTCAGGGACGTTGCCCAGGCCCAGAGATCAAGCCCCACAACCAACGAAAAAAAATGAAATAAAAATAAAGTAAAATATAAAATAAGAAAACTTAAAGATAATATCAACTGTAATTCAAAGCTGTCAAAAATTTATCAGTACAATATTCATAATAGATTAGCATTTTCACTTATGGATAGATTATCTAGACAAAATCTCAGCAAAGAAAGCTCAGACCAAAGTAATTGCAATGACCAAATAGACTTAACAGACATCTATAGAATAAATTATCCAGCAACATCAGAATATACATTCTTTTCAGCAACGCATGGAACAGTCTCGAAAATAGATCATATTTTAGGTCACAAAGTAAACCTGTGCAAATTCCAGAAATTGAAAGATTTCCTTGCATCCTGTCAGACCACAATGGAATAAAATGAGAGCTCAACAACAAAAGCTATCATTAAAAATAACTCCTGGAGACTGGGCAACACAATGCTGAATAGTCAGTGGGTCACTGAAGAGATTAGTAGGGAAATTCAAATGTTCATGAAATTTAATAAAAATGAACATATAAAATACCAGTTCCAAGATCCAGAGGAAGATGGCAGAAGAGAAGCTGGGGGCTAAACAAGCTCCGCATAGAAAGCAGCTTTAGTGTCCAATGAGCAGTCCTAGGCTAGAGAATCCCACCAAGTGTTCCTTCACAGTACAGAGAGTTTGGCCAGAGAGGGAAAATTCAGGCAGCTTTGTCAAGGAGACAGATCTGAAAACTTTCTGGTAGCCACAGCTGCGGTGGCAGCAGCTACAGCAACTGCCATATCAACAGGGAGAGTCTGGGACAAAGACACCAGAGGTGGTGCATGAGAGGATTCTACTCACCACCAACAAGAACTGATAAGGAGCAGAAATCTTCATCCTGATGATTGCAGACCAGGGACAGCCCAGGAACCAAGAGTCAGGCCTGTTAGAACCCTGACATCCTCACTCCTCACAGAGCAGCAGTGGGAAGGTAGCCCCTCCCCCACCACCAGAGAAGATCTCCATCTTTGATACTGACAAAGGCCCAGCCAAGCAGCTAGCTCCAACTCAGGCCTTGGAAGAAAACAATAGGAGCCATTCAGCAGGTCACAGGAACCTGACCTGACCTGCCAGGCTCAGCTCCACCCAGGGGAAAGTCACCCTGCCCAGGCAGAGGAAGCTCCATACCTAAGAGTAACTTTCTTCACTGGGTAAACAGAGCCAGAGGCTGCCCCTCCCCACTGCAGCCCAAACAAACAATTGAAACTCAGTAAACATAAACCTTGAGAATGGCTCCAGGATGGGCTCTGTGAGTGTCTCAGGAGCTAGCCACTCAGGGAAAAGCTACTGATTGCTGATAGGCCTCAACCCTACCCAGAAACTAGCCTCATCACATCAACTCCAAGCTAGAGGAAACAGTCATCTCCCTCTTTTTTGATTCTCAAAGCAGATCTCCCTCCCACTGAACAAGCCTGGGAGGAGTATCACATTTTTCTGCCTGCTCAAATAAAGTGACTTAAAAAACCAATCAAGCCACAGGAAAACCAACCATCACAGCAGACCAGAGACTCCATCAAGAGACTGGTTACAGACACAGGGGAGATACAAGATCATCCCCGCCCCCCACACCAAAAAAAAAAAAAAAGGACTCCTTTTTCTACCTATTTAAAAAAAAATTGTTTTCTATTTTTTTCTTTCATAATTTTTATTTCAGGTGTGTGTGTGTGTGTGTGTGTGTGTGTGTGTGTGTGTGTGTGTGTGTGTGTGTGTGTGTATGTGTTTAAGTCTCTTTTGACTGGTCTTTTTTTTTCTTTTTTGTGTGACTTAATTGCTGTTCTGCTCATCCTCAGATATATACCCATTGTCGATTATTAGACATTATCCCTCATTGTGTACATACTTAATTCAGAAATTTATAACTTAATTCACAACTTCTTAGGCTTAACTTATTTAATAGCAGTATTATTTCTTTATATCTATATAATTTTTAAGTATGCCAATTTTACGATTTTTTTATTTTTTTCATTTTTCCTTTTTTATCTCTTTCCTCCTCTCACACTATCTTTGTCTTCTCTCAATATCATTTCTTTATAGTTACATAATTTTTAGGTGTTTCATTTTTTAAATTTAAATTTTTGCTTTTTCATTTTTTCTTCTTCTTTTTTTAAAATCTCTCTCCTTTCATTTTGTCCTACCCATTCCCTCTCTGAGGTTAAGACTTGGTTAAATTCAGTCTTTTTACCTTTCCATATCCCTTTAATCCTATTTTTCCCCACAATTCTCCCTAAACCTATTAATTTTGGGTCTGCTGAATCCCTCTTTGATGTTCTTAGCCCACTAATCCATAGTTGTTTGATGTTGAATAGATTGTATCTGTTGAACTAGATTGTATCTGCAGCCATTTTCACTGTGCAACTACAGGACTCTGGTTGATGTTTTCTTAAAATTATAGTGGTCTAGCACAAAATTGGTGTTAGTTTCATACCAAAAAGGCAGAACAAGCAAGAGAAACACAAGAAAAAAATGGCAAGTCCGAGTATATCAACCCCCACTCATGAAAGATACTTAGGTGACAGAACAATTAATGAATAATGCAGAAGAGAGTTCCCAAAAAGCTCTACAAACACTACTGCTAAACATGAATGAAAAAATTGAAAACCAGCAAAGGACTCAGTGTGAGCATGATAGGGAGTGAGTTAATACAGGAATCTCATGAGCATGAGGAAGCTAATCAAAGACTAATACAGGAATTGCATGAGTAGGCTGAGAACAGCCAAAGAGAAATACAGGAATTGCTTGAGCAGGTTGAGAACCGTCAAAGAAAAACGCAGGAATTGCGTGAGCATGAGGAAGTTAATCAAAGAGTAATACAGGAATTGAATGAGAGGGATGAGAATAGAAAAAGATCAATAGAGGAATTCATGGAATCCATAAACAGACAGCTGAAGGAATCCAGAGAGACCACAGAGGGAATGCTGAATGGAGCCCGACAGAAGGAAAGGGAATCTAAGGAAGCCATAACCAATCAACTAAGTGATTGGAGAATAAACACTGAACACCAAATTAAGGAAGTAAGGAAGTTCATACAAGATCTAAAACAAAGCTCCAACAAAGAATTTAAAGCCATCAAAGCCAACCAATAAGAAGGAAAAGAAATAAAAATCAAAGAAGTCTTGACAGTAGGTTAGACCATGCAGAAGATCAAATCTTGTGGATTGAAGACAGCCTAGATATTATAGAGAAAGAACATACAACTATCCAAAACAAATCCAATAAATATGATAGATCTATCATCAGAAGGCCTAATCTGAGGCATAGAAGAGCACCTAGAGACAGAAGTTAATGATCTAGGAAATTTATTTAACAGGATCCTAGCAGAGAATTTCCCAAACATGCAAAAAGATAGTCCTATTCAGATACAAGAAGCTTTTAGAACCCCAAATGGACCAGACCAGAACAGAACATCCCACCGTCACATTATAATCTGAACAGAATCAATTCTGACCAAGGAAAGGATCCTTAAAGCTGTCAAGGAGAAAAGATCAATCACCTAAAAAGGGAAAATAATTAGAATATCCTCAGATTTCACAACAGAGACAATTAAAGCAAGAAAAGCCTGGAATGATGTATGCCACACCCTAAAGACAAACAGCTATCAACCAAGAATACTGTACCTAGCTAAACTCTCCTTCATAACCAAAGGTCAAATAAAAACCACAGCAAAGAAAAACAGACACACATATCTCCACCAAACCAGCCCTCCAAAAGATACTTTAAGATATCCTACACATAGAAAACCAACAAGACCCCAATAAAGGCCAAGAAACCGCACCCAAACAAAGAATCCAAGAACCATAGGAGGAACCCAGTTGTCACAGCTCCCAAGAAGGTGGATAACATGGCAGGAACTACCAAACACCTCTCAGTCCTAACCCTCAACATTAATGGACTTAACTCTCCAATTAAGTGACATGGAATGTCTAGTTGGATTGAAAAGCAAGATCCTTCTATCTGCTGCCTTCAAGAGTCATAACTTGTCCCCCCCCAAACAAACATTTTGAATGTGAAAGGCTGGAATAAAATCTACCAAGCAAATGGCTCATATAAACAGGCAGGAGTTACAATCCTAATATCAGATAAAATAGGCTTCAAATTAAAATTAGTGAGAAGAGATAAAGAAGTTCACTACATACTAATTAAGGGATCTCTCCTTTAGGAGGGTATTACAATACTAACTATCTATTCCCCGAACAATGTAGCGCCCAAATTTATCCAAGAAGCACTATTTTCCTCAAATCTCACATAGATCCAAAGACATTAATTGTTGGGAATTTTAACACACCACTATCCCCAGTAGATAGATCAACTCAGCAAAAGCTCTACAGAGAAATTGTAGATCTAAACAACTGCATACATCAACTAGATTTCACAGAGATCTACCGAATATTTTACCCAGCAGCATCAGAATACACGTTTTTCTCAGCAGCACAGAGAACATTTTCCAAAATTTAGGTCACAAAGCAAACTTGTCCAAATTCAGAAACATTTAAGTTATGCCCTGCATTCTCTCAGACCACAAGGAAATAAAATTAGAACTCAAAAGCCACCAAAAGCCACCAAAGAAAGTCTTGTAACACATGGAGGCTGAACAACACACTGTTGAGTCACCAGTGAGTTATGGAAGAGATCAGAAAGGAAATTCAAATGTTCATGGTATTCAACAAAAATGAACACACAAATTACCAGCTCCTCTGGGAAAGAGCAAAGGCAGTACTCAGAGGCAAGTTTATAGCTCTGAGTTCCTACATCAACAAATTGGAGTGATCTGAAACCAACAAGTTAATGAGACATCTGAATCTCCTTGAAAAAGAGCAGCAAGCTAAATCCCAATACAGTAGACATAAAGAAATAATTAAAATTTAATCAGAATTAAATGAATTAGAATTTTTTTTAAATAGAAAGAATCAACAAAACATAGTTGGTTCTTCGAAAAAAAATTAAGAAAATTGCCAGATCGTTAGCAAATCTTATCAGAAAATGAAGAGAACATACCTAATTAAACAAACTCAGAGATGAGAATGGAAACATCACCACAGAAACAACCAAGATTCTGAACTATAAGGGAATACTTCTAAAACCTTTATGCTGATAAAATTGAGAATCTGGAAGAAATAGATGATTTCCTAGCAAATATCAACTAAAGTACTGTGAGTTAACCCAACTTAACAGGTCCATATCAAGCACTGAAATATAAAGAGCAGTAAGAAACCTCCCATCTAAGAAAAGCCTAGGACTGGATGGATTTACAGGCGAATTCTACAAGGCCTTCAAGGCAGAACTCACACCAATACTCCTCCAACTCTTCAATGAAATTGAAAGAGAAAGTTCACTACCAAACTCTTTCTATGAAGCTACCATATCCCTCATCCCCAGTCCAGACAGGGACTAATCAAAGAAAGAGAACTATAAACCCATTTCTTTCATCAACATGGATGCAAAACTTCTCAACAAAATTGTGCCAATCAACTTCAATAATTCAACCAAAAAATCATACACTATGATCAAACAGGATTCATTTCAGGGATGCAAAGCTGGTTCAATATACGCAAATCAACTAATATAATTCATCACATCAACAAGAGTAAGGAAAAAAAACACATGGTTAACTCAATAGATGCAGAAAAAAGCATTTAACAAGATCCAACAATTCTTTATGATGAAGGTTCTGGAAAAATTAGGAATCCATAGGACATTCGTCAATACAATAAAAGCTGTATATGACAAACCTACAGCCAGCATTATACTTAATGGTGAAAAACTAAAACTATTTCCTCTTAACACAGGAACAAGACAAGGATGTCCACTCTCTCTACTTCTCTTCAATTTAGTATTAGAATGCCTAGCCACAAGAATAAGACAAGATGCAAACATAAAGAGGATCCAAATAGGGAAACATGAAGTAAAAATCCTTCTGTGCAGATGACATGATCTTGTATTTAAAGAATCCCACAGACTCCACTCCCAAGTTACTTGAGTTGATGTGAAACTTTGGCAAAGTAGCAGGGTATAATATTAACCCTCAAAAATCAATGGCTTTTCTGTATGCAAACAATGAAAAGAGCACACTGAAATCAGGAAAGCAACTCCCTTTGTAATAGCCCCACAAAAAATAAAATACCTAGGAATTAACTAAAGAAGTAAAGGACCTCTGTGATGAAAACTTAAAAAACTTGAAAAAAGAACTCAAAGTAGACCTTAGGAAGTGGTAAAACCTCCCATGCTCCTGGATTGGAAGGATCAACATCATGGAAATGGCAATAATTTCCAAGGCTATCTACAAATTCAATGTGATACCTATTAGTATTAGAACCTCAATCGAAAAATTCATATGGAACAATAAAAGACCCTGACTAGCAAAAATTATCCTTAACAGAAAGAACAGTGCTGGAGGGATATCAATACCAAATTTCAAACTATAAAGCCATACAAATCAAAAAAGCTTGGTACTGTCACAAGAAAAGACCTCAGGACCAATGGAATAGAATTGAAAATCCAGAAATGAACCCAAAGACCTATAGCAACCTAATCTTCCAAAATAAGGGAGCTAAAACAAAAAGAATGGAAGAAAGCCTCTTCAATAAATGGTGCTGGCAAAATTGGTTAATCACTTGTAGAAAACTAAATCCAGATCCTTGTATATAACCCTGCAGCAGAATGAACTCCAAGTGGATCAAAGACCTCGGAGTCAAAGCAGACACGTTGAAAATATTACAGGATGGAATAGGAGAAACCATAGGTCCCCTTGGCACAGGCTGAAATTTTTTTAATAGAGACCCAGAAACACAACAAATCAAAGAAAGGTTGGACAGATGAGACTGCATGAAATTGCACAGTTTCTGCATGGCAAAGAACATAGCAAGCAAGATCAATAGAAAGCCCATGGATTGGGAGAAAATCTTCACTAGCCATACAATGGACACTGGTCTCATATCTAAAATATACTTGGAACTCAAAAAATTAAATCCCCCAACAACAAATCCTCAAAGAAACAACTGCCCAATAAATATGTGAACTAAAGACTTAAAGAGAAACTTCTCTGAAGAGGAAATAAGAATGGGCAATAGACACATGAAGAAATGCTCAACCTCTCTATCCATAAAAGAAATGCAAATCAAAACAATATTGAGATTCCACCTCACCCTAGTTAGAATGGCTATAATCTAGAAATCTAATAACAACAGATGCTGGAGGGGATATGAAGAGAAGGGAACCCTACTGCATTGTTGGTGGGAGTATAAACTTGTTCAACCTCTTTGGAGAGCAGTATGGAGCTTCCTCAAAAGGCTCCCCATATTCTGCTAAGACCCAGCAATCCCATTTTTGGGCATTTACCCAAATGATAACAAACAAGACCAGACTAAAGCTACCAGCACTACTATGTTTATTGCAGCATTATGTACCATAGCTAAGATATGGAACCAACCCAGATGCCCCTCAGTCCCTCAGTAAATGAACAGATCAAGAAAATTTGGTATGTATGTATGTATGTATGTATGTATGTATATATATATATATATATATATATATATATAATGGAATTCTATGCCTCCATCAGAAAGAATGACATAGCCCCATTGTTAGGAAATGGAAAGACTTGGAAAAATTATATTAAGTGAAGTAAGCCAATCCCAAAGAAACATAGATCCCATGGTTTCCCTTATTCGCAATAACAAGTATATGTCTGGGACAAGTAGAAAAGATCAAAAGCTATATATATATGACCAGATAAGATGAAGTTATGCAAAATGAACCCCAAGATAGGGACACAAGTGTTTTTTTTCTTTTTTTGCTATTTTTCTAATATATTTATAAAGTACCATGTGATTTTTTTGTTGCTTTGTATGTCCCCCCCACATGGTATAACCCCTGTTTTCACTGTATTTGATGTTGGTATAATTTGGGGAGGGGAATGTTTAAATAGGGATACAGGTTGACCCATTGTAACAATGAGGTATACAAGACACTATGATGAAAAACAAACTTTACAATTTAGGCATAGTGCAGGGGTGTAGTTGTAGAGGTGGGAAGGAAGGGATGGTAGAGGAAAATCAAGGGAGGCGGCAACAATGCTTGATAAGAAATGTACTCATTACCTTGCTCATGTAACTGTAATCCCTCTGTACAGCATTTTCACAATAAAAAACATTAACATTTTTAAAAAGAATTGTCACAATAAAAGAAAATACCAGTTCCTCTGAGACACAACAAATGCCATACTCAGGAAAGTGTATAGCTCTGAAAGCCTACATCAACAAATTGGGGAAATCTCGAATCAACACTTTTTGATACACTTAAAGCAACTTGAAAATCAGGAACAAACCAAACTCTAAACTAGTAGATGGAAACAAATAACGAAAATTAAGCCATAAATAAATTAGAGACTAAACAAACCTAGAAAGAATGCTAAGTTAGTTCTTTGAAAAAAAAATGAATAAAATTGGCAGATGTTTAATAAATCTAATTAAAAAAGAAAGAACACACTCAATAAAACTAGAGATAAAAATGGGAACATCACAACAGAAATAAGCAAGATTACAATAAAATAAGGAAATTGTTTTCAACCTTTATGCCAACATGTGGAGAATCTGGGAGAAATGGAAGCATTCCTAGAGAACATTGACATTTTCAAACTAAACCAAGTTTTAAACTAATTAAATTGACCCATAACAAATAATGAAATTGAAATGACAATAAAATCGACGTTTAATTAATCATTTCCAGGTGTAATTATTTGTCTTTTAGTATCCATTGGGCTTACTTGTAGATTTATGGGCACATTCTAGTTACAACAAATGAGGGAAACCATGCAGCCTAAGTTTCTTTGGGTGTGGCTTACTTTGCTTAATATTTTTTTCAGTTTTTCCATTTCCTTACAAGTGAGGCAATGTCAGTATGTCTGATGGAAACATAGAATTACATTGCATATATATATATATATATATATATATATATATATATATATATATATACCACATTTTCTTGATCCATTCATCTGCTAAGGGGCATCTGGTTGATTCTATATCTAGGCATTGGTAAATAATGTTGCAATGAACATGATTGTGTTGGTGGCCTGGTTTGTGGTCATTGGATAGATGCCCAGAAGTAGGATTTCTGGGTCATGGGGGAGTACTCTATTGATAATCTTAGGAGAGGATCACAAGGGCTCAATAGCTATGTGCAAGGGGTCATATAAAATTATGCTTATTGACATAAACTCCAAGAAATGGAAGTAAGGGTTTTTTTAAAATTAGAATTTTCAGTTCTTTTTTCTTTCCTTCTCTTGCTGTTTTTGATTTCTGTACCCTTTGTCTTGTGTATAAGTTACTCTGATTTTGGGAGGGAAAGGGGAAGCACAGAAATTGTGGGACAAAAGGGAACCAAATCAGCAGTGAAACCCACTTGTCACTATGTTGAAAATGATTGATACAACTTTAGAGGGAGGGAAGCTGGGAGGAAAAAATACTGGGAGAGAATGCCTTCTCTGTACCCTTCTGTACATTACCTTTACTATAAAATAAAATAAAAAATCATAAAGAGGATAAAAACTGGCAATAAAAGATCTCCCATCCAAGAAAAGCCCATGACCTAATGGATTTATAGCTGAATTCCATAAGACCTTTAAAGGAAAACTCACTCCAAGACTTCTCAAACTCTTAAATGAAATAGAAAGGAAAAGATCACTACTAAACATATTGCCAACACCAGATAACACTCATCCCAATTGGGCTGGGAAGGTGGCTCAGTGGTAGAGTGCTTGCCTTGCATGCTTGAGGCCCTGGGTTCAATTCCTTAACACCACATAAGTAAAAAGATAAAAGCCGGAAGTGGCGCTGTGGCTCAAGTGGTAGAGTGCTAGCCTTGAGCTGAAGAGCTGAGCGACAGCGCCCAGGCCCAGAGTTCAGGCCCCACAATCGGACCCCCCTTCTCCCCCCCAAAAAACACTCATCCCAAAACTAGACAGAGTATTCATCAAATTAAAAGAACTATAGACTCATCTTTTTGATGAACACTAAAGCAAAACTTCTCAGTAAAATTCTGGCCAACTGAATTCAACAACTAACAACAACAACAAAAAGACCCCAAACAAACAAAAAACAAAAAACAACACCATACACTAAGATCAAACAGGATTCATGATTCAATTCAGGGATGTAAAGTTGGTTCAATAAACACAAATCAATAAATGTAATTCAACATATCATCAAAAGCAAGACAAGAACTATATGATCATCTCAATATATGAAGAAAAAGCATTTGACAAGAGTTAATACCTCTTTTTTTTAATTTTTTAAATTTAATTTAATTTTATTTGAGAACATACTGTACAGAGGGGCTACAATTACATGGGCAGGATAATGCATACATTTCTTACCAAGCATTGCAGCCTCCTCCTTTGTTTACCCTTCACCTCCCTTCCCAGCCTCCCCTCTCCCCCCACCCAATTATACCCCCCTCCGCCCCCCACACCGACATTGTAAAGCTGGTTTTGACATGACATTTTGTACTTCTCATTGTTGCAACAGGTCCACCTGAATCCTTAAACGACTTGTTTGTCCCCATCTCCTCCACATGTTATACAGACATCAAATATAGTGAAAGCGGGGGTTACACTGTGGGGGAGGGACATACAAAGCAAAAGAAATAATCTTATAAATGCGTTAGAAACACATGCATGAAAGAAATGAAAACATTAAAATACATATTTAAGGGTTCATTTTCCTAACATCACATTATCTGACCTTTTCCGCTTGACTCATACCTATACTATATATTGCAAATAAGGGAAACCATGGGACCTATGATAAAAGTTCTGGAGAAGCTAGGAATCCATGAAACATTTCTCAATATATTAAGGGCTGTATATGACATTACAGCCAGCTTTATACTTAATAGGGAAAAATTAAAACAATTTCCTCTAAAATCAGGAATGAGATAAGGATGTCCACTCTCTCCACTCCTCTTCAGCATAGTACTGCAACTCTAGCAACAGTAATGCAGCAATATAAAAATATCAAATGGATCCAAAAACAGAAAGAAGTAAAACTCTCCCTCTTTGCAGGTGATATGATCCTATATTTAAAGAACCCTATAGATTTCAGTTGCCCAAACTGATTCTAAAGTTTGGAAAGTAGCAGTGTATAAAATCAACCAACAAAACTCATTAGCAATTCTGTACATCAATAATGAGAATAAATAGATAAAAGAAGGACTGGATAAATGGGATTGTATCAAACTGAAGTGTTTCTGCACTTCTGAATAGTTAACACGATTAATAGAAAGCTTGAAGAATGGGAGATTTTTTTTTTTTTACCAGCTATGCATCAGATAACCCCTTATATCTAAAATATACTTCGAACTCCAAAAATTAACCCTCTCTCAAATAAACCCTCAAAAAATCAACTACCCATTTAACCAATGGGTGAAAGATGTAAAGAGAGACTTCCAGAGGAAAAAGTAAGAATGCCCAATAGTCACATGAAGGAATGTTTCACATCTATAGCCATAAAAGAAATGGAAATTAAAACAACACTGGGAATGTACTTCACCCCACTTAGAATGGCAATTATCAAGAAAACTAACAATAATAAATGTTGCCAGAGATGTGGCAAAAAACAACAACTCTACACTGTTTATGGGAATGTAAACTTGTTCAACCACTCTGGAAAGGAGGATGGAGGTTTTTCAAAAGACTAACCTATGACTCAGCAATTCTGTTCCTGGGCATTTATCAAATAGAACACAAACAATGCCACACCAAAGCTACCAGCACAACCATATTCATTGTAGCATTGTTTACCAAAGCTAACATATGGAAGTGATCCAGATGCCTCTCTCTGGATGAATGGATCAAGAAATGTGATATATATAGATAATGGAATTCAATGCTTCCATCAGTAAGAATGATATTAAACCATTAGTAAGGAAATGAAAAGACTTGGAAATTCGATTAAGTAGAGTAAGCCAGACCCAGAGAAACATAGGTTGCATGGTTTCTCTAATTTGTTATAACTAGAATGTATCCATAAATCTACAAGTAAACACACTGGATGGTAAAAAGAAAATGCATTGAGACATGATTAATTATATGGGCCTCTGGACATTCACACAGTGAAACCAAAGAGCAGATCACAAAGTCTCAATAGCTATGTGTATATGATCTTATAAAATAATATTTTTTACAGACTGGGAAGGTGGCTCAGTAGTAGCGTACTTGCCTTGTATGCATGAGGCCCTGAGTTAGATTTCTCAGCACCACATAAAGCAGAAAAAGCTGAAAGTGGCACTGTGGCTCAAGTGGTAGAGCACTAGCCTTGAGCTGAAGAGCTGAGGGACCGTGCCCAGGCCCAGAGTTCAGGCCCCATGACCACCACCAACAACAACAAAAATTACAAAATGAACTCCAAGAAATAGAAATGAAATGTTGTTGTAGTTTTCTTTTCCTTTTGTCTGGTTTTGTAGTGTATTTGTCTTTGGCAGGGTAATGATGGACACAGAAAAGGTGGGACAAAGGATGAACAAATATAGCAGTGGTACTAACTGAACTCTGTGGAAAATGAACAATCCAACATATGGGTGGGTACTGGAGGGTAAAATTAGGAGAGAACAAAGGAAGAGATGACACGGTTCAATAAGAAATGTATCTGCGTTATATAACTCTAACCCCTCTGTACATCCCCTCTACAATTACAATAAGATACATTTAAAAAAAGAATCTCAAAAAAAATCCTGGAGGAATAGCAATACCAAATTTCAAACTCTACTACAAAGCCACAATAATGAAAACAGCTTGGTACTGGCACAAGAACGGACCCGAAGACGAATGGAATAGAACTGAATACCCAGAAATGAACCCACAGACCTATAGCCACCTAATGTTCGATAAGGGAGCTAAAAAATAGAATGGAAAAAAGACGGCCTCTTCAGTAAATAGTGCTGGCAAAATTGTTTAAACACCTGTAGAAAACTAAAGCTAGATCCTCATATATCACCCTGCACCAGAATCAACTCCAAATGGATCAAAGACTTCGATGTCAAAGCAGGCACCCTGAAAATATTACAGGATGGAATAGGAGAAACTAGGGCACCTTGGCACAGGCCAAAATTTTCTTAAATAAAGACCCAGAAATACAACAAATCAAAGAAAGGTTGGACAAATGGGATTGCATGAAATTGCAGAGTTTCTGCATGGCAAAAGACATAGCTAGCAAGATCAATAGAAAGCTCAGGGATTCAGAGAATATCTTTACTAGCCGTACAATGGATAAGGGTCTCATATCTAAAATATACTTAGAACTCAAAAAATTAAACCCCTAACAACAAATCCTCAAAGAAAGAACTGCCCCATTAATAAGTGGGCTAACGACTTAAAGAGAAACTTCTCTGAAGAGGAAATAAGAATGGCCAATAGACACATGAAGAAATGTTCAACCACTCTAGCCATAAAAGAAATGCAAATCGAAACAACATTAAGATTCCACCTCACCCTAGTTAGAATGGCTATAATCAAGAACTCTAATAACAACAGATGCTGGAGGGGATGTGGCCAAAGGGAACCCTATTGCATTGTTGTTGGGAGTGTAAACTTGTTCAACCACTTTGGAAAGCAGTATGGAGGTTCCTCAAAAGACTCCACATAGAGCTCCCCTATGACCCAGCAATCCCACTTTTGGGCATTTACCCAAACGATCACAAACAAGGCTATACTAAAGCTACCAGCACAACTATATTTATTACAGCATTATTGACCATAGCTAAGATATGGAACCAAACCAGATGCCCCTCAGTAGATGAATGGATCAAGAAAATGTGGTATATATACACAATGGAATTCTATGCCTCCATCAGAAAGAATGACATTTCCCCATTTGTTATGATATGGAAAGATTTGGAAAAATATATATTAAGTGATGTAAGCCAGGCCCAAAGAAACATGGCTCCCATGGTCTCTCTTATTTGCAGTAACTAGTATAAGTCGAGGACAAGCAGAAAAGGTTAAAAGTTATGTACATATGACCATATAAGATGTTGTTAAGTGAAATGAACCCCAAGATAGGGACACAACTTGTTTTTTGTTCTTGCTATTATTTTTAATGTATCGTATGTTTTTCCACCACCCTGTTTTCCACTGTATTTGAATTGTGGTGTCCTGCATCTTGTATATACATATTTCTAATTTGAGGAGGGGTAGCGAAATGCTACAACAAAATACTATAACAAGGATACAGGTTGACCCATTGTAACAATGAGATATGCAAGACACTATATAGAAAATGAACTTTGCAACTTGGGGGGGGGGAATCAGGGAGGTGGGGTGGGAAGGGATGGTAGGGGTAAAACAAAGGAGGAGGTAGCAATGCTCCATAGGAAATGTACTCATTATCTTACTCATGTAACTATAATCCCTCTGTATACTATTTTTACAATAAAAACATAAAATAAAAATCTCAAAATTCAAAGCTATCAATATGGTATCAGTACAATATGTACAATAAACTATCCACATACCATAGTTAAACCTATTTTACCTATGTAAGCTAAGAAAAGTGAACTACCTTAAGTAGTATTTTTCATTACCCCATGAATATTAAAATGTGCACTAGGGATGCTAAAAATGATAGACATAATTTACTTTCTAAAGTAAAAGTTGATTCTATATATAACAGATTCATTCCTTCTCATAGCTATTTCAGTTCACACATATAAGAAGTACATAATAGAAGTACAGTATTATTTGTAGTCATTACAGTTGTAGTAAAACCTTCCTATGTAAAAATCTTCAGTGCTTGTCAAGCTATACCTTGAGATTGTGGGTAGTTAATGCAATGAATTGCTACACAAATATACTAAACAAGTTGTTTGTACAAGAACTGTTTACTTGACAATTTTTAGAGTTATGAATTCCTAACAATGTAAATGCATTATAAGCAAAATGTAGGTATTGCTTAGCTTAGTATTTTGATGTAATAACTACAAATCATCTTTATTCTTTGAGGCAAGACTTTTCCTACATAATACCTCTGTATCATAGTTCAAGGTGCAATATTATTTGAATACAATGAAGTATTTTTTCTTGTAAAATGCATTATTTCACTCTGACTTTTCATCATCTCTGACAAGTCTTCCCCCAAGTCAACTGACTATTATCTGACTTTTTTTTAGCAGAGCATGCACAAAAAGGAGGCCACCACTAAGAGTAAATCCCAATTCAATAGACATTCATTACATTAGAAACACCATTTTTATTTTTTTATTTTTTTTTCCGGTCGTGGGGCCTGAACTCTGGGCCTGGGCACTGTCCCTCAGCTCTTCAGCTCAAGGCTAGTGCTCTACCACTTGAGCCACAGCGCCACTTCCGGCTTTTTTCTTTTTGTTTATGTGGTGCTAAGGAATCAAACCCAGGGCCTCGAGCATGCAAGACAAGCGCTCTACCACTGAGCCACCTTCCCAGCCCAGAAACACCATTTTTAATAACAGGAGAGTTGTCAGTAAAACAATAAATGTCCAAACATGATGAATCACAGGCTTGTCCCCATCTAAAGCACAGAATATCATATCAGCTTAGCCCTGTTACATTTAGTCTAGTAACAGATTAAAAACCAGTTATATATCTTTATCTGTTGTTTTCAAGGAGCCATACAACATCTTGGGCTAAATAGAAGTATAGACATCTCACAGCCACTGACAATTTATGATACAGAAAATAATTTCCAAAGCAGTTGAAATTGATAGTAAAAGTATGTCATACCTGCGTAACTTTTTCAGTCACATTGTGCGTTCGATCTTTAACCTTGGGTGCAATAATAGTTTTATCCGAAGAAGGAGGGGATGTATTCTTTTTTTCAGTTTTGACATCTGAAAAATTCAGAGTGAGCTGTGGAATCTTGTTAATGGTGCTGTATTTGTTGAGGTTCGAATCCGATGTAGACCCCAGGAGGCTGGACTTGATATGATTAAAAGGCCCTAAAAAATTAAAAAGTATTTATAAAAATAACATCGGAAGAAGTATAAAAAAAAGAGATGATCTGAATGCTCTGTTAATGACTCATGAGCAATGTGGCCCAGATGTGACTAAACATAGCCTGATAATATATGAACACAGAAGTTTGGGTCATGTTTTGCCACACAAAGCAACATGTGAGTCTCAAGAAGAAAAAAAAAAAAGCAAAAACAGAAACAAAAAGAAAATAAAACCCTAGCTAGGCCTTAGATTTGCCTTGAGACAGCAAAGAATAACTTCAATGTGCACCTTCTTGTTTTCATAAATAAAACTATTAAACTCTACACCCAATAACTAGTCAAATCCTACTTTCAAAGTTTTAATGAATTTTGTTTTATAATGTGACAAGTAAAAGGAAAAGTTACCTATGAATAATACCATATTGGCCATTAAATTTATGAATAATAGATCATCTACCCTGATCCAGTTCACATCCTTCTCTGTGTCTCTGTGAAAGGTCCAGCCATCAGGTTCCTTCACATGCTTTCAATATCCATATAAAATCCTCTACAGAGACTTGAAAAGTGTTAAACCAATAGAACAGGACAAAATGTTCGTGTGTGTGTGTGTGTGTGCGCGCCCGCACGTGCGCGTGCACACGCACAAGTGCACACGTACACGTGCATGCCTGTGCACATCTATTGAAAACCTTTGGAACCTAATTGAGACTTTTAAATATTACATTTACATTTAAGACTGGCCACTTTCTAAGCAAATATCCCAAAGACTGAAAAAGAAATCAAGAAAGAAAAATGCTCTTTTCGGTCTACTACGACAAAAAATAATCAAGGATAAGAGACTGTGTGTGGGGTTGTTACTTGCTAGACATTTCGCATAAAGATAATTTGGAAAGTTTTATACTTGTGTTTTTCTTGTGGAGGGAGAGTAGTTATAAAAACCCTAAGTCTGCTAATATTTTATATTATCATTGTGTTGGAAGGACTGGTAAAATATACAACTTGTATGAATGATCTAGCTACTCAACATATTTTGCTTATGCATTTTCCCTGTCAAAAATAAAATGCACGTATTTTAAAGGTTAAAATATATTTTAATTACCAAATAGGGAATACATTTTTTAGCCAGTCCTGGGGCTTGAACTCAGGGCCTGGGCACTGTCCCTGAGCTTCTTTTGCACAAGGTTAGCACTCTACCACTTGAGCCATAGAACTACTTCTGGCCTTTTCTGTTTATGTGATACCCAGGCATGCTAGGCATGCACTTCCACTAAGCCACTTTCCCAGCCCCAGAGTGTACATTTTTTTAGAATTACAGAGTTTGCACTTTTGACTCAAATAATTCAGATCAAAATATAATGCTGAGAAATGTTATTTATCATTTTATTTATAGTTAATGGGAAAAAAATCACATTACATTTATTTATAAATGATTATGTTACCATAAAAGTTTAAAGTAAATTTCAGTACATTTTCAGGTATTTTTAAAGATATACTTCTTTGTCCAGTTTTGAAATTTATTTTCCTTTTAATTTTAGTTTGATGATAGCATTTGAACTCAGGGCTAGGCATTTTGCTAGGAAACTATTCTACTACTTAAACCAAGTCTCCAGCCAAAATAATTTCATTTTGGCTTAGCCCACATTTGTAGTATGAAGAGATTTTATTAGAATATTTTTATATATGTAAACAATGAACACTGACCAAATTCACTTCCACATCAATTTTTCATTTCCCTTACATGAGTTGCATTTTCTTCCAGGGGCCTGGGTCACTCCCATGATGATAACCAGGTCCATCTAGATGAAAACTGTCATTGAGCTCTGGGTATTTATTGCCTTCCCTATGCTTCTTTGCGTATCAATAGTCCCTCTTATTTAACAAGGGTATACATAAGAGCCAAAGTTGAACCAAATTACTCTAAGCTTCCGACAGAAAACCCATTCCTTAGGTCCTTGTAGAATTACTAGCCCATATAATTGTTAATTATCAAAAATAGTTCAGAAAAAATCCTTATTTGTTCTATTTCTATGGCTTGAACTCAAGCTTGGGCAATATCTCTAGTGCTCTCCCACTTAAGCCACCGCTCCATTTTCAGCTTTTTCTGGTGGTTACTTTGGAGATAAGAGTCTCTCAGTCATTCTCTGGTGGGCTGGCTTTGAATGATGATCCTCAAATCTCAAACCTCCAGAGTAGCTAGGGTCACAAGTGGGATAACCAATACTGGGCTAGAGCCTTCAATTTCTGTATCATGGGGGTATATATTAGCATTTAAGCATTGCAAAATATACAGGGACTTCAGACTTCTTAGACATTGTCTTTTCCCCAGCTGTAATGCAATATTTTACTCCTTCAGCAATTTAATACCACATGGGGAATAGAGACAAAAGAATATATAACACTGTAAAGCTAAACTATTTTGAAATTCTTTATATCCTTTTTCATTTCTACTTCTGTAGTGTCCATTATTCTGGATTTCTGTAGCAAACTGTCTTCAGAGCTGTCTACATCTGTGCTGTTTATAGGTAGGGAATACTATTTGCAGTTTTTTAAATTGTTATTGTGATGAGGAATCTTTAATGAACTCCACTCCATTGCTTTGGTTGCACTGATTATAATATAGTCTCTGTAGTACTTCATCTGTGAGGACATATGGTGTCATCATGATGGAGGAAATTAAAATGATCATTTGCTCACCTTGAAAAATTGTCCCAAATATCCCACAAGACCTCCACATTGGTTAAAAACTTTTGTTTATAATGATCTAAGCCTTGAATTAATCTTTGTTTCAAATAAACCAACAAGATGTGATTTTAACATAGTTTCAATATACATTATAATTTCCAAATTTAAAACTACATGATGAGTGAAGATTAAACATTGCTCTGTTTATAACTTTATTAAAATTGTAAATTATTTGGGGAAATTACATTACCTAGACCTTTATGGAGTTTGAGAGACCTAGACAGTATTGAATTTACAGTACTTGTCTGGTAGAAATATTGTAAACTAAACGATCTGAAGCCTATTTTATCTATATTGGAATGGATAAGACTTTGTTCGTAGTTTCATTAATCACACTAAGATCATAAATAAAATTTCTATTAAACATTTTTCTTCTTCTTTTTTTTCCTGGTCGTGGGGCCTGAACTCTGGGCCTGGGCACTGTCCCTCAGCTCTTCAGCTCAAGGCTAGCACTCTACCACTTGAGCCACAGTGCCACTTCCAGCCTTTTCTGCTAATGTGGTGCTGAGGAATCGAACCCAGAGCTTCAGGCATGCAAGGCAAGCACTGTACCACTGAGCTACGTTCCCAGTCCGAACATATTTTTCAATATTATCCCTCTACACATATAAAATGAAACATGGCATGATGAAAGGAAATATGTGTGTTAAAAATTAAACATTTATATTTGTTTATTTGTCTTGGGGTCATCTATTGGCTTGCAATCTCATACTATAATTCCTAAGAAATCTTCTAAATTTCTCTACAGTGTCTCTATGACCATTTTTTTCTAACAAGTCTTCTATTTCTCATTACTTAATAATGAATATGATCTTTAACAGAAAGTAGATATAAGTCCTAACATTTAGCAGTATTTCTTCTGTATAATTTACTATATTTTGTCACATTGAGAATCATGTTTGAATTCTAGAACACTTATTACAATACTTTCTATTTTCTCCTCAGTTTTTCTGCATATATATTTTATGTTGATTTTTTCACTTATTAAAATTCATACTTAGGTTCAATCTATCATGGTTGATTGTAATGTCATGTTATATTTTGCTATCCATGTATGTTTCTGCTCTATTATTTTATTTTTTTCTTATTTGGGATGTTTTATTATATCTCTAATGCCTTTAAAGCCAAGTTCAACATATATATTATTACAGTTTATGTTCTTGCATCATATTTGAACATAAACATTAAAATAAATATTATTTGATCATAAATTGATATCCTCTTATTTCCCCTTTATGTTATAGTTAATAGATCATCTTGAATTTCCAAAAATGTTAAATGATCTCTGAATATCATTTCAGGATAGTAAAGAGAGTATTGTAAAGTGTTGTTGACACGATGAAACATAAGATCTAATATAATTGAGAAACTGATAAAATGTCACACTCAAATTAGTTTAACTAACTAGTTAAACTAGTGGAGAATATTTTATTTTTTTGTTTTTAATAAGTCTTTTATTTTGAAAATCCTGTACAGAGGGGTTACAATTACATTAGAAAGGTAATGAGTACATTTCTCAAGCATTGTTGCCTCCTCCTTTGTTTTTTCCCTACCATGCAGAATATTTTAAATGCTCAATTTTCTTTTAAATTATTGGCTTTAGATGATCAACTTAGACTTTCTTTTAAATAATTTGAAAATACTTAGTATATCCATAATCAATTGTGCATGCTATTTAGATAAAACACTTACTATTTATTTTATCCTATATAACAAAGATGACTATATTTCAATTTTTTTGAGTAATATATTTATATGTAGAATTCAGAGCATACAAGATATTCACTTGGGTTATTAAAAAAAACTGTCTAAATTCTAATGGAAAAATATTCTAACACTTTAAAATAGGAATTAACAATAGCCTCTCTCTCTCTCTCTCTCTCTCTCTCTCTCTCTCTCTCTCTCTCTCTCTCTCTTTCTCTTTCTCTCTTTCTCTCTCTCTCTCTCTCTCTCTTGAATTCGAGGCCTGGGCACTATACCTGACAGAGCCTCTTTGTGTTCAAGGGTAGCACTCTACCACTTGAGCCACCACATCCTTTCTGGCTTTTTCTGAGTAGTTTATTGGAGATAAGAGTCTCATGGACTTTCCTGACCAGGATGGCTTTGAACAGCAATGCTCAGATCTCAGCCTCCTGAGTAGCTAAGATTACTGATGTAACCACCAGCCAACAGTAACTTTTCTCAACAATGCTAAACCTACCTTGACAGAATATGATGCCAGAAGGGCATGAGATTCAAGGATTAGAACTCAAAATACCAGCTTTCCTACCTCCAAAGCCTATAATCAGGGAGGTCTTAATGGTGAAAGCCTCACTGACAGTTATCATGAACAGATAGGATTTAGGTTCTAATGAAATGAAAGGAAAATAGCCTGTAAAGCAAAGTAAATGATTTTTACAATGATGAGTGGGCAGAAATAAGGAAAAATAATACAGTCAAGTGAAAGAAATGTAAAACTCAAATGAATATCAGAGTATTTGATGCTCTTTAGTAAAATATTGCAGGATAGATGCCCAGATTAATTTTTCACTGTATTTAGTAAAAGACAGAAAATAACTGACAAGTAGTCACTTGTTTATTGAACACTTGAATAAATTTTTTATATGTGACAAGTGTCTGACTAAATTAAAGTAAGCCAATTTCTTAGTATGAAGCAATATCTGTATGTTTAGAGATGAAGCTACAAAATAACAACTGGGGAAAATTTTACATGAAAAATATTTGTTAAGTATACTGATGTGTGGCTATTTACATGTATCATGAGTTACAGCATAGTAAAGGAGAATATTTTCTCTTTAAGATGTTGTTAAGAGCTGAGCTCTGGTGGCTCACGCCTATAATCCTAGCTACTCAGGAGACTAAGATCCAAGGATCTTGGTTAAAAGCCAGCCCCGGCAGGAAAGTCTGTGAGACTCTTGAGCTGAAGAGCTTGGGGAACAGTACCCAGGCCCTGAATTCAAGTCCCATGACCGACAAACAAATAAAAGTTGGTGTTAAAATTTAAGTACATATTGTGAACTGTAAAATAGGTGGCTTTAAAATCACTCTGTCTTTATACAGTGTTTGTTGGATATTTGGTTTATTTGGTTAAATTTGGTTTATTTGGTTAAATTACAGCTCAAATAGCAGAAGCACCTTAGCACTAAAGAAAATGCAAATGTAGCATTTGGTAATTATGCTTTGCCAAAGAAGCCTGCCAATAAGCATAAGGCAACAAGATTAACACTTAGAAATATATATAGGAAGTTCTCATCAAATTAGTTATATTAAATATCCACATTTCCTGTTTCACTGAATGACATATAATTTATAAAAGAAAATTTTTGTCACAGAAAATCAATTTGCCAATCCTTGTAATATCACAAGATTCTGGGTAATATCCAGTGGGACTTTTCAAAAACAAATTGTGTCAGATCTATTCATTTATAAGTCTGATAGTTTCCTGCTAAAAGAGGAGGTGAAAGCTGTTACAAATGTTGAGATTGAATTGGTTTCTGACTGATATTACAAATTCATAGACAGTGGGAAGCAGAACATACCAATGTTAGAGAAATGAAGAATTATTTGAAATAAAAAATGAAGTGGAAACAGTAAAAGAGCAAATTTTTATGAGAATTATTTATTAAGGAGGTTAAGCACAGTGATTTTGGGGGGGGAGGTGCACTTCTGGGGCTTGAACTCAAGGCCTGAGTGCTGTCCCTGAGCTTCTGTGCTCAAGGCTAACACTTGAGCCAAAGCTCCATTTCATACTTTTTGGAGATAAGATTTTCACAGGCTTTCCTACCTGGGCTGGCTTTGAACTGCCTCCTGAGTAGCTAGGATTTCAGGCATGAGTCACCAGTGCCTGCCTCAGAGTGAATTTTTTTTAATTGGTGATTTGGAAAACTAGGGAGACAAACCATTCAGTACAGGTAAAAATAAGTATAGGAATTACTGAGTTAAGTTGAATACCTCTCCTGAATCTTAGATAAGTTGTTCAAATTTTTTAAATACACCTATTCATTAAAACACAATCCATTAATTAAAAATGGATTATGCTTTCTAGAGATTTGAGGTTTTATTTATTTTAAAGTGTCAGAGTATTAAAGAAATTAATTAAAGGAAAGCAAAACAGATCTTTACAAAAAAGGTTAGGTAGAAATTATTTTATTTTAGAAGACATTGAGCACCAATTTGTTGTCTTTATATTATGATATTTCATGTGAAGATTAGTAGTGGCCAGAAAATATCTGTCTCCTAAGGATATGGGGACAAAAAGACAAGTGCACTTCAGGAAGGAGTTAGGCTATGATCGTATATAATAGGAGCTAAACCAAGCCTCCCTGAAGTTACTGTACCCTCTGGACTTAAAGATGCCTGTGTCTTGAGCTAAGAGTGGACAAGCACCTCAGGGAAAAGGAATAATCCAGACATTTTGAAGCCCTTCCAAATGCATCCTTGAGTTATTTAATTTGTAAATAAATGATGCCTGGATCAACTAGGTATTGGAATCATTTAATATAATTATGTATTTGTCATGTTAAGTTGTATGTAAATATGCCTTTGATTTCTTAACCTTTCCCTCATTTAAACATGGCTTAGAAGCAAAGACAAAATATGGAAATAATTTACACTTTCTAGCATATTAGTTGTTCTTTAAAAACTGTGATTTAAAATTGATTCACCACCTGACATCTCTGTTAAGAAGAAAGGGAAATTTTGTTTACACAACTGATACTGCACAACGGTGAATTGAGGATGAAGAATTGGTTAATGGATTATCTTATGAAATAAAAACAATATTTATTTTGACAAGTGAACTAATTACTTGCATTCACCTAATTAAGTTAGTATTAGCTAATTTTTGTGGTGCTGTGATTCAAATCAGGGCCTTGAATAGACTACCAGAATCACGGTATTACTGAACTATATCTCCAACTCTGATTACAAGTTGGCAAGATAAGCCATCCTAATTTTCCAATTATTTGGGAAAATGTGGGTTCATCAACGAAGTTTCTTTTTTTGAAGTTTTTTGTATATCACTGGCAAATTACTGTGTGCTGATTCATAGATAATTATTAAATTGTTAAATTTGAAATAAGTCTCATTTCCCATAAGCAAATTGTCAAGAGCTAGGTGTTTTGAGGTTACATTCTGAATTATGTCAACTAAAACCACCGACTACTGCTGACAATATTCACTCTCTTTTAGAAATCACAGTGAATAGGCTACTAGAAGAATAATCATGCAAATGAAATTCCACCCTAGAATTGAAGATCCTCTGTATAGACTCTTTGAAGTGCTCACAAAATAAAGGCAGGGTGCAAATTCCCATATTTTCAAATTACTCAGGCTGCTGATAAGATATCATCCTAGTTTCTGGGACTATTAATTCATAATCACCATTAGATCTGAATTAATTAGGAAAAGAAGAAATCAATCCACAAAATTTCACAGTGGTCAAGTACTAATGACATTCATAAAAGGCCCAAACAGGAAACTCTGAGTCATGATGGTACTGGTGGAGACTTACATGCAACACACATGCACAAGGTAGTCACTGCCACCAACTTCACACCCACAGCAGCATGCACAGCCTGGTAAAAGACCAAGCCAAGGAGTTTTCAACTTAATGAGACTATGTGATTATTACATTAAAAAAATCCTTTCATCTATTTTGAGATAGTGGAACACAGAAGTGAATTTCAAAGTTTTAGCTGAATCTGAATGAACTCAGACCCAATTAAACATTATTTTATGGTCCCTGTAGGTCATGCCAGTGATTTTAGACTAATATGGACCACAAGTTAAAATGATTAAAATATAATAGAGGAAAAATAGAAAATGACTTTCATGCATGCACAATATACTACTACAGTAAGCTTAAAACCATACCCCCTGCCATCCAGGAACGTGAAACTAGTGTTAGGGAGACAAAAGAGGGACAAGTGAAGTAATGCTGACAAATAGCCTGTGGTTCATTTTATTTAATCTTGTACTCAATAAAAACAAGTTTCCCCTAAATTAGGCTTATGTGGTATTTTACACTGGAACATACTGAGCCTGATGTTTTTATTTTTTCAAATGCTTTAAATAGTTATGAAGTGTTCATTGTCAATCTAAGGTTACACTTCTTGCAGGAAAAAAAAAAAAAACACACCACCATTTTTTTAAAATCACAAATGATCACTTTGATGACCCAGCTGAGGAGGTAACAATGTTTCCAGCCAAATCAAGCCATGACGTCTCCACCAGGGACCTGGACTAGCTCAGGGCAGCATGAAGATGTTGCACTGGACAGGGTGGGCAGCAGGCAAGTTCACATGCCAGGTCATGGGGCACTTTAAGCATCAGATGGTGACACTTGAGCTAGTACTTTACCTTTGACATTGCGACCATTGTCTGTTTTGAGCATATAAGGATAAAAAAAAGAGAGAAATATATATATAAAAAAGACTAAAATTCTGTTTATGTACACTGAATTACCTTCATCAAAACAATCAAAGAAAACAGGACATAATGATTGAAGACTTCTCATTGACTGACACAAACAATATGAATTTCATCCAGGTAAAATGAGTACATAAGAATATCTGCTGAGATAAACATTTGTATTTATGTAAGTCAAGTGTGTTCATCTCATTCAAATAGATTCCAAGTTCAAGATTTTATGATTATGACAGTTTAGAGAAAAATGTCTGCAGTTACCTGCAATTGTAACCATTTCCCATAGTGTCAAAAGGTTAAAATTCTTTCTCAATCATCACAAAACTCACACAAACCAACACAAATGTGTTACATCTTGCATGTTAAGTAATTTTTCCATTAGAACTTATACATCAAATTTCCACATAATATTTTCCATATATTAATTAAATATTTTCCACATTAATATATTAATGCAGTTTTATTTATGAAACTACATTGCATTATTATCAATGTATAAATGAAAAATAGCAAATATAAAACAAAGTCAACCTTATGCAAGTGTATAATTGCAAAAAAACTCAGTAAAATATTTTTCTGTGTAAATGAAACTGGTGTTTTATTATATCATCACAGCACAGTATACTTCAAATATTTAGGAAATTCATTTATATTAAAATGGTCTATTTTTCAAGTCTTTCTGTGGGAAGTTTTCAGATTAATTTTGAGGATGACAATGTGAATGTGCACACTTGCTATGAATAAAATCTGTATTATTAGGTTCAAAACATATAGGCTTTAAATAAATGGAGTCATACTAAGCCATTTAAGTATATCTAAGATTGAAAAAATTGTTCAAAATTTCAATATACTAGTAAACCCATTTTAAATATTGATATATATTGCTGGACACTGGAGGCTCATGCTTGTAGTTCTAGCTACTCAGGAGTCAGATTTGAGGTTAGAAGTTTGAAGTCAAGTGTGACAGGCCTATATATGACACTCTTATCTCCAATTAATGACAAAAAAAATCACAGGAAATGGAGTTGTGGCTCAAGTGGTAAAATACAAGTCTTAAGTGAAAAAGTGAAAAAGCAAGGCTACAGCAACCAGGCCATAAGTTGAAGCTACAGTATCAGCAATGTTGCCCTAAATCTTGAGATACATTGTAATTGTTTCAAGTGGCATCATTAGGACAGAGATAAGCAAAAATAAAACATGGCTTTGATGACAACTCTCTTCTATCTTTGAATAATCACAAGTGTACAGGGGTCCAGGAAGGCATCTTGGTTGCACTGAAATAATGTTTCTTTTAGTAATATGACCCCAAAACAATTGCTAAAGTAATGATTGCTTTATACATATTAAAAACACATTAACTGGAGATATTGGTATAGCTCAGGCACATGCCTAATATGCACAAGGTCCCCAGCCCTGAAAATACACACACACACACACACACACACACACACACACACACACACACACACATTTTTACTCAATAGATCTAGAAGTTACAAGTAGTAATATATAAACCCAGAAAAAGCTAACACAAAATTAATAAAGCTTTGACTTTCAAAGACTGATAAGTTTGGGCATTGTGCTTATCTGAGACCTGCTATCATTTCTTCATGTACAGAAATTTATATTTGCTAGATTTTTTGTAGTAAATTGACAGAGTAAATTAGCATCTGTTGAATATAATGACAAAATAATTGAACCTTACATTTGCACAGTTAGGTACTATAATTTGAACCCAGGGTTTCACTTTTGATAGGAAGTATTCTATTACTGAATATACATCCCCAGCACTTTGTGTTTTAGTTTGTCTTTATATATAGTCTTTGGCTTTTGTTGGATATACCTCGGACTGCTATCCTCCTAACTGCTGCTCTTGAATACCTAGAATTACAAGTGTAATCTCACTTGTTTGCAAACAAGTGCACTTGCACCATCATGTCCACTTTTTTGATTTTTTTTTCATGATCTAGCTTTTTACTTTGATCCTTCCAATTCTGCCTTCCATGTAATTGGGTTATTTACTCATTTACCCAAGCATAGTCCAGCACAACTAATTTGGAAACATAACCCCTGTTTTTACTGTATTTGATGTCGGTGCTCTGAATCTTGTATGTACATTTTTCTAATTTGGGGAGGGGAAGGGAAAAAAACAAAATGCTTAAGTAGGGATACAGATTGGCCCATTGTAACAATGAGAAGTACAAGACACTTTGTTGAAAATGAACTTTACAACTGCAGGCTTTAGGGGGGAGGGAATTGGGGAAGTGGAGAGAGAAGGGAAGGCAGGGGAAAAACAAAGGAGGGTGTAACAATGCTCAATAGGAAATGTACTCATTACCTCCTTACTCATGTAACTGTAACCCCTCTGTACAGTATCTTTAGAATAAAAATATATATTAAATAAAAAAATTGTAAATGTATCTCTCTGGGATAGATTGAATAAGAAAAAAAATTGAACCTTTACCACAGATTATTCTAAAGTATAGCTCCGAGGTACTTAATAATGTCCATTAAATGAAAGGATTGGTTAAAATATTGTACCTAGTATGTTTGCAATATATTTAAAGTTCTGTAAAGACTAGCAATGTCAGAGGAGATTTATTGGAATGAATCAATAGTCTGCAGGTAGGCTTTAATCTGGTACCCAATTTCATAGATTCATAAAACAAAAATCAACCATTAGTATTTTCCATCTAATCTTGACAATGCTCAGTTCTTAAAGTGATTTAGTAGCTAAAAGTGCTCTGAAGCAGAAATATGAAATACCTTCTAAATATATCAGTCTAAAGTCATATGTTGACTATAGCATCTGTACAAAAGTGATACATTTTCTGAAAATAGCCTAGACTGGATAAGCCATGTATACTACTGTACTGTACTGAGAAACCTGAAAAAGATTAAATCACCCTTTCCTATAATTGTGTCAGTAACTGTGTACTAAATGGAGATACATACATTGACAATGATAAATCCAACTTGATGAAATTTGAGTTAAGCTCCGTAGAAATACTATTAAAACACAGACAAAGCATTTTAAAATGCAATGATTATTTTTCAGTTTGATTTTTTGAAGGTATTGTTTGGACTTGTTATTATCCTGTACTTCAGGCCCTTATGGGGAACCTCTGAAAGGGGAGTCTCTGGAAAGCTGATGTATTTTCTAAGCTCATCACACTAGCTGAATTAATAGCTAAAGCATTTGGACTATTTGCATTATCCTTCTGAATTCATTATTATTGTTAAGGCAGAGAATCTGCTTCTCAAAGATCAAATTAGAAGAGTCTTTCTGGCAGAAAATATTGAGCCCACCATTTCTAGATGGTAGAAGTCTGAAATAATTGTCTCATGAATTGTATTTGATTTTATTTTACTTTTGACCTTTTTGGAACCACAGATTAAAATGCATGCACTAATTGTTCTCATGAAGTACACAGTTCCTCAATTATGTCTTTTTTTACATATTTCAAACTGTTCTCTCTGTTTCTGCAATATGGATTTATCTTTCTGAGTATTTTTTTCCTTGCTAACATCTTTTCTTCAACTTCTTTGACTCTTTTGTTTCACTGTACCCTTTAGATAACAGATCTGACACTGATTTAAATTCAAAGCGTTGTGAAGGAGATAACTCATTGCTTCTTGATAGATGTGACTTTGGAATATAAATTGTGAGTATGCTTTTCTAAATGTCAAAACAACATTATTGAGTATCTTCCATGAATTAGACAATTGTGATGCAGTCTATGATTATAGGACAAGATATGCCAAAGCTCCTATGCCAGGGCAGCTCTGGCAACACTATTATATTCACATCTAGCCATACATGTATACAACATGTATACAAAATATATGGCTAGATATGATTATGTGGAATGTAAAAATTCTATGGTTCATGTAATTTGAAAGCAGAAAACTCAGGTCTGAAATCACTGGATTCTGGTGTGAGGAGGGGAAAAGAAGTGCTACAGATGAGCAGGCTCTATGTAAGTAGTATGAAGAAAACAAGTGGGGAGGGGACTTTAAGCAAAGAAAGAAATGGCAGAACATGCACAGAAGATGTTTGGGAACTGGTAAATTGATGCAGGCTTAGGATAGAGAGGCAGTAGGGGTGGTAATGTTTGAGAAGACAGTACTTATCACCTGAATTCATCTTATTTATGTTAGGTATTGACACTGTAAAGTAGAAAGATAATGTCCATCATACTACTTCAGAACTACAGATAAAAAGGTCCAGAGAAAATAAATTAAATTATTCATTAGGTGAGTTTCAAACCGACATGTTGATATAAAATCCTTTCGCACAACTAAAGATAATAAACATAAGCAAATAAATCCATGAAGAGGATTACTTATTTTTTCTTCCAAAGCATAAGGATGGAATTAAAAACAATATGAAAGTGACCTTTCATTACTCATCATGTATTCCATATTAGAAAAAAAAAGTCAAACATACCTTCACTGGCATGTCTGTCTCTAAATATGTTCTTGGGGTGGACATTGAATCCTTCTATATCATGCACTGAAGATGCTCTTCTTATACTACAAATGCTTTCCCTGGATCTGGAATGTGTTAGCTGGGAACTTGACTGCAGCATGTCAGGGTAGAGTCGGTCCCATTGCCTTTTGGGAGAGGAATGGTCAAGAGGACCAGATATGTTCACCAAGGGAGAACATTTGCTGGGCTGAATCAAGGCTTTTGTATCATCAGCTTCAGAGGGGCTGCAGCTTTCTTTTGTTGGAGACTTAAAGTGCTTCATGGCTACGGAATCATCGCTGTGTTTCGATGAATCGATGACTACCACATCTGGGTCTTCCTGTGGTAAAGACTGCTTTCTGTAAGTGAGAACTCTCAGACCAGGAAATTTGAAGCCAAAAAGTTTCCCTACAAAGGGAAACAGGAAAAAGCTTTACTATAAGATAGTGAATACGTACTTCAACAAAAAACAAACATTGTTGACTCATATTAAAATACCAAACATGATCATTAATCAGCTTAATTGGAATGAGACTACTATGAAGTAGTATATAAGTACTATGATAATAAAACATGTTATATTTTTCATGTTTAGACAATAACCCAATAATATGAATTTGTTACTTAGATAACTACTACACTTTAGTCTTAATGAAATGAACATTTTTTTCCATTTAATCCATGGTAAAAACAGGTAAAAAACAGTGCCTCATGTCAAGAGACAGATGCAGGAATGAGTATGTGTGGTGGGGAGTATGGTTAATGTAATGGGAATAAAAGGGATGGAAAATGGAGTTTGGTATGATATAGGCTCAACAAATCATAAAAGTCTGAATTCATAATGTTGTAAATTGAGTTTCATTGGGGAAATGTGGTCAACTGTGTACCACAGATTCCTCATTCCATCTTAAATGCTTGAAGACCTTTGGTTTCCAAAATACATGTGAAGATATGAATTTAGTTTTGCAGTAAGTGTTACTGTTGTTTCAAAATCCAAGAGTGGGGCATGACATGTGAAATGTGTCTGAGAGCAGACACTGCAGAAGAGGTCAGCTAATATAAACATTCAGTGGTAAATATTACACATGTAAAGATTAGCTAATCAACATAAATATTAACACATTCAATATGAAAATATTAGCTGAATACATATGCTAAATGGAAAATTAAACAAAGAAGATATTATTTTTTTCACCCTTCACTTTAGCAGTAAATGGACAGAAAAAAACAGAGAGGGAGAGAGACAAAAGCACCATATTTAATACTACAAACTATCGTGCTCACTGTGATACTTTGCTGGTGGGTGGCAGATTCTATTAACTCTTTGAAAAGTCATCTATAATATTTTTTACAGTATACTTTTATATCGGACTCAGCAATTCACAAATGCCATACTGCAAAGGCATCAAAAGTAAAAGCAATCTAAATGTCCATTAGAAGGAGAATGTGCTACACTTAAAAACATATGCTTTAATTAAAAGATATTTAAATGTTGCATGAAGTTAAAAACCAAGACTTCACCTTATGTATTTATGACATTATTAAAACAAGTAAAAACCTGTGTTGTTTGAGTTGAATGACAGCAGAGAAAGACCAAAGAAAACACACTCCAAAATTTGAATGTTGAAGAGCTCACTGGTTTGGAAGTGGAGTTATCAGGTAATGCATTCTTTATATAATCTTAATGATATATTGAACATGAATGATAAATTATAAAAATGGGGAATGGCAAAAACAAATCGTTTAACTAGGCATACAGGTGGACCCATTGCAACAATGAGATGTACAAGTAGTTATGGCCAAAAATGAACTTTACAATGGTGGGGGGGGGAGGATCAGGTTGGGGGAGGTGGGGGAAGTATGGGAAGGGATGGGAAGGGGAAACAAAGAGAAGGCGGCAATGCTTGATAAGAAATGTACTCGTTATCTTGCCCATGTAATTGTAACTCCTCTGTATGGTATTCTCACACACACACACACAAAATTTACCCTGAAAAGGATAATAGGAAGCACACAAACAATAATCAGGAATCCAAGTTTCTCTAAGCATTATTTACAAAAAAATCAAAATACATAATTTTATTGCTAGTATAATAGTTGAATGTCCAGTATACCATTTTTAACATTATATATTGTCATCCACCTTTTGTCTCTAGGTTACAATATATCATACTCCCTTACATTCATAAAATAACAGTAATCAAATATAATGAATGCTATTTTCTAATATATTTCCTATGAGCTTCTTAATGCATTGAAGACACTTCTCAAAATTTTAATATATTTACTATGGACTTCTCAATGCATGGAAGACATTCTTAAATCTCCTGAAATTCTCTCCATTTTGATCACATTATCCTAATGGATAGTCTTATTTAAATATTTGTTTTCATTTTTGTCTTTAATTCATGTCCTAAACTTCAGTCTCTAACTCAGATCTATATTCTGTTTTCTAAACCTGAGTATCTAATGGTGTTCTCAACATTTCCCACGAGGTATCAGTTAGACACTTCAAAATCTCATAGTACGTTCTAACACCATGGTTTACCTCTGCAGAGATTTTGTTGTTTGTATGGCACAATCAATCTATCAGTATGTGTGAGAGTATGTGTGTGTGTGTGTGTGTGTGTGTGTGTGTGTGTGTGTGTGTGTGTGTGTGTGTGTGTGTGTGTGTGTGTGTGTGTGTGTGTGTGTGTGTGTGTGTGCTGGTTTTGAGGCTCTGAGGCTTAAACTCCAGAGCTGGGCACTGTCCCTTAGCTTTTATTCTCAAGGCCAGCACTCTGTCATTGAGCCACAGCTCCACCTTCCAGCTTATTGGTACTTAATTAGAGACCAAAGTCACAGTCTTTTCCCCCAGGCTGGCTTCACAATGAGATCTTCAGTTCTCAGCCTGCTGAATAGCTAGGATTATAGGTGTGAGTCTCCAGTGCTAGTAAATAATATTTTTTATCTTAAAAAATACATCTGTTAGCACAAAGTATTACCTAAACTGCTCCCCAAACAAGATACTTCAGTGAGAATTGTAGTATCTCTATCTTGAGTTCAACTTTCCTCCATGTAATCTAGAATCAAGCCATAAAGAATTTTTAATTTCTCTGGAGACCTGTAGTTAGTCAGCATTTAGAACTTCCTTCTGTTTCCTGTCTTTCTTTCTGCCTGTTAGGCTTACCCTTTTGGCTTTAACCTAAAATTTATTTATTACAGAAGCTTTTCTTTCTTTCTGAGCCAAGTCATTTCTCCTTCATAATTTTCTACTATACCTAATAATTATAGATTGAGTGATTAAAAATATTATCTTTAAGTAATTGTAAAAGGGAAGTGCTGTATAACAAAGCAGTTTATAAATACAATGCATCTTCATCAGTGTCACACCTTCAACATTCTAACCCTCCCACTTCAATCCACCCCTTCCCTTTCTTTTCTTAATTCTGTGCTATATACAATGAATTGCTTATCCCTCCCTATTCCTCCCATCCCTCAAGTTGTATTGTTCATTTCCAGCCCAGTGTCAAGTGAGTATCATTTTTGCATTAGTTCATCCTTTGTTATTCTCTCGTCTCCCCTGCTTCATTTGGCTATCCCTCTCCCCTTAGATGTAGCCATTTCCGGTGTTAATTTTGTTGGGCTTTCCCCTAGTGCCCCTAAAAGATTATACTATTTGAACTCTCCATAGAGTCTATTATACTTCAGCTAATTCATTTGTAACCTTGACTTAGTGATTTTCTGATTAACGTTATCCTCCCCTACTTTAGTGGAAGTCTTGCAAAGGAAGGATCCTCCATCTGTTTTGTTAACTATTGAACTCTCGCCCTGATAGAATGTCTGAGCATGGTAAAAGACACTGCAGTCAGACTCTAAACTGAGATGATTATGTATTCAATTTTGTTGTGGAAAAACTAGAGTATTTAGTTGCTCTGACCATTATAATTAGATTATCTTAACCTCCTAGAATCTCCTAGGATGGTATTGACGTCTATTTACTAATAATGATGGGTTGAATAGAGCTTAATGACAGATATACACAGCGAACTCTATACCATATCTGAAGTGGCCCTTATTCTTATTTTCATATATTTATTCAGATTATTAATAGCTACTAATCTGGAATATGCAATACAAGTGTTTCTAAGCTCCTCATCATTCAATAACTTTTATATAAAAATGTCCATTATAGAACATCTCAGAATTAAGTAGGGTATTTATTTTATAATAAATAACTTTATGTTTGTGCTCTGTGAGTGAAGAGTGTCAAATATAATTGAAATAAAATTTTTCTCTTCAGAATCATCTAACACAAAGTGAAGATAAACCACAACCATATTGAACATGAAATTCTGGATTAATAAACTAAGAAGAGCAAATAATCTGTACAAATATGATTAAATATCAGTGCATGACAATAATTGTTTTACAAATATTCTTACACATTTCTTCTAATAACTTCATATGCTCTAGTAAATTGCCAAGTAAAAATTGGTGAGCTGTATCAAAGCTATTCGATTAGCTTTTAATGCTCATGAAATTGAATTATAAAGTGGTTTACAAATCAATTTTACAAGCTCATTACTATGCATTGAAGGTCAATACCTACTTACAGTCATTCTTCATTGGTTACATTACCATCCTCCTTTAAAAACAGCTTGCTGGCTTTCTTAAATTAATGACCACACTAGCATTTAGTTTACTCCTATAGTTTAGTCATACTCAAGGTGGTAACAGATGGTCTTTTCTGCATCAATAGGTTAATATGACCATGTTATATTTCATTACAGATTTAGTTGTCTAACTGTAGTTCATCTGGAAAGAATACACATTGAGAAATTTGCTCAATGCTAGCATTTTCTGGCATAAACTTAAGAAAACATATTGGGTATAGTTGTATTGTGTACTTAACATTAAAATATACTTGTAAGTTAAATCTCCATATGTTAGCATATTTCTGTTGTAGCTCGAATAATTGCAACAGATAATATTTAGTCTCATATCTACTAAAAATCTCAATAAATCTGAAATAGGAAAAAATAGAGTAAGTTTTTTTACCCACATTGTTAGAAAGAATGATACATTGTCATAAGCTACTTAAATGAATCCAGGTGCCAGTTGTTTACCCCGGTAATCCTTGCTACTCAGGAGGTTGATATTTGAAGATTGTGGTTCAGAGCTCATTCAAGCAGGAAAGTCTGTTAGCCTGTAATCTCCAATTAACCACCAAAAATAGCTAGAAATGGAGCTGTGACTCAGGTGGTAGAGCAAAGCAAAAAGGTCAGGGACAGAGCCCAGGACCTGAGTTGAAGCTTCAGAACTGGCACACACACACACACACACACACACACACACACACACACACACACACACACACACACACACACACACACACACACACACAAACCCACTTATACAGACATAATTTTGTTTGAACACATTTCATCCCAAAAAAACATACCATTGCTAATATCCATTAATATTAGAAACAATCTTTCTTGGAGGAAAATATTTCTGCAAAATTCCCCATATACTTTTAATCACTGAATTTCTTTACAGTAAAGCAGTAAATACTTAGTCATTTGTTAGAATTTTGTTAATCTAACAATTTTACTACTAGGCTCTTCTTATTGAATCATGGCCTGAAGGTAGAGAGAATCTTAAATGTAAGTGGTCGTGCAAGCTAGACTCTGCAGTAAAGCATGGAGAAGAAGATGTATGAGTTTGGAGGGAAGGGGAGTGGGGATATTGTTAAGGCCATAAGCCCAGATATTTCCATTCATGAGCAGGTGGTGGGAGGTGGGAGAATATTCTAAATTGATTCCCTGAAAATAGACTTTCTAATAGATTTAATGGGGAGTACTCTCAGAAAATAATGTCTAGAAAGAATACAGGATTGGGAAGAGGAAAGTAAACTCTTTAAACTCAATTGTAGCTTCACTGGGATAACAGTAAGGTTACCAAGGCTGCTATGACAGCCTTGTCCGCAAGGATCTTTCTCAGGCTGTGCTGCAGTATTATCTTGTCCCTGGCCTCAGCCTACTTACTGCCTTAGGTTTCACATTCTTTCCAGATGCCAATTTGGTCCTACATCCATTGCTGCTAAATCCAAGTTGGAGGTGTTTGGCATTTTTATGGTAAAAAGCCTTAAAGTTAGGTAAGGCAGTTCCCTGCCCAATTACAGCTCCCTGAGAGAGGCAGAACATCAGCCAATATTTCCACCAGCTGTGCAAAATTAAAGTATCCAGACTGCATGCCACAGAGGTTTAGAAAAGGTAAGGATAGCTACCTGTGAATCTAAAACAGTCATTCTGTGAATTAATTATACTGTCAGCTATTATCACCTGAAATAAGAACATATGAATTTGTATTAACGTGCTTGGATGAACTCAGGGTACTCACATATCTGGCACATGAGATGGGAACCTTAAAAATCACTCACAAATGGCCAGTTCATTTTCCACATAGTGTCTAGTGAGTATCACTGTTACTTGATCATCCTTGTTCCACCTTTATGAGCCCTCTCATACCCTCCCAAAAAACAAACAAGAGAAAAGGTAAAGAGAAAAAGAGACAGAAACAATGTCAAATAAAAATGCCTTGTGTTTCAAGAAAAAATCAGTAGGAGCAGTTTCTCTAGCTATATTCCTAGATGTATGGAGAGAGATTATTTTAGTCCCTCATCAAACAACAACAACAAGGGGTCAAATTTGGTGAGAGAAACAGGGAAGATGATAGATTATCAGCCTTATGCATTTTGGGGGGGGTACTTTCAGAGGCCCCCTGCAAGAGGATAAATATTTCCTACATTTAAATAGAAATGGAAGTGGTTGATGTGACTTATGGGCTCCTAGGACAATCCAAAGAATTGCCAAAAAAAGCTATCATCGGCAGGAAGCCTGGAAGTAAGTACCATACAACTTGAATTTAGTACTGATTGATTAGCTAGCCTGATTAGTGAGCAACAAATGAGCAAGTTTAGCTAGGGCTGTTTTGGGTCTAGTGAAAGTAAAGGATCTCCAAGAAATCTAATGACTCTGTGAACCTAAAGGTAAGTATGATGAGGGCTGGGGAGAGATTTAAAGAAGCATTGTTGATCAGTAATGCCTTGAAAGACCAAGACTTTCATGACCTTGCCTAAGGTAAATATGGAGAGGAAAAAGCAAGTTCTTTCAGAATGGCAGCAAGCCTAGGAAGAAATTGGAATTGTGAAGTAATGTGAATTCTGATGTGGCACTGGAAGTCAGGTCAGGGGAAGGTCAGGTGAAAGGTTTATGGTAATACATGAGAACAATCATAGTCCAAGCTGCAACAGGGCACTTTTGAGAACATGTTCACAAATCCTGCTGTTGTCTAAGTGGCACTGTATCCAACTCAGCCAGTGTATCAGGAAAGAATTAGACAAATAGAATTGGATAAGCTAGATTAGGGAACAGGGCATGGTGATAGATTGTTTTTAGACACTCAAGGTTAAAATTCCTCAGTGAGGAGAATAGCAAAACTAAAGCAAACACACCAGTATTACATGTACCGAATTCAATCTCCAGGTGCTTAAAATAACTGCTTAATAAATAAATGCATGACTTATCCATGCTGTGATTTAGTTTCTCTTTCATTGATTTCTTCCTTTTCCAAATGCCAAGGGAAAAAGTACATTCAAGTCATGCGGAATTGACAGTAACTTGACTCAGGTTGAGTCTGAATGATCATATGGTCATCACATTGACAGGGAATGGTGGAATTTTTCAACACAAATGAAGCATACACCAGTTTCCCAAATGCTATATAAATAAAGATAGTCCCTGATTTGGTATTAGCTAGGTAGCAAAATCTTACAAATGGTTCTTCACATGAGGCCTGTCTAATGCATATATGATGTTCTGGACATTCATTGACATTCATTGTTAACATAGGAATTGTGCACATTTTTCATCTACCAGTGGTTTTCTTCAGCTTAGAAGTATGTACTTAATCCAAATACTTGGAAGGGGATAGATATAAAATTTATTGCAACTATGTCTGAATTTTTCTCTGATTGATTTTTGCAACCATGTCATAAATCCTTTCCCTATACCAAACAATCACTAAGAGAAGAGATTTCTGAAACACATGATAATAGTAAACATTGGTTACATTGTAAAACTTTTAATTAAATTCATCTGAATAATAGATTGTTTTGATAGTAATGCTTGCTAGGTGGAAAACTCTGCATTATTCCTTCAGCTTAATCTCCGATGGAAAACAGCAAAAACACTGTGAAAGCCCTTTTGTAAATGAACTGTACAGAAAATTTCTTTGATCTTTAGCTTGGGGTCTGAAAACTGAGATACAAATTTGAGGGAGTAATGTATCTGTTGAGGCAAATATATATTTTATGTGTTAATTACCATGAGTGAATCCAAAGCATATGAATACATTTTAGTGGCTTAAATTAGCAAGATAATTGCCTAAATTATGGACTGCATTTTGTGTATATAAACTTAGCTTGTGTTGTAGCTTTCAGGATAATTTAAACTTTGATTTTAGTAAGCATGAAAGTGAAATTCTCTTTGATTTGAAAAGTGCAATTTTAACCTTTTGAAAGATAATGGGATCTCCTTAATAAGATTAAATGAAAAAGTTCACTTCTGAAACTCTGAAAGGTACTGTCAGAAATAATATGCTACCTTGTGAAAATGGCAATACTGCCAAAGGCTATCTAAAAATTCAATGTGATACCTATCAATATCCCAACCTCATTCTTCAATGAAATGGAAGAAGCAATCCAAAAATTCATATAAAACAATAAAAGACCTCAAATAGCAAAAACAATCCTTAGTAGAAAGAACAGCGCTGGAGGAATGTCAATAACAAATTTCAAACTCTACTACAATGTGAAGCAAAATGTAACCCAAGACAGGAATTCAAGTGTTTTTTTTTTTCTTGTTAGTGTTTTAAATGTACTTGTAATGCACTATGTGATTCTTTTGTTTCTTTTGTATGCTCTTCCCCCACTGTATAACCCCAGTTTTCACTGTATTTTATTCTGGTGTTTTGCATCTTGTATATGCATTTTTGTAATTTGGGGAGGGGAAGGGATATAATGGAATGCTTAAATGGGGATGTAGGCTGACCCATTATGAGGATGAGATGTACAGGACACTATGTTGAAAACGAGCTTTACAATGTCGGGATGGGGGTAGTGGTGGGAGGCATTGGGGAGGTGGGGAGGGAAGTGATGATAGGGGAAAACAAAGGAGGAGGTAACAATGCTTGCTATGAAATGTACTCATTACCCTACTCATGTAATTGTAACCCTTCTGTACAACATGTTTACAATAAATATCTATATATAATAAAAAGAAATAATATGCTATAGAAATTCATAATATTTTGGTGTATGATTATATTTATTTGACATAAAATCCATATTTTAACTTTAGATAAACATCAGTGAAATTAGACTATGATTTTCTAACTTCTGTGTGCAATAGAATGTGATAAAATGTGATAAAAAAACACACTGAAGAATTTCTGTGTTTCTGATTTGAGGCAAAATAATTTGAATTTCAACTATATTGAAAGGTGATGCTTATCATTAATTATAAAATTCACTGATGTTCATTTAATAGGAAACAATAGTTTAATTACTTAATATAATAATATTTATGTTTCTAAATTAGGTTTGAATACTTATTGTTGGTACATATGATAAACATGTAAAAGTGGATACAATTTATTAATATGCAGTAGAACTGAAGGTTATTATTGGCCACTTTAAACTTAGCGTTCTTCAGCTTTCCACAACCTCTCCTCATGATATTTCCTTATCTTTTATTTCTTGTAGTATTCATTTTTTATTTGTCTTCTAGACAAGCAGATGTGAGGCAGGCAGCAATAGAGTCAAGTATGAAATGCTATTGTATTAGAGAATAATCATGTAGATCTGTTTGGGTGAGGAAATATACACTGGTGAAATGTTCTCCAGGATAGATTTGCTCTAGGAGAGATGATGTCATGATATGAAAATAATGCAACATGGAAAGAATGGTGGCTTCACATACTCTTTAATAAACTATGAGATATGATGGGATGTGAAGCTAAAAATACCAAGATGTTTACTGGGATAGGTATTTTACATTATGAAAACATAAGGATTTGGAGTTTTAAATGTTTTTAAGCAATAGAAAACAAAAGAATATAAGGCATTGGTGCTTTAGATATTAGTAGACAATGGTACAAACAACTGGAAAGAATATGAGAGAATTTTATTGCTGATATGTGGTAGTAGTACATGGAATATGAAGAAGAAAAGCTGAAAATGAGAAAAACCACCCCAAGCTAACAACATCAGCCCAAACCAGATGCATTGAATGTCTGAAAAAGACAATTGAAGGGGGCTTTGTGAAAGAGATATTCAGAGATCTGATTTCATATGCCTGGTCCACTTCTATAGGAAGAAGAGAGGATTGGCAAATAGGAGAAGCTTTGCTTTCTGGCTTGTAGTGAGTCATCATTCATGATGAATAAAGAAGGAGTTTTTGATAAGAGTTTTTGATGAGCTACCATCTATGGTAGCTAGGAAGACAAGTTTCAGCTAAAAAGGCTGAATTTTCCAGAAATACTAATCATCTTTGAAAGGACAGGGGAAATTCCAGGTAATGATAAAAGTTTGAGTTATGACTTGAAGATACTGATTTGTGAAGCCTTTATTCTGTAGGTAACAAATAATAACACCCAAGCTGGATGTCTAGAGATAACTGTGAAAGTAATGGATGCTAAAATAGCTCTGGGAAGGTAAACAGTGTTTAAGAGTAAAGTAAGAGGAGTTCTGGGGATGTACTTCAGTAGTGAAATGCTTTTCTACCATGTACAAGACCTTGGATACTGGATTCCAAGAATCAAAGGAGAAATACAGAGAAAGTGGGGAAAAGGGGCAAGGAAATATTTTACTTAACTAGCTTTACAGATGAAAGATGCAGGGAGTATGGTAACATTGAGTGTAAAAGCAGGAAAAGAAGAGAATCCACTTAATATGGGACATTCAACATATAGAGTAACACACAGAAGTCAATTAATGGGCTAAGGAAGCAAGGATATAATGAAAACAGGTGAGTAAGGGTGGAAAATCAAAATGCCTATTGAAAGAGGCAAGTACTAGAAATAAAGAAAAGTAGCTACAGCTACATACAAAAATTAAGGAGAAGTGTGACACGCATCAAACTGAAAAGCACAGGCCCCATCTGAAAAGTGGCTAGTATTTGGTGCCAGCTTATTTTGAACATGTGGGATATATAGTTAGATACTCATATTTTTTGAAAAAAATTAAGCTAGATATCCTAATTTTAATGTGCAACATTCCATTTTTAAAATGCTGGCAAAAATTTCAACTAATTAAAACTTTAAAAAATATGATGTGATATAAACAAAATGTGTCTGTTGATGTGTAGGCTATTTATTCTCAGCAACATGAGTATAATCAACAGAGAAAGAAGCCAGTATTAAACATTGGCAAGTGAGGAGGCCATTGGTGAAGGCAGATTTTGAAGAAATTGAAGAGAATATATATATATCTCAAGAGAAGATTTGAACTTTTCTAAGAGTTGCTTGTCAGGAGGGAAATGTATTTCCTGGGGGCAGGCTGATTAGGGAATTCCCACCCAATAGTTTCCCCCACTCCTACTATGAGGTACAGAGGGAGTAAATCTATAGAGGAACAAAGAGTAGATTTGAAGTTAGAGTCATGAAAAGTCTAGAGATCCTTTGCAATTCAAGATATGGGGAAAAGTGAAGAATAAGGGGGAAAAACACTTCTGTAGATTTGACAGGCAACATAGTTATTTAATATCTTGAAAACATTAATTATCTTTCAGTGAGTAAAGAGAACATAACTATAAATTTCTAACTTTCAATGGAATCTTAACATATCACAAATATATAGTTGATAGAAAAAGTAAAATTTTCTTATTTAGTATGTGACCTTTCCATTGTTTAGATTGTAGATATTTTTACAGAAGCCATCAATCCAAAAATGTAATTAATTATATCTTTTATTTGGTATTTATATTCATTTGTAGAAGCTAATTGGCTCAGTTAGTTGGCATTTTATCAATTTGATAGATATAGCTACTTCTGTACTTGTTTCATTCTAGGGGACACAAATTATTATTTGTGTCAGATCCTATATCTTTTGCAGGTAATATGTTTGTGAAAAATTTTATTTTCCCAAAGAAAGCTGCCCACTTTTCTTCTGTACAACTCCTAATACTGAGAAATGACTTACCACTGCATTCTATACTAAACAAGTCTCTGGTATCCAGAACTTACTCAGCTTAATTTATCATAGTCCTTTTCTGCGATCTATCTTTTCTATTGTGTATTTAGTACCTTTTGTTCACCTTTAAACATATCAGTGTAATATTTCATTAAAAGAATCAGGGCTGTTTATGTTTTCATTTCACATTTTATTTGTATCTTTGGAGAAGTACTTAAATTTATGAAAATATGCATCTTCTTTTTTGGGGAGGGAGGGTCCAGTTGTGGGGCCTGAACTCTGGGCCTGAGCGCTGTCCCTCAGCTCTTCAGCTCAAGGCTCGCGCTCTACCACTTGAGTCACAGCGCCACTTCCGGCTTTTTTTCTTTTTGCTTATGTGGAGCTGGGGAATCGAACCCAGGACCCCATGCATGCAAAACAAGCGCTCTACCACTGAGCCACCTTCCCAGCCCCAAAAATATGCATCTTCTTAAACAAACAATAGCCTTTTACTGAAAGGTTTTACTATTGAAAAGATTTCTCAGTGAAATCCTACTGGCCTATGGCATAATGTGTGCATGCATACAGACACACATAGATATTCTTATATAATTACACATACTACTTACTGATGAAAGAGATGCCAGTTTAAAATGTTTATTGGGCCGGGCACTGGTGGCTCACGCCTGTAATCCTAGCTACTCAGGAAGCTGAGATCTGAGGATCGCGGTTCAAAGCCAGTCCGGGCAAGAGAGACCGTGAGACTCCTATCTCCAATAAACCACCAGAAAACCGGAAGTGGCGCTGTAGCTCAAGTGGTAGAGTGCTCGCCTTGAGCTGAAGAGCTGAAGGACAGCGCCCAGGCCCAGAGTTCAAGCCCCACGACCGACAAAAAAAAAAAAAAAAAAAAAAAGAAAGAAAGAAAAATGTTTATTGGGTGCATAATGGTGTCTGGCTTTAAACCACACTTCCGTGTAGATCCTCTTATCTGATATGTAAGCTTGCAGTTGGACTGTAGGGCTGACGTAATAATATTATTTTGAGGGTTTGCATCAGAATATCTCTTGTTTGATAGTAGTGACTTATATCTGTAATCTCAGATCATGAGACACAGATGTTGGTTGGATCAAAGCCAGTTCAGCAAGAAAACTCTGCAAAACTCCATCTTCACTTAACCAGCATAAAACTGGGCTGGAGGCACAGCTCAACACGTCAGCCTTAAGCAAGGAAGTTGAGCAATAGTTTAAAGAACTAAGTTCAAACCCTGTCTTTCTCCCTCCTTCTTTTCCTTCCATCCTTCCTTGATTTTGTCTACTTCTAAAAAATGTCTTAAATAGCCTATGTCATTATTTTATCTTACTAGTAAAATTTTACTTTAAAAGAAATAAATCGGTATGTATCTTTTGCTGGTCCTGGGACTTGCACTCAGGGTCTACTCACTGTCCCTGAACCTTTTTGTGCTCAAGGATAATACTCTACCACTTGGGCCACAGTGGTGAGACAAAGGACAGAGGGTGAACCACTACGACAGTTGTACTCACAAGACACTATGTTGGAACTTAACGTTACAACTTGGAAGAGGAGCGTGAGGGGGAGGGAAAATGGGAGAAAAGGAGGGAGGAGGTAACACTCTTCCATAAAAAATGTACTCATTACCTTGCTTATGTAACTGTAACCCTTGTGACATCACCCTTACAATAATTGTTTTAAAGAAAGAAATCAGCAGGGATTTTCAAAGATGACATATTATATGAAGAATAAATTGGATAATATTAGAAGCTATCCAACGTAATTTGGATCCTTTTTAACTTTTCTGCTTGATTTAACAATCAGTTATTCAAAATTTTAAACAAAATGAAAGAAAATGTGGATCATATAATGACAAAAAGTGTGTAATCAAAACTGTTATTCTGGCTGTAAACAATGGGACTTTGGAATGTACTAGAAATGATTTTTATCTGCATGTTTATATTCCCTTTAGTATTCTTTATGTGACAGCCATGGCACAGAGGAATTACTGATGTTCACAAATGAAGGAACACTATTTCTACTGAGATCATCATGACTTTCACACCAGGAGGTACTTTCTTGAATATAAAGTTACATAGTTTGTATATTATATTCTGAGAGTACATATATAGATTTTCTCATATTTATAACACCAAAATTTTAAGTGTACATTTGTATTTCAGTTTTAAATAAGCAATTTAAATCCCTTTCTAAATCTCTATCCATGCCTTTCTGCTGGTGAAATCCCTTACATTTTATTTTCACACAATTTAATGAGCTATATGAGACAATTATTCCATGGAGGAAAAGGAAAGATATTGAGAAGAGAATGAAGAACATATACTAGGAATCACACACTCCTAAACAAATTGATTCTTTTAATATTTATGTTATAAATAAAGGATGACTTCAGCTGATGTGTGTTCCCAGAAATCATTCAATAATGGATAAATATGTCAGCGGAAAAATAAAAGCAATATAAAACAGATATAGACTGTAAAGAATAATACTATGAGGTCAGAAAAGTATTTTATTTTCAATTTGTTTCTATATGTAACATTTGGCGTTGGTGACTTTGATAAGTTAGTGACTTTGATAATTATTCTAATGTATGATATTGTTAAGGGTAATCGTGCAGAATATTGGATCTGTATTATATTAATATTAGCTTTAAAATTTCTTTAGGAGGATATTAGCTAGAAAAGAATGGAACAAGATTTACAAGACAAAACTGATCTACCTAACTTGTCCTTAAAGTTAAGGAAAGAGGAGAAAAGGGTGTTAAGTATGAAAAATCTCTGAAAATACATTAATTACAAACTTTTGCCTAAGAAAATGAGAACTAAAGATAGATTTATGAAAATATTGGCAAAAGGTTAATACATATATGATATATATACATGCATGTATATATACATTTCACTAGAAATTTAAGATGAAAACAAAAATGACAAATATAATCACAATATATACTTGACAAATTAAATTACCAAATAAATCAGGAGAAAACATGAACACAAGTAAAGGAAGGTTAATATAGTGATATATTGGCAATAGTTAGAAGTCAAAATAGCATAATGACTAACAAGCTGAATGATAGAAGAATAAGGATACTTGAGTATTAAGAAAAGCATTACTGAGTAACATTTCATGATGAGAAAAGAGAAAGAGTAAGTTAATTTTATTCTTGCTCAAAATACATAGCCTAAGAGGAAAGAGAAGGGGTTAAGGAAATTATATACTTTTTCTCAGAACCTAATCCATGAATTCTAGAAACTAATTTCAGATGAATAATACTTAACACTAAATTGTGTTATTAAAATAATCACTAGAAAACGAAAATAAATATAATCAAATACTGAACTGAAAGCAAACATGTAAGGAAACAAAACAAAAAACAGTGTAAAAAAACATTATGAAGTAATTTGAGAATATTGACCATAAAATATGCTAGCACCAATTAAAAATTAATGTTATCAACTGCCCAATAAATAAGTGGGCTAAAGACTTAAAGAGAAGCTTCTCTGAAGAGGAAAGAAGGATGGCCAATAGACACATGAAGAAATGCTCAGCCTCTCTAGTCATAAAAGAAATGCAAATCAAAACAACATTGAGATACCACCTCACCCTAGATAGAATGGCTACAATCAAGAACTCCAAGAACAACAAATGCTGAAGGGGATGTGGACAGAAGGGAACCTTACTGCATTGTTGGTGGGAGTGTAAACTTGTTCAATCACTTTGGAAAGTAGTATGGAGGTTCCTCAAAAGACTCCACATAGAGCTCCCCTATGACCCAGCAATCCCACTTTTGGGCATTTACGCAAATGATCACAAACAAGACCATACTAAATAAAGCTACCAACAGGACTGTTTATTGCAGCATTATTGACCATAGCTAAGATATGGAACCAACCCAGATACCCCTCAGTAGATAAATGGATTAAGAAAATGTGGTATATATACACAATGGAATTCTATGCCTCCAACAGAAAGAATGACATTGCCCCATTTGTTAGGAAATGGAAAGATTTGGAAAAAATATTAAATGAAGTAAGCCAGGCCCAAAGAAACATAGGTCCCATGGTTTTCCTTATTTGCAAAAACTGGTATATGTCTGAGTCAAGCAAAAAAGGTCAGATAATTTGATGTTAGGTGAAATGAACTCCAAGATAAGTATTCGAATATTTTTTCTTTCTTGCGATTGTTTCTAACATATGTATAAGATGATTTCTTTGTTGCTTTGTATGTCCCTCCCCCACGGCATAACCCCTGCTTTCACTGTATTTGATGTTGGTATAATTTGTGGAGGGGAAGGAAAAAAAACAAATCGTTTAACTAGGGATACAGGTGGACCCATTGCAACAATGAGATGTACAAGTCGTTTTGTCGAAAAATGAACTTTACAACTTTGGCGGGGTGGGGGGGGGTGGTTAATGGAGGGCGGGTGAGGGAATAGGAAGGAGAAATAAAGGAGGAGGCAATAAAGCTTGATAAGAAATGAACTCATTATCTTGCCCATGTAATTGTAACCACTCTGTACGGTATTTTCACAATTTAAAAAAATTAATGTTATCAGTAAATGTACATGCTTACTGGAATAAATATCAGATTAAAAGAGAAGTATCATTTTCTTATAAATAACAAAGAAAACCCAACATCACTCAGTATAAAAGCTACAATTAAATTAAATACTAAATGATGGTTTAAAACTATAGAAGGAAAATGGGGGGGGGGAAGGGGAGAGAAGGGATGAGTGTCATGATTTAAGACCTAGTAATTTGGATTGGAGGAATATTAAAGAAAAGCAAATAAGTAATCTTCTAATAATAAGAGTTAACTTATAAAATATATAAATAGCAATGAAATGTAAGCATCTTAGATTTAAAAAAAAAAACCAGCATCCAAGCCGGGTGCAGGTGGCTCATGCCTGTAATCCCTGTAATCCTAGCTACTCAGGAGGCTGAGGTCTGAGGATTGCGGTTCAAAGCCAGCCCGGGCAGGAAAGACCATGAGACTCCTATTTCCAATAAACCACTAGAAAACCGGAAGTGGAGCTGTAGCTCAAGCGGTAGAGCGCTGGCCTTGAGCTGAAGAGCTGAGGGACAACACCCAGGCCCAGAGTCGAAGCCCCAAAACTGACAAATAAAACAAAAAATAACAACAAAAACAAACAACAACAACAAAAAACAGCATCCATATTCATCAAGTAGAAACTACAAGGAATACCCAAAGAGATAAAGAGAAATATCCTGTTTAATATATTCAAAATATAAGAAATGTGAGTAAAGAATAAGTCAAAAAATAGAACACATATAAGACAGACTTTTAAATAGTAGAGAGCAGATTTTGTAGTTAATATTCTCTAATATTACTTTTATTTCACTTCTACATAAAACATTTATGAAAGCAAATAAAATAATAAGGCAGAAAGCAAATCTTGAAAAATTAAAGGTGGAGAAATAATAAACAGCATTTTGTGAATCTAAAAATACCAGAAATATTAACAAAAATAAAACATAAAAACACCTTTCCTACAGAAAATTTAGTTTTATATTAAATAGCTTTTTAAATGAAATGAAATAATTTGTGTGGTAATAGCTTACTAAATGCTTAAGTGTTCTTAAGATTATAGATGAATATACTAGAAAAGTGAAAAACCAATGCAGTGGAAATATGCAACAAAACAAACTGTAAAACTTAAGTAATAAAGATATTCACAAAACTTTGTAAATATAAGCTGGGAAGGTGGCCCAGTGGTAGAGCGCTTGCCTTGCATGCATGAGGCCCTGGGTTCGATTCTTCAGCACCACATAAGCAGAAAAAGCCAGAAGTGGAGCTGTGGCTCAAGTGGTAGAGGGCTAACCTTGAGCTGAAGAGCTGAGGGACAGTGCCCAGGTCCAGAGTTCAGGCCCACAACCGCCAAAAAAAAAAACCAAAACTTTGCAACTATAATACTGGAAGAATTAATAAATTAATACATATTTATTTGTGGAAAATGTCTAAAACATAAGTTTTAAATAAAAAATGATAAAAATTTTTCAGAAAGGCATTATCTAGAAACAGAGGAAAATAAAAATCTTATAAAAGATGATTTTGCACAATTTATTAAGTGAGACTCTTTAGTAAATTTTATTGGAACAACTGGACAGCTGCTGACAGAAGATAACAAATATATATATGTAAACATACATATGTGTATATACCTATAGTGCAGCCATGTCAACTCAGAATTAATGAAAGTTCTTTAAAAATGAGTTCCAAGAATATAAATTATTTACCACTTTTATCATAGTTATGACTCAACAAATCAAAAGTGACCATCTGACAAAAAAATCCCATAACTAATTAATGAAAACAAAAACGACATTTGCAGCTTATTTTACAAATTGATAGCAAAAGAGAAAAATCATAGAAACTATACATAGACATATACTAGTTATTGCAAATAAGGGAAACCATGGGATCTATGTTTCTTTGGGCCCGGCTTACTTCACTTAATATAATTTTTTCCCCAGTCTTTCCATTTCCTAACAAATAGGGCAACATTGCTTTTTCTGATGGAGGCATAGAATTCCGTTGTGTATATGTACCACATTTTCTTGATCCATTCATCTACTGAGGGGTATCTGGGTTGGTTCCATATCTTAGCTATGGCCAATAATGCTGCAATAAACATAGTTGTGCTGGTAGCTTTAGTATGGTCATGTTTGTGATCATTTGCGTAAATGCCCAAAAGTGGGATTGCTGGGTCATAGGGGAGCTTTATGTGGAGTCTTCTGAGGAACCTCCATACTACTTTCCAAAGTGGTTGAACAAGTTACACTGTATTTGATGTTGGTATAATTTGGGGAGGAAAGGAAAAAAAACAAATTGTTTAAATAGGGATATAGGTGGACCCATTGCAACAATGAGATGTACAAGACATGATGTCGAAAAATGAACTTTACAACTTTGGCGTGGGATGAGGAAGGGGGGTCCTGGGGCAGGGGGAGGAGATGGGAAGGAAACAAAGGAGGAGGCAACAATGCTTGGTAAGAAATGTACGCATTATCCTGCCCATGTAATTGTAACCCCTCTGTACAGTATGTTCACAAATAAAATAAAATAAAATAAAATAAAATAAAATAAAAAAGAAATGTACTCATTACCTTGCCCATGTAATTGTAACCCCTCTGTACAGTATTTTCACAATTTAAAAAAAAGAAATGAACAGTTGTCAAAACAAGAAATGTTTATTGTATGTAAATGATCCTTAGTCATGAGACATATATGCTAAAAGCAAATAAAATATTACTTTTCATTTATTATAACAAAATCAGTAAGATTGACTCTGATTCATTCAGTTGCCATTGTTTTTGATAATAGAGCTAGTACATTTCTAGAGATAGTGTAAAATAATTCAAACATGAAGTGAAATTTGTGAGTATTTGAAAAGATTATATATAAAATACCATTTGATCCTTAGGATTCTTGATGATAGTTTTGTCTAGAGTGTGTGTGTGTGTGTGTGTGTGTGTGTGTGTGTGTGTGTGTGTGTGTGTGTGTGTGTGTCTGTGTGTGTGTGTGTGTCTGTGTTTATCTTCTATATGAAAATACATATGTACTATGTGTTTTTCCTTTTTAAATTTAGTATTGGGGTTTGAATTCCAGACCTTTCTCTTTTTTGAAAATTCATTTTTATTGTAAAGGTGATGTACAGAAGGGTTAGAGTTGCTTAAGTCACATAATGAGTACATTTCTTTTTGAAGTGTCATTTCTTCCATCATTTTTCTTCCAATTTTTCCCTTCCCATCTCCTCTCCCCAAGTTATATAATCCATTTTCAACATAGAATCTAGTAGTGTTATTGCTGAATTAGTTCACCCTTTGTCCCACTATTTCTGTGCTTCCCCTTCCCTTCCCTCAAACAGATAAACTTATACACAAAACAAAAAGTACAAAATAAAAAAAACAGCAACAAAAGGCAAAAAGCAAAAGCAAAACAAAAAAAATCACAGAAAGTGAAATAAAGAACCTCTTGTTTCCACTCATTGTAATTCATTTTAATGAACATTTTACAGGCAGACCATGCAAATGCTGTACCACTTGAGCCAACTCTCCACCCTTCTTTGCATTATCCATTTTGGAGATATGCTCTCATAATTTTTCTGATCATTGTCCTCCTATTTACAATCATTTCTTGATTATAGATATGTGCTATCACAACCAAGTTATATATTGAGCTGTTGTCTTGCTAACTTTTATAAAGTGCTGGCCTTGATGCAGAAATCTCCTTTCTGAGTAGCTATGATTACAGGTATAAACTACAGACACTATCTATAACAAGTCAATGTTGGAAATAACCTAAATGTCCATCAATAAATTATTGGTAAATATGACTTCTATCATGCTGATAAATTCTGCAACGTGTCAACGATCCATCCATTAACAGGATGGATTTCTTATATAAGACTCTATAATATAAATATATTTTGAGAAAATAATAACGAAGTGTTTGAAACTATTGAAGTAAGAGAATGTCAACAGCGTTTGCACAGGTGGCCTCTTACTTACGGTTTACAGTTTTGACTGGTAAGATTGGGTTTACCCTCTCTGAGGAGGCAGCACTTTCTTCATCTGTCACATATTCAAAATTAATGATGAACATCATAGCCACACCCTCTTGGTTTTTCACAGGAATTATGTGAGTGTTACAAATGAAAGTGGATCCTAAGGGAATGAAAAATGACTGTTAGATCAAACACATCCCTTTTGAGCTGTCAGTAATAGTAGAGTTGAAATACAGTTCTCAGAGAATTTAATAGCTTAAATGACCACTGAAAATCAAGAAAAGTAATTTAACTTTTTCCTTTGATTACATATCTACTTACATTCTATCACATACGTGTGCAGGAACATACATGAAGACTACTAGATAATTTCATTACTATACTGTTGAAAAACAGAATATCAAGTCTTGTTAATATCACCCCCATTCCCTATAGTAATTAATATAGAAGGAAGGTATTCTCACCCTTTGCTTATAAATTGGTAGCAAATCTTCATAAAATCTGCCAGTATGAATAATGGAGATAACTTAACCCTTCCTTTCAAAATCAATGTTACATGAATATAGTTGAAGAGGTACCTTCTTTTAAATCAACTGACTTCTGACTCCTTAGATCTGACTTCTAGTAGTCCCTTTGGACACTTTCGTCATGTCTTTCATTTGGAATACTTTTGTTCTTTAATTGTAAATGATTACAGTCTCGCACAATAGGGATTTGCTTAGGTTTATTAGTCTTGTAAAGACAAAAATTTAAGGGAGGAGTCCTGATTTTTTAGATGATCTCAACATCCATGTACTGCTTTCCTTTTTAAGGAGCAGCAAAAAATGATCTTGAATAGGAGGAGAATGAGAGTTCAATATAGAGACGGAAGTAGGTTAGGAGCAGAGCTGGGGACAGGGACACTGATAGATCACAGAGGAAGCAGCTGAAGCTCCAACACTGGAAGAAGCCAGTGGCTGGTGACATTCTAAAACAGTGTCTACATAAATGCTGAATATTACAAACAAAACCAGTACTATGTGAGATAATGCTTTACTCCTTTTTGATCCCTTAATGCTGGCTTCTGCTTCCAAGGCTGGAAACAAAGGCTATTCTTCATGCTGCACTGGATTGAAGCTGTCACAAGTTAGGGCTCTGGAGAATGACACTGGTGATCCAATTATTATTTGTAAAATTGCTTCAATTTCAATATATTCCATTGTCCAAATACCTAATTCCGTTGTCCAAATACCTAATTTAGAAACACATTGTCAAGGCATACAGACTCTGTAACTTAAGGATGCTTATGTGTTAGTTATAATTTAGCTTTTCAAATATGCATAACCAAATTTGAAACAGAGAAGCTCTTGTTATAATTGATTTCATATTTTATACAAGGTAGCAGATGTTAGAAAATAGCTTTAAGAATGATTTGCTGTATCCTCAGCCTTCAACTATATCTTCAATTCATTTAATAAAATAGTTAGCTAGAGCACTTGTCATAGTTTCCATGGTAACAAATGGGCTGACTTTAGTAAACACAAAATAAGCAATTTAAGAGTGTTCCATTAGAACTAAATATAGAACTGCTTCAGGCCAGGCATCACAATACACACTGGTTAAACAGAGAGTCTGAAGAGATGTGAGAAAAAACCATGATGTACTTTCCTAATGAACCAAAATACATATTGATTTTACCACTTAAGATGACATTTTCTGGATCATTTTGAATATCATTATGAAATCACAGATTTGTTACTTAGCAGTTTCAAATCTTTCAACATTTGGGGATATACTGTTGATTGTAAAGCAAAACACAGATTTTTAAGAAAGCAATAAATAAAAGATGCAAGGAGAGAGAACTAATAGGTTTATAATAGAATACAGTAAATTTATTTTAGTAATACAGGGAAAATTCATGCCTTTCAATACAAATACTTTCAAATTTACTATCTAATAAAAGTGTACAGAACTTCAGAAAAAACAGAGCAATGCATATATGCACTCTCTCTGTAGCCTACTGAATAAGAAGTGTAAAGAATCTTAGATTTATTGTCCATTATCATTGTCTCCTATGTGTTTCTGTTAAGCAATAATCTCTCAGGTGAAGATTCACATTGACATGATCTTCACTTTTAGTTTTAGGATTGAATATCTCTGTCAGTCTTGAATAGCCTCCTGGAAAATCAGTCAGTCAAAAGTTACATGGAATTTAGAAGATAAAGAGAACAGAATGTATATGGAGAAGAACTGTTTTAGCCTATGTAAGTCTACAACTATCAGTTCTGTCAAGATACTGCTGTGGTAATGTGACGTGTCTCTAACAAATCATTACTACCTGATCCTAAATATTGTTCTAATAAAACACTGACAGTCAAAGCAATGGAAAGATAATCCAGCAAACACTAATTTATCAATGAATAGAAAACAGACATATTCAATAATGTTTAAAGAAAAGAACTCACCAAATCTGGAAAATTTAAAATCTTATTAAATTGCAACTTGTATTCAAATAAAAGTAATTATGTTGAAGAAGCAGAAAATTTACATTGATATTATTTCTTATAAAGTTTCTTATATAATTATACCATATTAATATTTATTTGACTCAGGTTCAAGTCCACATTTTATATCCTGAGTACAAACATTCCCTAGGTGGGAAAGACTATTTTGGAGGAATAATGATCATTTTAATAACATTTCTGGAATTTAAAAATTTTAACTGTTGCCATTGAGCAAGAAACCTAGGCTAATTGAATAATTATGACAATTACCTATTGCTAAATCAGTGTCATCAATTTTTCTGCAATTTATGACTTTCCTTATTAGCTACTTTGAAGGTAACATCTTCTCTCTCCGTCTCTTTCTTTCTTTGCTAGTACCAGAGTTTGAACTTGCTTGCTTTCTTTATCATGATTAGAATTCTATCACTTGAGTCAAGCTACCAATTAATTGGAAATGTAATTACTCAGACTTTTCTGCCCAGCCTGACTATAAACTGTGATCCTCCAGTGAGTAGCTAGGTTTAGAAGTGTAAACCAATGGTACTGTGTCAAGGTATTGTATTGTATTGTCTGTGTTCACAGTACATCCTCTGTCCTTAAGAAACAACACAGAAGTCACACCTAAAGCAGTGTCATGGTGGTGTGGTGGGGTGAATAGGTAAGGCAGGGAGCCACACCTTGTAGAAGGCTAACATATGGATCTGGAATTTTTCTTTCAGGCTGAAAGGTATTGTAAAGTTATGTGTGAAGATTGGTGTTGTTTAAAATTTGTCTTGTTGGGAAGGCCAGGATGGAAGTAATAAATATTGCAACAGGACTGGCATGCAATTTTAATGGTTTGGACCATTGTGGTGGAGGTAAAAATGCTTCAGATTTCATATATGTTAAAATTAGAAATTACTTCACATAGTACATTAAAAACAGCAACAATGAAGAAAAACATCTTGTTTACCCATCTTGTAGTTCATTTTACGTAGCATCATCTTATATGGTCATATGAATAGAGCTATTGTGATCCTCTGCTAGGACTATCCTAGACATATACTAATCATCACAAATGAGGAAAACCATGCAATCTATGTTTCTTTGGATCTGATTGACTTCGCTTAATATGATTATTTTCCAAGTCTTTCCATTTCTTTACAAATGGGGCAATGCCACTCTTCCTGATGGAAGCATAGAATTCCATTATGTATATGTATTATATTTTCTTGATCTACTCATCTACTAAGGGGCATCTTTGCTCTGGGAAAATAATGCTGCAATGAACATGCTGGTTATGCTGGTTATGCTGGTAGCTTTAGTAAGGCCCCATTTGTGGTTATTTGGGTAAATGCCCAGAAGTGGAATTGCTGGGTCATAAGGGAGCTCTATGTGGACTCTTTTGAGGAACCTCCATATTGCTGTCCAGAGTGGCTGAAGTTATTTCTTTTTCTTTCATTTTTTTCTCTATTATTTAAGCCCTTGTTGTCACTGTACTTGATTTTGGTACACTGTGTATTGTATATGTGTATCTGAATTAGAGAAGGAAAGGGAAACAACAAAATGATGAGACAAAGGAAAGAGAGGGAACTAATGCAACTGCAATACTCAGAAGACAATATCTCTTAAGGAAGTTATCTACACTTCTGTAATGCTTTCTCTGTTCTCATGAACTTTACAACTTGGGGGTGGAGAGACTGAGGGGAAGGGAAGTAGTAGAAAAACAAGGGACAGGTAACAATGTTCAACAAGAAATGTACTCACTACCTTATGTATGTAACCGTAGAACCTCTGTACATCCTTGAAAATAAAGTTAAATTTAAAAAAAAATAGAAATGACTAAGCCTAGCTATTTTGTAGGCTAAGATCTGAGAATCACAGTTCAAAGACAGGCTTGGCAGGAAAGTCTGTAAGACTCTAATTTTTACTTAACTACCAAAAAGCCTGAAATAGAGCTGTGGTTCAAGTGGTAGAGCACTAGCCTTGAGCAAAAATGGTTAGGGGCAGTAGCCAGGCCCTGAGTTCAAGCTCCAAGACTTGTATACATATTGTAAAAAGAAGGCAGAGATATAGGTGCAAAGTGCTTGCTTAGCAAGTGCAACGTCCTGGGTTTGATCCCCATTACCAAGAAAAGAAATGACAAAAACAAACCAGTGAAAAAACAAACGACCCCCTCCTCATATACACAGGAAAAGTAGAAATGATAGAATCATAACAGGATTAAAAGGATTTAGGGAAACAAAGATACAATCACAGCTGAATTCACATTTTTTGACTTTTAAAATATTTTTTATTGTAAAAATAGTATACAGAGGGGTTACAGTTACATGAGTAAGGTAATGAGCACTTTTCCTACCAAGCATTGTCACCTCCTCCTTTGTTTTTCTCCTACCATCCCTTCCCTCCCCATCTCCTCAACTCCCCCCAACCAGTTGTAAAGTTCGAACGTGTCAACATTTTCACATTTATTGTGGAAGTAGCTGGCAGAAATGTGGAATCCTGTGAGAGGGGTAGGTTTGGATATTGTGAATATTCATAGGCTTTGAATATGATAACTTTGAAATTGTTTATATTAAAGTGGCAATATTAAAATGCATTTGGATATGGGAGACAAGAGCTGAGTTTAGCTCAGGAAGTCACCTAAACCATAGTTGTCCTTTAGAGAATAATAATAGAATAGATTAATTTTAAAGTTTGATGAGATGGGGCATACAAATGGGAAAGTTTCTGTCCTGGTTCCAGATGTACTGTAGAGTCAAGGAGAAAACAAAAGGAGAGACGCCAAAGCTTGTGAAACAACAGAGTGAGATGAGAGAAAATTGAGATTGTGCTTAAGAGAGGAACGTATTTCAAAAAGCAGCACCATCAAGCAGATAAATCAGGGTAGTAGGCACTATGAGAACTGAGGGAAACATTGCAGTGCTGCAGATAACTTCCTTAAGAGACATTTTGGTAGAATAGTCAGTAAGAAACTTGTTGGAATACATTCAAGAGTGGATGATACTCCAGGAAACAGATACGTTTATAGAAAATTCTTTTGAAGACTTTTATAAATAGATGGATTTAAACACGTGATGTAACTGAAGAAAGTTTAAAGACATATATTCTATGTTAGAAATATTATAACATATTTGGATATTTACATAAAGTGGATCAAATTATTTTCTAATAACTCCATTAAAATTTCATTTATAGAAAATTGTGCTCCTAGTGAGGCTCAAGTCTAAGAACAATTTCATTCCAAGACATTTTTCTCCCTTTGAACAAATTCAATTCACTTCAGTGTTAATGTCTCTTTTATGTACACTATGTCTGTTCAAAATACCATACAGGCTTTTATGTAACAGTACCAACTCTCCAATCACACTGAATCTAAATCTAGGTTCTGTTCCATTCCTGCTGAGGAAACTTCCAGTTATTTATCAAGTGGGAAATCCTCCAAGTTTTCTTATCTTTAAAAGGTGACACTCCATGTTTCTTAGACTTGTTCTGGGATTACATGAGTTCATCCCTTTGAGGCATGATATTAGGATAGGATAATCTGCTAATACAATAGATATCAGGGAACTACTGTGACAATGAGTCTTTACACCCCATGCATATAGATATATAGGCAGGCTACAAACCTTCATAATAAAGTTAGAAACCTGCCTGGAGGTGAAGAGGGCAATGGTGTGAAAGAAAGAAGTCCCTTTGTATTTCCTTGGAGAGAATTGTTAGTAGCTGTGAGCTTCCCTTCCACTCACTTCACTCTTGTAGGCCGGATGCAGAGGACAGGCATTTGAGGGATAATGCCATTGAACAGTAGGTTGGCTGTGGGCTAGAGAAAGGAGAATGTGAAATCTCCTAGCTTCTTCCTCAAAGCCAAAGATGCAATGACTAGTGACATGTAGAGGCCTGGACCAGGGTCAGTAGAAGGGATGCTTAGTGACCCAATTGATAAATCACCTGACGATGGAGTCCAAAAGAAGAATGAGTGAATCACTCTAGTATAGTATACAGGGAGCTGAAAGGAGGAATGGGCCTGGCAGGGCCACCCAGGTACCTAGGACAAACAATGTCAGCCCTGACCACCTGCTAGACTGAGAGAGGGTCAACAGGGTAGCCAGGTAAGAACTGCCCTGGGTTATAACCTTTCTTTCCTCTGACTTTATACCTGAGTGAAATAAATAGCAGCCAGATTGTGGGGAGCCTGGAAACAGTAGAGAGCTGAGTGTCAGTGCCCACTGCAGCCTGACCTAAAGCAGCTCAGAAGTTATAGCTTTAATTCTGAGACTATTTTTACAACAGAAAGTTATCAGAAGTATATTAGCTGAGAGTGACCCAACAAAGAATCTGCCAAATCATTATCCAAAATAGTAGTCAATTACTCCCTGTGAGTAAAGTTCATGAGATGATACAAAACAAATGTAAGTGGTATTTTGATCACAGTGCCAGCTTAGCACTGTTCAATAGAACACTCACACTTATAAAGCTCTTACAAAAATATTTGGCATGAAGCAAAACTCAATAATGTGAGCCATTGTATTTGTGTATTGTTGGAGGGTCTCCAGAGGGCAGGGTACCTCTCAAGACTCTGTATGTACTTTTCTCCAGTTCTGCGGGAAAACACAGTCTTGCAAACACAACCTTCTGTGTTTATTCATCTTTTGTGGCCACAGTAGGGATTATTCTTTTCTGAGCTGATCAGGTTAATAAATGCCTGGGAATTTTTATTCCTTTCTTTCTCATAGACTGGGAGTCCTTTGAAGATGAAAAAGTATCATTGAAAACCTGCCCCAGAAGATAAATAAAACAGCAATCTCAGGATAAAAAGGTTTCATCCAGGAGGCATCACAGTTCCTTGTGAATAGAAGGCTCTATTCTCAAAGCAAAGGGAAATTGTTTCCCCTTCTAGAAGAAGGATGACTCAAGTGGAGCCCAAAGGAGACGCATATGAGAAACAGATTCTGTACAGTAATTTTCTCATAGTTAGACTGTCACATATCAGGGAGGAATACTATGAGTAATAGTAACTTTCCATAGAACTGGTAATTATAATATTTGATAATCACTTTTGGAGAGTTTTCTGAAAGGGCAGTGATAAATGACCACCTAACGTGGAATCTGTATGTAGAATCTCTGTGATTTTGCTGTGTAGCTAGAATCTTCACAGCATTCCTCAATGCATAACTTATAAGTAACTGTTTCTCAATGTAATATCAATATCATTCGACAAGTTATAACCTAAAGAGCAGGAGCTATAGTTTTAGAAAAGGAACTAAAAGTAATTCAAAGATTTGGAATCGGTTAGCCCCATACACTTTTAAAAACAGTGTTATCATATTTTTTTGTTGGTCATGGGACTTGAACTCAAACTCTGGGCAATGTCCCTGAAAATTCTGCTGAGCCTACACTCTACCATTTTGAGTCATAGTTCCACTTCCAGTATTTGAGTGGTTAATTGAAGATAATAGTCTCATGGGGACTTTTTACCTGGATTTGAACTGAGATCTTCAGATCTCAGCCTCCTGGGTAGCTAGGATTATAGGCGTGAGCCACTAATGCTCAGCTGTTATCATATTCTTAATAGGAAAAGTAAATACAAGAGAGATACCACACACTTATAACTCACTTCCAGAATTTATCAAAACGTTTGCAGAATACAGCAATATTCCATTTCATAGCATATTACTACAAGAATATAGAGTCCACAAAGACAAAATGTTACCAATCTTTGCACACAGATGTCAACACTTACTGCAACTCAGTCAATATTTGTTAACAATCCTTTTTCTCCGAGTGAAATGGTTCACAGAAAGCTGTCCACAGGAGGGCACCCTTGAGCTAGGCCAGAGCCACATTTGTGATCATGTTGGGTTAAACAGCCTTAAGTCTTGAAAAAGGTAGACTTGGGAGTCAGAGTTTGAACCTGGGTTCTAAACCTAACAAAATTATCTAGGTTTTCTTCATCTGGTCTTTTCTACTGCAGTTTTATGATAATCTTATCTTAATTTTAAAATTTAAAACATCAATGAACAGAATACCCCAATGGTACAATGCTTAGCTCATAGCAGAGCTTCAATTGTATAATAACTCATGAGAAGAAACTATTTTAATATAATGTACTAGTTGTAAGAGCTATATATGTCCATATAAGTATTCTTATGCATCCGGGAAATATTGGGCCTAGATTTTGAAGTAGTTTAAGAAAAATGTGTATGGTACAAGATAACTTAACTTTTACAATTGCTTATTTAGAGCCCAATTGTGCTAGACAGTGTTCTATGTACTGATCCGTTCCTTGGCGCACAAAACATATTGAAATTCTTGCAAAACTGTGCTTCCAATATAGTGGAGGAGGTAGAGGAGACAATGTGAATATGTAATTACATAGTAGCTTAAAATACTATAGAATGTCAGAGGACAGTTGAATACTGAGGTAGAAAAAGTTTGTGACTTTGAAGAAAATGGAGAAAGCTTGCTGAAATAATCACATTTTGGTAAAGAACTGAGGAAAGTAAACAATAGGACATAAACATGACTAGGGAAAGAGTAAACAATATATGCAGCCTAGAATTCATATTGTGACTTGCTAACCACCCATGTGACTATAGTCAGACACCGGCCTTTTAAGGAAGTAAAGAAGAGTAATACGGTCGTAAAGAAGAAACTATTTCGGTCAGCTGTCCTTGTAGAAAGAGGAAGAGACAGCAGGAATGCTCCTACCCAGAGCAAAGGGTTTTTTGTTTTTTGTTTTTTTTTTTTGTTTTTTTTTTTTAGCACACATTGGAGAACAAGAAACTTCCTGACAAACCAAACCTTGCATCTTGACCTTGAACTTAAGCCTCTAGAACTATGAGAAGACAAAATTCTGTTATTTTAACTTCAGAATCTGCAATATTTTGTTTTACAACTTGGGCAAATAAGATCATTTTGCATGTAATAAGGAGGTAGGCACAAGAAATATTTAGGTTAATCTGTCAAATAACTTTCTTCTAACAGACTATTTGAATATATTAAAATACTTAGCATATTAATATTAGCAAGATACTAATTAATATTAGTAAGATATATAGATTTAACTGGAAAATGAGAGATGAGTCTGGATTGGTAGGAAGCCTTCTGGCATTCTTTGTTCTGGAAATTTAGTTTTTTTGTGTGTATATGGCAGTACTTGAGTTTAAACTCAGGGCCTCTACACAGGAACTCCACCTTTTAAGTCACCCCCCAGCTCTTTCATTCTTTTAATTTTTAGACACGGTCTCATGATTTTCTCCTGGAGTTGCTTGGGACTAAAATCTTCCTACCCATATTTCCCATATAGGTAGCATGCATGGACCATCACACTTGATGTGTTAGAAATATAACAAGATTTTCAGTGGGGCAGGGTCTGTGAAAGAAGGATTTCACTGTGCAAAGAACTTAGATATAGGCTGTGGTAGGTACTAGTAATGTCTTAGAGGATACATAAATTCAAATATAAGAGATATTTATTTGATTGAAGGGACAGAAACACATTTAGAAAGACTACTTAATAACTCTTGTACAACATCCTATCAGCAAGAATAAATGAAATAGCCAGTTCTAGTGAGTACCTATGGTCTGTTTTACTGACAGATTGGGTCAAGATAGATTACTGTTGAAGGCAAGAGACCATCCATAGACTAGTTGGTCATTGCTCTTATCTGGCCAGTCACCTGATTAAGTCTGAAAGATTTACCTGAAAACAAGTCAGAAATATTCGTGTGAATTAATAAAGATGCTTTATATAGAAGAATTTTCTAAATTTACCAACTGTTGGCAGTGTATCTGAGAATACATAGGAAATACCCTTTACATATTACTTACATTCAGTCACCAGTAAATCAAAGAAACCACAAACAAATTTAGAGAGTTTCTGTCTCTGATAAAGTAACACTGAGCTAGAATTACACTTTTAGAAATTCCAGGACACAGTCTATATATTACCATATGGAAGCTGGAGGATTTGTTTCTGCTCATCTGGCGATCAGATTCATGTGCTATTGTGTAGTGTTTGGAATTTCAACAGCAGTTATGATCTAATTTTAATTATGTCTTAAGAAAAAAAGGTACCACTACTGGGTAGTTAAGTTTCTTGTCTGTGGAACTCCTGTAGCCTGTGGAGATGTACAAATCTGATTCTGCTGTTATTGAGTGAGGATATATAGGATGGGCTACTTCATTAATTTCCCTAGTATGCAGAATTCCTCATTTCTCAAATGAAGAAAGAGTACTGGGAAAGTGAAATGCAGTGATACATTAAGGAAAGATCTTGGCATGTAGGAAGGGAGAAATAACAATGTTATTAATGAGGGGTAGGAAAAATAATTTCTTAGTAAGCCAAATTTCCAAATATTCTGTGTTGCACTGACAAATTATGTTTATTTGAAAACACTAAAAAACCAGAGAGATTATATTTACATATGTTAGTATGTAAACAGTATTTAAAGAGCTTGAGAGATGGACTTACCAGGTTCATGACTTTATTAAAATGAAAATTCTATTTGCAAGAAATCCAGTAGAGGTCTTTTATCATCTGTTGTTTAAAATAGGTCTTAAATTTGAGGTGAGGAGACCATGGCTTATTTCTTATATGTTGCTGTCCCAATTATTTTTTAGTAGATAATATACTGGATAACTTTTATGATAGCAGACTTGTCATTTGTTTATTATTTTTGGAAATTTCCAGAGTTAAGGGTATTATGTACACATTAGAAGTATATGAAGCTATCTTTATTTCTGGAAGTCTAGGTCTATCTTTTGTTGTATATATTTTTTATTGCAAAGATAGTGTACAGAGGGGTTACAGTTACATGAGTAAGGTACTGAGTCCAGTGTACAGAGGGGTTACAGTTACATGAGTAAGGTACTGAGTCCATTTCCTATCGAGCACTGTTACCTCCTCTTTTGTTTTTCCCCTACCATCCCTTCCCTCCTCACCTTCCCGACCCTTCCCTCTTCCCCTGCTCCCCCAAAGTTGTAGAGTTTGTTTTCAACATAGTGTCTTGAACATCTCACTGTTACAAGTCTTAATCAGCACTGGAAACATGTTTCAAGACAGTGTGGTGATAAGAATCTTGGAGCTGTTGTATTGAATTAATGGAGTAGAAAACATGAATCTTAGAACAAGTTGAGGCGTATGTACAGTGCCACACTGTGTCCTGGTAAACCAACTGGATATTTATTATTAGGAAGTTTAGGACATGTTTGTGACCATTTTAATACATTGTGTTTAATACATTGTAAATATTTGCTTATTGGTTCAAAATGTTTGAATAAGACATGTTGATGTTAGCAAGCCTCAAATACTGAATGCAGGCTCATTTCACTAACCTGCCATTTGTTCAGTCAAATTATGTTAACATTGAGCTGACTGAGAGTCTCTGCAAATATGTACATCACCATGTTATGTGCAAAAGCTGGCCAAGGCACAAGTACTCTGAGAATCATAGCGTGGATCCACAGTGCGAATGTGACTTCCAGGTAAGGCTCTCTATGGCTATGTGCGTGACAAATCCTATCCAGGATGCATGTGTGGCTGTTGAAAAAAATAAACACATTTCTTGTTTCTTTTTATGCTTGCAACTTTAGAGCAGAGACAAAAATTACAAAGTGATGTGAAAACATCTTAGACTGTACAAATACATGATTTGTATTAATACAATTTAACAAGAATGTGTTGGGTATCTACCATGTTCAAGGTACCGTGCCATAAATTTTAGGGGTAACAAACATAATTAAAGTCAAGGACCACTAATCAAATGGAAAATTCTCTTAGAGTGCTGATGGAATGTGAGGAGAGGCATATGATTTCTTCTAGTTATGTTGACAGTTTCATGGGCGAAGTATCATGTAGGTTGAGTTTTAAATGGTTATGACAGGCAGGAATCAGAAGCAAAACTCTTCAAGATGAAGGAAAATATGAACAATGAGAAATTTGATAACTCTTGAGACAACCAAGTGGTGTGTGGCCCTTTCCAGAATATCAAATTACTTGTCCTCATATTAGGTGCTTAAACCAGCACGTAGCAAGCTCATTTATTATGCAGAATCATTTATATAATTTATATCATATACTCATCACAAAGTACTTACAGAACCAGTATCATAAATATCACCATTTCAAGGTAGAACTTCAGACATGAACAGAACAAGAGACTTCCCCTAAGTCATACAGCTCATCTGTCAGGATTCTATTCTACTTGGGCTAATTCATGTCAACATAATGAGGCTCTTATGTCTACCTATTTATAGGTAATAGGAGTGACCTGACACACAGCAGTAGGTATTTTATCTAAACTTTCACTTCAGCATAATCTTTATGATTCTCTTTCTCACCCAATGTAGAATAAAAAGAATAATTTTAAATAACAAGTAAATCACTGAAACTTTCTCAGACTTCTTGGAGACCTCAGAAATGTTCTAAGATGGTATTGGAGTCACTAATAAGTTATATGAATGTAAGGGATACATATCATAAAGGCAGAAAGGTTTTTGTTTTCTTTGATGCCTTAGCCTTTTTACATAATAAAGGCCATCTTGTTTAAGCATTGTAAATTGGAATTTATATTTCATATTTTTAATGCCTAGGATGTTTTTGCAGTGAGGGCAGCAGGAGAGATGCTCTGGAAAACTAACAATAACAGAGAGTTGTTTTCCTATTGGTGGTGTTGCATGACCAGCATTAGTGGGGAATACCCTCTCCTGGGCTTTGACACCAGGCCTTGGGGCATATGGCTGCTACAGATGTTCCCTGCTCCCTAAGGCTGTTGCAGTCAGGCTTGCAGCAGATGACTCATGCCTAGGATTACATTGCAATGGCTCTTCTTGCCCTAGATATGTTTTTTTCAAATGCAACAAGAGAAAAAGAACACATGCATTTTTGTTTACATGACTTACTTTTATTAGGCTGTATTATTTAGTCTAGAACCTCTTCAGAGTAACACAGAGGAATATCTGCTGTGGAATGGCAGCATAGAAACCATAGGAAACAATGCAGGATGGGGATGATCTGATTTGTTTGTACAGTAGCACAGGCTTATTTGAGTAGCTGGATATAGAGCCTGTAGAGTGTATCAGCTAAACCCAAATCCTGGATCTGCCACTTCCCAGTGTTTAAACTTGGAATAAATTATGTAACAGCTGTGATAGTTAGTTTTTCCTAATCTGTAACATGGAAATGTTAATATCATTCACTTCATGGAGTAACAAGGATTAAAGTATCAATTATCTGTAGAAAGCTTATAATAATGATTTGTACATGAAAAATTATGAATTATTATTATCATAAAAGAAAGGAAGTATCAGAGAATAATTTTGCTTTCTGTCATAAGAATTGGCTGAGTGATAATGAGCAATCTCTTTTTAATTGGAGAGAAAGGGAAAATGTACATGTAGTATACTTCATTTATACACACTCGTTGCCAGCCCTACGTTCCTTAATTTCAGTCCTGTTAGACTGCATCTGCACCTTGCCTTTAGTCATGAAGTTCTCCTGATTTTTGTTTTCCTTATGAAAATTTACCAAATCACATATTTCCCAATCATCTTTTCATTAGTACACCCTGACTTCATAGATACATTGGGCCTAATCTTTTGATAGCAGAATACATCTCAGTTTTGTGTTAGAATTGTTGGTAACCTTATGTGCCTCTAGTTTTAAACTTTAAAGAGAAATGGATTGGGTATAATCATCTGAATAAAGGCAAAAAATTAAATGCATAACCAGCAACCTAACCTTGAGGGGTTAGGAGGGGTGGGTTAGGAGGGGTGGGTGAGAACGTTGAGAGGGGTGACAGTGATCAAGATGCACTGAATTCATACATTGCTTTGGTGAATGACAACTCCTTTGCACAACTACTTATATAAAAATACTTTAAAAAAAGAATCAGAATTCCATCAGCTGAAGATTAACCTTTTAGCCTTTCTAAACCAGAATACCAAAGACTTTATATTTTTACCTGGTAACTGTGAAGCTGATCAATGTGTGTCAATATTTGACTTCTCTTAGGTAATCTAACTTGACTTGAAATAAATTCCTATATAAGAAATGTTTCTTTAATTGTGGAAATTCAGGCACTATGATAAGACAATGGCACAATCCATTTTATTTCAGTGGAATATTTTATCAGCCTCCAAATAATAAGTGATACTTGACGTATTAGAATACTTACTTAACATATGGACCAGTATGATTACAATGGAAAACTGAAGGCCACTAGTAATGATGGCTTATTGTATATCTGAGAACAAAGATTGAAGCTTTAGGATGAAAGGAATTAATTTCCTACATTATTTTTTCTTCCTGACATTGTAAATTGCTAAAGACTAAGAAAGTAGATAATATTGTAGCATAAGTGCTGTAAGAACCAGGAAGGAGCCAAATTTTGGCCATAAGATTATTTAGAAAAATATAGTATGGTTATCCTGTAACAAAACTTCAGTGGACAGAAAGAGACTAAATTTATTTCATTAATACTTGTTTGTTTGTAAGTGTGTGTGCGCACGTGCATTCATGCATGCTCAAATGCATGTATATATGTGTGTTTCTATTAGTTGCTTGCTTGAAATAAGCTACTTTAGCTTTCAGGGAATTCTGGGAATGAAGGCATATACCACCATTTCTGGTTCATTGATGTTCTTCAAAATGCTACTGCTTTTAATAACTGTTCCCGAGAAGCAATGAATATTTTAGACTGTGGATTTTATGTGATATTTCTCAAAGAAATGAAGTCATGTCACCTCTTAATGAGGAAAAGGAAAAAAAATATTTCCAAACTAACTTCAGAAGGCAAGATAGTGTGGAGTGCTTGGCAAAATACAGTGAAATCAAGTGTTATTTTGGAGGCTACCTTCAAGAAAAATAATTGAATGATGGCCTGTGCTGTTTCTAAGCCATAACCTTTCTAGGAAATAATTGGGATGATGGTATAATTAACAATATATTGCATCTGTTTGTCATTCTAGGCTCACCTTTTGCTTTCTTCTGCTAATATTGGACATAAAAAGCCACAGACATGTCTGCCTTTTTTTTTTTGTTTCCACTTGAGTTCTAAATGGGAGTTTCAGATAGAAATAAATTGAGTAAAGAAAAGAGAAGGATTGTTGGAGTATGTAGTTACTAGGCTCTAGCCCTACAGACTTGCAAAGGGCTGGCTGCATTTGTTACTAAAGCTTCTAGTTTCTGTCAGTCCTCAGCATGTAGCTATGTTTCAGGGTTCCAATAATGGTCACTCTTTCCACTTGCTCCTTTTGCCAGCTCGTGACTGTTACTAACCCAGGATGTGTCATTGTTCTATGCTATGTCTCCTTAACCTTGTTCATGTATTTTTAAACAGTTAGTTCATCAATGCTCCCCAAACTAGCCAAGGTTTGGTTCTCAGTGCACATAGAAATATTATCAAAGAAAGTAAATAAAACCTTGGTAAGTAGTATTCTATATTTAAAAAGTAAAGACTCAGTAAAATTCTAGGATGATGTCATTCAGTTGTGTATTTCTAGCCAAGCCGAAAAAAACTATTGTTTTGCCAATAATGACATGCACTATGTTTATTTGTGGATAAGTTCGTAGAAATATTAAACAGGAGAATATGAATAGTAGGTAATTCACATATGATAACCAACTTTCCAAGATTAAAATTCCTTTAGAATTTTTAGAATGAGGAAATTCAATAGATTTGTCCCTGTGTTTTGGAGAAAGTAGCAGCAAATTACTAAGGTGAACTTTTAACATGATCAAATTCAAAATATTAGTGAAAGTGACAAAAAAATTTAAAAAAATAGCTGGGTACTGGTGTCTCATACCTATAATCCTAGCTACTCAGGAGGCTGAGATATGAGGATCACAGTTCAAAGCCAGCCCAGGGCAAGAAAGTCTGTGAGATTTATCTACAGTTAACCATCAGAAAACAAGAAGTAGAGCTGTGGCTCAAACTGGTAAAGCACTAGCCTTGAACAAATGAGCTCAGGGACAGTGTCCAGGTGTTGACTTCAAGCCTTATGACCAACAACAGGAAAAGGAACAACAACAAAAACCTATCACAAAGGAAGTACTTAAAGACAGAAAAGTTAAGCTGAAGGAAACTCATAATAATGTGGTTCTAGATTGATAGTAGTTTTAAAACAAGGTAAAATATAACTAGAACACATTAGATGTGTTGGATAGAAACAGTGTAAATAAATCATCTTCTATAATCAATTTTTAAAATGCTCCAAGTTCGGTGCTAGTTCTCTAAGTATGTAATTTATTATTTTGATGATCAATGCACTGGTCCATGTGATTCTCATTATAAGCATTCAAGAGAACAACAGATTAGAGCAGCTTTTCTGTATCAAGCAAGCTCTTGGAACTGGAGATAAATTGTAAGATTCTAAAGCCCATTGAAAATAATATGTTGGTAGATCGGTAACATTTTTCTTTAAGGAAAAATCTGTCTGCTTCATCTATTGGACATGTTTGCACTTAAATAAAATCCAACTAGACCTGAAAAGCAAATTAACAGGACAAAAATTGTTAGTTGACCACTCTGGGTTTAATTTTGGGGTAAGAATTTTATACATTGATTAAGTCCTGTCCGTATTCTAAGGGAAGAAATTTTTGTCAGGATTTTTCAGAGGATTTTTTTTTCTGAGCCAAATAAAAGGGCTCAATATGTAGCTTGATAACTGACCAAACTCTAAATTCTATTAAGCTGTAGAAAATAGTTGCCTAGTTTCCCTCATTTGTGGTAACAACAGTGTGCCTATAAATCTGCAAGTAAATACACTGGATGGTAAGATGGAAGTATATATATATTTCTACATATACAGTGTATATGTGTGTGTATAGATATATATGTATATATATATACATATATATATATAGTAGGACATGATAAGTTATAAATGTCTCCAGATGTTCACACAGTGAGATCAAAGAGGATATTAATAGGAACATATCACAAAGGCTCAGTATCTATGTGTATATGATCATATAAAATAATATTTTTGAAATGAACTCTAAGAAATGGAAACGAGATTTTTGTTGTTGTTGTTGTGTTTGTTGTCTTTTCCTATTTTTATTTGTATCTGGGACGGTAAGGGGGATTCAGCAGTGGTATTCTTGAGACACTATGTGGAAAATGAACTATGCAATTTGTGGGTGGGTGCGGGAAGAAAAAACTCTGAGAGAGGCAAGGGAAGGAGTGACATTGGTCACAAAGAAATGTACTCATCTCACTTATATAACTAACACCTCGGTATGTCACCTCTACAATAACTATACATGTATATGTATACGTATATATGTATATATATATATATATATATTTAAAAGATGTAGAAATGAGAGGCTTGCTTAAGTCTGTGTGGTTCTTATTATTCTTTTTATTTCACTATCTTATTTAGACTCCTAAAATATTCTAGGTATTTATCTGCAGTTTTATAAGGCTTTAAACACTCAATCACAGTCCCATTTAAAAAGAGATTGCAAAGGTAAGAGATGATTTAAACATAAAGAAATAAAGACTAGGGAATCATCATTCTCTGGTTAATAGATTGATAGTAGTTTTAAAACAAGGTAAAATATCAGGATATCTATCAGTATACTATTAGTGTATCTCAGACAGAATCCAAAACTGTTGCCCCAAATTTCAGGCTCTTTCAGAGACTCTGTGTAATTCTAGAATTGTGACTGTAATGGATTTAAGGTTCCCCTAATTAGTTTATATTATTGTAAAATATAATTGGCTTTCAGAGAGTTGTATAATTTAATCACACAAAACCTTGAAAAGCAAACAGCCAAGTTTGATTTCCCTTCTCATAGAGAAGCAAAGCCCCCAAGTATCTGAATGAGCTGGTGAATGGACTAGTGAGAATTGGGAGGACTCAATAGGGTCCATAGGGAATTAATTTTGCCATTAACTACCACATTTGTAACAGAGTCCAACTGCACCCCTTTAATGACAGCTTGATATTACTCTTTTAAAGCTATAAGGGGAGCTAGTCACAGTCTATGAATATTTCTGACCTATAGAAATGTAAACAAATTAAGTGGACATTATGTAAAGCTGTTGATTGATTGAATTTTATCATTTGCTGGTAGAAAAGTAACACCCAGGAGAATTTCCTTATAGAATTCATCTTATCTAACATTTCTACTACAATTCAGGCTATTAAACAGTAGAGTAGAAGAAAGTTCATCAAGTTTAGTCTGTGGGGAATACTTTGGTATAGAGATTGAGTTCCATTGTCTGGTAGAAGTTTCATTGTGGAAAGACAGTAAGGCAATTCAGGAAGAATTAATCCAGATGAATTTTGCAAAATGATGGGTGGGTCTTAATCAACAGCTATGATTCACTACAAAGTCATAGGAGACAAGGGGCATTTTCACTATTGCTTTGGTCCTTGACAACACACTAATGTTGAGAAGATCAAAAACTGTTTAAAATTTTTTTTAACTAAGCAGTCTCCTGAGGTCATTAGAAAATGTCTACAAAATGCATAGCTAATTGGCTACCAGAATAATGTGAATTGACTCTTAGCTAGACATCAGAATACAAAATAGAGATTAAAAATAAATGGTCCCCACATGAGAATCTAAAATGAGTCCCAAGACAGACATATCTAGGGAAAGTTGTTTACAGATATATTCTATTTTTAGCAGTTTTTTTATTGTCAAGGTGATGTACACAGTTATATAAGTAAAGTAATAAGTACATATCTTGTCAAACTTGTTAGAGATATGTTATTTTCTGCAGCATTAAATACAGAGTTTGTGAAAGCAAAAAGAAAAAGAAAAGAATAAAAGGAGTTCACAGAGAGTGTGTTGGCAACAATATTGGAATAAAAATACTGGAGGCTGCTTCATTGTCTCCATTTCTGATATTCCTTCTCATGTATCAGAGTTAGCTCAGTAGAACATTCTTGATCCCTCTTCATCCCTTTACTCAATATTGCCCTGTGGGAAAAGCATGATGGGAAAACTTTGGGCAGTTATAAAAAGCATCTCTATTTCAGCTCTCCTTTCTACCTATTAAGAACAAACCTAGACAGACTTCATCTTTTCTTCTCTACATATGTCTGAGAAGATAAATTTTCACTTTTTGGTTTCAGTTTTGAGGAAGTTCAGTATAAACCTTCTAAAATAGCATCTATAGACTGTACCTATTTCTTCCCTAAGTAATAAAGGTGAAAATGGGCTCCAATTATGTCTTAGTCTCAAAACTGTTTTAAGGTATGCTGTGTGTTGAGTGGAAGAGTCTCATTCATTGGACCAAAGGTCTGAAGATATAGTAGACTCTGTCTAATGTTACAAAAACCTTTAGCAATAGAAATTAAAATAAAACAGTTTTATTTGTAATTACTTGCAAATTTGAAAACTTTCCTACTTTAAATAATTTGTATTTGCATTTCTTTTATGGCTAGGGCAGTTGAGCATGTCTTCATTTGTTTATTGACCATCCTTCTTTCTCTTTAGAGAAGTTTCTCTTTAAGTCTTTAGCCCACTTATTTATTGGGCCGTTGTTTCTTTGAGGATTTGTTGCTGGGGGATTTAATTTTTTGAGTTCCAAGTATGTTTTAGATATGAGACCCTTGTCTGTTGTATGGCTAGTGAAGATCTTCTCCCAATCCGTGAGCTTTCTATTGATCTTGCTAGCTATGTCCTTTGCCATGCAGAAGCTCTGAACTTCATGTAATCCCATTTGTACAACCTTTCTTTGATTTATTGTGTTTCTGGGTCTCTATTAAGAAAATTTCAGCCTGTGCCAAGGAGATCTAGAGTTTCTCCTATTCCATCCTATAATGTTTTCATGGTGTATGCTTTGACTCCAAGGTCTTTGATCCATTTGGAGTTGATTCTGGTGTAGAGTGATATATAAGGACCTAGTTTTAGTTTTCTACAAGTAGTTAACCAATTTTGCCAGCACCATTTACTGAAGATGCTGACCTTCGTCCATTCTATTTTTTTTTTAGCTCTCTTATCGAAGATTATATGGCTATAGGTCTGCCTCACCCCAGTTAGAATGGCTATAATCAAGAACTCTAAACGACAGATGCTGGAGGGGGTGTGGACAGAAGGGAACCTTACTGCATTGTTGGTGGGAGTGTAAACTTGTTGAACCACTTTGGAAAGCAGTATGGAGATTCCTCAAAAGACTCCACATAAAGCTCCCCTATGACCCAACAATCCCACTTTGGGCATTTACCCAAATGTTCACAAACAAGACCATACTAAAGCTACCAGCACAACTGTGTTTATTGCAGCATTATTTACCATAGCTAAGATATGGAACCAACCCAGATGCCCCTCAGTAGATGAATGGAGCAAGAAAATGTATATATATATACACAATGGAATTCTATGCCTCCATCAGAAAGAATGACATTGGTCCATTTGTTAGGAAATGGAAAGACTTGGAAAAAATTATAGTAAGTGAAGTAAGCTTGGGGCAAATAAACATAGGTCCCATGGTTTCCCTTATTTGCAATAACTAGTATATGTCTGAGACAAGCAGAAAAGGTCAGATAAGTTGATGTTAGGGAAATGAACCCTAAGAGATGTATTCAAATGTTTTTATCTTTCATGCGATTTTTTCTAACACATTTATAAGATTATTTCTGTGTTGCTTTGTATATCCCTCCCCCATGGTATAACCCCTGCTTTCACTGTATTTGATGTTGGTATAATTTGTGGAGGGGAAGGGCAAAAACAAATTGTTTAACTAGGGATACAGGTGGACCTATTGCAACAATGAGATGTACAAGTCGTTTATGTCGAAAACGAACTTTACAACTTTGATGGGGCGGGGTAAGGGGGAAAGGAGGATTGGGTGGTGGGCGGTGAAAGGATGGGAAAGGATGGGAAGGGGAAAAAAAGGAAGAGCTATAATGCTTGATAAGAAATGTACTCATTATCTTGCCCATGTAATTGTAACCCCTCTGTACAGTATTTTCACAATAAAAAAAAGAATTTGAATAAGGCTGGGAATGTAGTTCAGAATATTATTTATTTAACATGTGTGAGAGGTCTGGATTTAATTCACCATTATCATATAATGAGATGAAATAAAAGTCTTCAAGCAATTTTCAAGCAATCTTCAATCAATTTTACAAGTATAAAACAACAGGGCTTGCGTTTCAGTTCTATGTTTCTCGGGTCACATAATAGAGGTATTATATCATTTCCTGTTGTATTCATGGAAATTTACCTGGCCATTTACTCATAAAATAGTGTAAACTGCTATATACTTTTCATACCTGAAATGTTTTTCAGTACTATAAAATCATTCTAAAATTAATTTCTTGATTATTTGGCCATGTAAGGCATCTCATTTTCAAAGTTCCCTGGACCACAGGATGACAAAGGAACTTCCTGTATTCATCCTCTAAACAAAATGTAAAAATGATATTTTTCTATTTCCTTTAGGAAACTAAAGGAGGCATGTGTTGGATAACTCCAAATGATTCTAATTATCTTTCATCTACATGTCATTTTCTCCCTTTTAAAAGATGCTGCACTTTTATATGCTGTTGAACATATCCAGTTTATTTTAGAAAAGCATTCATTAATTAGGTTGGGGGGAGGATGGTGAGTGATGGGAAGGGGAAACAAAGGAGGAGGTTTCAATGCTTGATGAGAAATGTACTCATTTTCTTGCCCATGTAATTGTAACCCCTCTGTACCGTATTTTCACAATAAAAAATAAAAAAATAAATAAAAAAGCATTCATTATTTTCATATAATAAGTTTCAAATGTTATAAGTTGAAATCATGCCACTCTATTTGCTTGTTTATGTTTTTAATGACACAAAACCCATCTTGGACAATGGTATTAATGCAAGTTTAATGAGTAAATAAATTTTCCTTAATAAGCCTACCAGCTATGTTTTATAACTTGTTCTCTCAAAGTAATTATGCTGATAGCAATTGTCTACATAATCTTGTATTTCTTTATGATGTTTAGGGGATATATATATATATATATATTTTTTTTTTTTTTTGGTTTTTTTTTTCGGTCATGCGGCTTCAACTCTGGGCCTGGGCGCTGTCCCTGCCCTCTTCAGCTCAAGGCTAGAGCTCTCCCACTTGAGCTACAGCGCCACTGCCGGTTTTCTGGTGGTTTATTGGAGATAAGACTTTCAAGGACTTTCTTGCCCAGGATGGCTTTGGATTGTGATCCTCAGATCTCAGCCTCCTGAATAGCTAAGATTACAGGTGTGAGCCAAGGGTCCCTGGCTGGGATATTGGGTTTTGTTGTTTCGTGATTCTAGCTTCAAGAAAATAAGATTTCATCTTTGCTTTAGCTACAGAGATAAAATTCATTGTATTAAAAACCCAATAAAACAAGGAGAACTTCGATTTGTATGCTTTGTACCACTTTGGATAGGTACAACTGGAAGGACAGCTTATAGAAAAACAGGAACGAATAGAATGAATATGAAGATGAAGAAAAAGAAGTAGAACATATAGTCCTGTTCTAATCGGAACTTAACACATAATGAGTACTTGTATAATGAGCAATTTCATATCTTTATATTCTTTGGCAACAAAATTTACATTTATGACTACTTTACTACAAAGAAATGAGCTATGAAATTTTTTATCCTAACAAAACTCATTGGGAATACATCAGCTTCCTGTTGCTGCTATAATAAATTACAATAAAATTAGTGGCTTAAAGCAGTTTAAATTTATTATTCTGTAGTTCTGGAATCAGAAATCTCTAATCTCCTACTAGAGATGCTAGGGATAAACTTATTTCCTTTGACTTTTCTAGCTTCTAAGAGACACCATGCATTCGTAGGCCCCTGATAACAACTTGGTATTTGTGTGTCAATGTCTTAAATTTTGCTTGATTTCTTGTTATCTAAGCTTTGGTATCCTTTACCAAATAGAGTCTTTACATACACATGTATATTTTGAATTCATTAGAGAATTCTTAAATCTGACTTTTATTTGACATAATAAAATAAAGGTTCTGTGTGGCTTGCTAAATTTAATGTAGGCTAGCTGAGTTCTGAACTACATAGGACTGCTTAGAAAGCCCATTGGTGACCATATTATAGGATTGTTAGACTTCCCTATTTCTCTTTAAAATTATTTCCAGGCCAACTTCTTTTCTGTAAATACACACAGTAGTATATTAGCAGTCTCATATTGTCTGTAAGCATTTAGAGTTAATAATGTATTTGCTATATTCTCATTTACTTGAGTAAAAGTTTTTGTATATGTTAAGAAGGCAATATTTATAGTTTTCCTGTTTATCAGATCCAGTATAATTTTCAAAATGTTTCTTATAATTTTAGATATTACTTAAATTATTTCCCAAAATGTCATGTAAAAAATCCCTAGATTTGATCTGCAGAGCTAAACACACAGACACACAGACACACACACACACACACACACACACACACACACACAGCATGCACACATGCATACGCACAAATTTAATGAAATAATATCCTAGATATTTTTCATGTATATATTATATTTCACATATATTTTTCTAATAATATGTTAAACTAAAATGCTAACTTCATAATCAATGAAGTTAAATGAGATATTTTTGAACTTGGGGAAACAATGTTCATATTATATAGCATAAATTCATAATGAGTTGGAATCTGAATGTTTATTATAAATTTTCTTGTGGAAGATATATATGTGTGTATGTGTATAATTATAAGTACTTAGAATATTGAGGAAACATGTTTTATGCATAAAATTTATTGAATGTTTATTCAGCTCTGTTTAAAATGTTTAATATTTGCCATTTTTTTACCTTTTCAAAGTAGCCTTATAAAGAATTATTATTGCTATCTTCATTTAATATATGAAATAAAATGATAGGGAGATGAAATAACTTCCCATAGGTCCTTGGCTATTTAATATTTACTTTCAGCTGTGGATCAGAAACCGTTAAGCTTCATTTTCTTCATATTATGCTAAATTTCAAAATAATTAGTTTGTATTACTTATACAGTTACAGAACAAAAGAAATATGGTTTTCATTTGGAGAATAAACAATTCCCATAAGAGGATACTAATTGCAATCACCTAACTCTTCAAATTCTATTATTTTTTTAATCTAATTGTTTATTAACATATATTAATTGTACAAATTAAGGGGTTTTATTATGACTTTCAACTAATGTGGACATGTTTACTCACTCTATTGTCTTTCTTATTTTCCCTCCTGCTTCTTTTTCTCTTGCACTTCTACTTCTTGTAGTCTCCTCCTTCACTTTCATGATCCTGTTTTTGTATGTTTTTGAAGAATTATCCTAGTAGCTTCCAAAAAGGAAAACATATGATTCTTATCATTGTAGTTCTCATTTCACATAACATGGTAACCTCTAGTTACATAAAACAGCGAAAATTGCCAGAGGATTATACGAAATTTAAAACCTCTGCACAACAACAACAAAAAATAACAATAAAGGACAGCCTAAGGAATGAGAGAATTTTATTACAAGAAATTTAGAATACATAAAGAACTAAAAAAATAAAAAACAAAAAATTTAAATAAATAAATAGCAATGGAACTAAACAGACTGTTCAAAGAAAGAAGTACAACTAGTCCATACATGTTCATCATTTCTAGCCCTCAGGAAAATGTAAGTTTAAACAATGTTCAAACTATATTCACCCCATTCATTAAAAGTATAACCACAATGCTTAGGGGAGTATGGAGGGAAGGAACTCTTATCCACAATGGAGGACATCTATATTTTTGAAAATAACTTCAAATTAGATCCTTTAATCTTCCTCACAGATACAAAAATAAACACTCAGTAATATTAATCTTCCCATGAAAATTCCATTTTGTCTCCCTAAATAATTTTCATGGTAACTTGCCAAACACAGGAAGAAAAATATTCCTTTATAAATTAGTCTACAGAATCATTTACTTATTTATTTTTATGGTGATCCTGGGACTGGAATTCAGGTCCCATTTCTTTTGTGCACTGAGTTTTGTGCTCAAAATTTAGCATTCTACCACTGAGAGCCACTGCTCTTTTCCAACTTTTTAATAGTTAATTGGAGATAAGAGGCTCATAGATTTTTTTCTTGTCTAGGTTAGCTTGAACTGTGATCCTCAGAATTTAGCCTTCTGAATAACTAGGATTTCAAGCATGAACCATGGATGCCTGGGTTTTAGTTTACAGACTTAAAAAAAGTTAACACCAACTAATTAAGCTACAAAGGAATTCTTTTAAAAACATTGTGTTGCTCAGTTAAAATTGTGATAATGGATTCACAGAAAAGAAATAAAAGACTGTAACATTTGGAAAATCATGCTACAGATCAGTTGATATTTTAATTATTTACTGCTATATAGCACTAATACTCCATGCCTTAAAACAATTTATTATACCTCAAATTGCTCTGTATGATTAGTTCTAAAGCATCTGGCTTTAGTCTAGTTGTCTTCTTGTTCATATAGTTAATATCTTATTGTGACTGCTGTCATCATCAAAAGGACTGGCTTAGACATCTAAGTTCTGTGCTCCTATGGTGGCCAGTACAACTGGAAGATTGTTGGGACCTCAGGTATTGTCAGTGACCACCTTCTGACATGTGCTTTGAAGTGACTTGGGCTTCTCAGAGAATGTCTAAGTATCTAGGAGAGGCAAGAGTACTCAATTGAAAACTTAGTGTTCAATCAAAAAAGTTTCAAGGGATACAATATAGAAGCAATTGGGTCAAATCAGGGCAGCATCCATTCTTATGTATCCCATTGATTAAAGAGGCTCCAGAGTTTACCTCAAGGCAAATATTTAGAGATATAGACTCTCTTTATGGATAGATCAGTGCCAAGAGATGAGAAACTGGAGACATATTCTTCCATATGTCTTTGGAAAAGTGCCAGGATGTAGCTGGTTTTAAAAATTACATTAAACTCCTCTTTGATATATATATTTTTGATATAAGATTTATTATATTAATAAGAGGGAAGGATTTGATTTTTCTGGAAATATGAGCTTACTTACTTTAGTGGATCTTAATGAATAGTGATTATGTAAACAATGAGGTATATGCCACTTTACGTTTCTGAGAGTAATCCTAGTTACTAAGGAGATCTGAGGATGGTGATTTAAAGTCAGCCTGGGCAGGAAAAGTCCATGAAACTCTTTTTTTTTTTTTTAATTGTGAAAATACATACAGAGGAGTTACAATTACATGAGCAAGGTAATGAATACATTTCTTATCAAGCATTGTTGCCCCCTCCTTTGTTTCCTCTTCCCATCCCTTCCCATCTTCCTCTTCCCCCTCCCCAGTCCTTCTCTGCACCCCCCCCCATGAAACTCTTATCTCCAATTAACCACCAGAAAACCAGGAGTGACACTGTGGCTGCAGTGGTAGAGCACTAGCCTTGAGCTGAAGAGCTGAAGGACAGCGCCCAAGCCCCGAGTTCAAGGCTCACAACTGTCTCTCTCTCTCTCTCTCTCTCTCTCTCTCTCTCTCTCTCTCACACACACACACACACACACACACACACACACACACACACACACACACACACTCAAAGAAAAGATTGGCAGTTAAATACAACTATATAGAGAAATGTCTGGTGCAAATATAAATGAAGTTTACCAATAGTTTATTATTGAAATCTTTTTTCCACATTTTAGTTACCAGCTGTTAGTTGTAAAAATGGGTTTCATTTTGACATATCCATATTTACACACAATATAACTTGATCAGATTCATTCCTTCCATCATTCTCCCAAATTCCCCCATTCTCTTTCATAAACCAATCACATGATTCACTGCTCTATTTTCACACATGCACATAAAGAATTTCAAACATATTCACTTTTGACTCCTTCCACTAGTACCTCTCTCAATTGTCAAGTTGGTAAGAGATGAATGAATTAAATTCTGAGTGTATCTGTGATAGTATTTCCAGAAGAGATTAACTAAGAGAGGAAGACCCACAGAAAGATTTACGGGAGTTTTGGAGAAGAGGATAGAAAAACCTAAAGTACTGTAAGTGGATCTATATGGCTGATTGTGATGGTTGCTCAGAAAACCCACATTGGCGATGAGAATGCAGATATGAAAACTATGTTCATGAGGTTTCAAATAGTAATGTGGGTTCTTTCAGTATCTACCCTAAATGCCATTCAAATTATAGTCTGGTAAAGAAGTGATCTGCATTTTGTCCCTGTCTTGTAACTTTGGGGCTGAATTTGAAGGTGATGGGTTTATTAAGATGGTGGAGGAAATTTCAGGGTAGCCCAGCATTCATTGTGTGGAAGGGGAACAGATCAACAAGTCCTTTTAGGTAGGTTTACAGTGAGAACTGAAAGCAAATGCAGAGCAGAAAGACTTAGAAAAGTTAGTTTGGTCGCAAACCCCCCAAAAAAGTTAGCACAAGGGCAGATACAGGTTTTGGGGTGGGGGGGAAACACTGTTAAAAAGAAGTGTAAACTCATTTGAAAACCTTTCCATTGAGAAAATAGTGTCCTCAGGACACCCTGTCCATAAAGGGTTAAATGGAAAGTTATTTCCAAGCGTTTTCCTTACTCAGCTCTGCTGCTCAGACACCCAGAGGACTCCATTTGATGGCAGACTAAGTCATCATCCATGTAATGCTGGCTTTGCAGGTATGTACAATTTAAGAATTACAGGATCATGGACACTTCCATTCAGATTTTAAAGGTACTTCTCAAAGGCCAGAAAATATGTGGGGGTTAAAATCCCTTCACAGCACCTGAGAAGGCATAATATGTGAAGATGTGAGCTTGAAGCAGAACATACAATTGAGAAGTAGGAACATAAAATGTCTACTGAAGGTGGTAAACAAAACCAAGAGAGAAGAGACTCTGCTGCAAACAGCAAGGCCACAGGAGCAGGGCATTCCAGGATGTTTGGGGCCAAGATCCCACAACAATGTGAGCTAACACATCCAAGGTTTGTAAGTGAATGAAGAAAGATAATCCTTTCTCAATAGATGTGTTGTATATTCTACAGTTTATTAAGGTTTACATACATTATTATATGCATAATTTTACATATTTTTTTATTTGAACTTGTATACAACTTGTTTTACAGAATGAGAAACTGAAAGAATAAGCCATGTAAATGATTCTTATTCTTAAAGGCACATAGCCAAAGAGAATTTAAAGGTCTTCTGTCTGTAGAGCCTTTATAAGTATATCTACCTGGGAGGCTTTTGTTGTTAAAACTCTTTGAAGCTGGGTACCAGTGGCTGACACATGTAATCTTAGCTACTCAGGAGGCTGAGATCTGAGTCACAGATCAAAGCCAGCCTGGGCAGGAAAGTTTGTAAGACTTTCATCTCCAATAAACTATTCAAAAAAGCTGAAAGTGGCACTGTGGCTCTAGTGGTAGAGCACTAGCCTTGAGCAAAAGAAGCTCAGGGACAGCACACAGACCCAGAGATCAACCCTTGGGACTGATAAAAACAAAGAACAAAGCAAAACAAAGCAAATAAAATTTTTTTTTTTGAAAAGCAGGTAGAGAAAGACTGAGTCTCAGCAGTGAGAGAAAAACTCTTGATTTGGAGTACATCACTTGACCTTTTGGTGAGGAAAAAATAGTAAATTGGAGATGATAACAGCTGTCCTTTGAGTAATTGTTAGGAGAAGTAAATAGGAGAGTGTGATAGAGTCAAATGTAGTCTTTGATAAGGGCCATTTCATTTTCTCACTATGGGATTATAATTATTCTTATTTCATTAAAAAGACACCATGTTACAATAGAAAAAATATATTCAGACAAGTAGATCTAGTTTTTATTTTTCAATACAATGGATGAAATTGCTATAATCTTTGGGTAGAAAATCAACTGATGATAATATTTTCCTGACATTAAAATTGTTAAGCTATTATTAAAATTTGTCCATATTTGTAAAGTTTGTTTTTTGACATAATGACTTGTACATTTCATTCACAATTTTAAAAAATCCAAAAATTTTTTTGTCCATATATCTTACATACCATTAGAAGCCTATATTATGGAAAAGGTATTCTCTTATTTCCATGGTATACTAAAAAATGTCTTATCATTTTGCTTTTATTGATTGTAGTGTAGCAAAGCTGTAGTTTATCTAGCTTTTCTCCTTTATCTTTCTTTATGCCAGGATAATGGAGTTGTCCCTATTCAAGACATACTGATCTTATGAAGAAGAAATTCAAGTCCTGTAATTTTTGTCCAAATATGACATATATCACTTTTATCCAAGGTATATTGTGCATTGAACTGAACATCATTTCTCTTATAAGAAGGTGATTAAATAATTAGAAACAATAAAGCAGTTACTGTAGTCCAAGAGAGGAATGGTATGGCTGCTAGACTGAAATTCCTGGAGGCAAAAAACAGTATCTGAAATAGTTTAAAATATTAACTTCTCAGTGTCCAGTACACAGTTTCATACAATGTAGGGAGTATGTATTAAATATTGATCTATTAATCTGTGAATTCATTATATAGGCAAAGATTAACATGTAGCAAACCCTTGTACTGTGACCTTTATTTCCCCATCCTCCAAACTGAAGAAGCATTGATTAAAATTTAAATTCTGTTGTTAATCTAAATGTGTATTCAAACATACTCAGAAAATGAATAAATTGCCCTTTATTGAATTGCAATCATTACAGAGAGCAGGCTATTATAGGCAGTTAGATCAAGTTAAAATAGTTCATTTATTCATTCAACAAATTGATTGTTAAAGTAAGCTACTAGAGCTTTATCTGTATCAGGCAATGAACAACATATTTAAAGACGAGTAACACTCCATTCTAATTCTTGCTTTAAATATAGTAAAAATTCATCAGGCTCAAAGAAAGTTTTATTTTGAGGCTCTAAGTGTGTGTGGAGTAGCTGTGTATGTAACTATATTTTATTTAGTAAACTACTTTCTCTGAATAGTCTACACAATCTGAAGGATCTGGCTGTTATCCACAGTTTTCTTAAAAATGGGAAGTAGCACGCCATTTAGAGACATCTTAAAAAAAAGCTATATAAATCCTGAAAAAAATTCTTTTTTTTTTTTTTGGTTGGTCGTGGGTCTTGAACTCTGGGCCTGGGCACTGTCCCTCAGCTCTTCAGCTCAAGATGAGCGCTCTACCGCTTGAGCTACAGCGCCACTTCCCTGAAAAAAAATTCTTATATGAGACAGAAAGTAGCTATTGAAAAGTATACTCATTGTGTATGAAGGAATTAAAGTTTAACCTCCAAAACTTCTATCATCCTTTTTTTGTATATATTTTTTATTGTAAAAATACTGTACAGAGGGTTACAGTTACACGAGTAAAGTAATGAGTACATTTCCTATTGAGCATTGCTACCTCCTCCTTTGTTTTTCCCCTACCATCCTTTCCCTCCTCACCTCTCCATCTCTTCCCTCCCCACCACCAAGTATATAGAGAGGATTTTAAATGCCTTTGTCCATATGTGTAAGCCAGAAGAGTAAAATAGTGTTTTCATCAGCACATCCTCTTCAATGAGACCACATTGACAAAATTTCCATTGCCTTTCCTTTCCTTTCCTTCTTCCTGGCTCCCCGGCCCACGGGGCTGTCCCTGAGACTATACTCAAGGCTAGTGCTCTACCATTTGAGTCACAGCACCACTTCAGCCCTTTCCTTAACCAAGAAGGACATCTCCCAGCTGTATATCCAGGATCTGTCCAGAGACTACTGAAGGAATGGTGTGATTATTACTAGAAATAAGAGAAATATTCCCTAGCCTAATTTTTACTATGAAGCAAATAAGATGTCAACAAATACACATCATTTCAAACTTTCTTCCTAGCATTTTAGAAAAAGCAAGTAAAGGTTTAGCTGTTCAAAATGTCTAATAACATCAGAACAAATAACAAAAGACTTGGCAGTAATAGGCACAACAGTTTCACATTTTACAAACATTCTCTACAATAGCTTATTTGATTTCTGTTCCTGACAGAATGTTTGCTTCTCATTAATAAAAAGAAATACATACATAAGCTTTTTTACAAATCAATTATTTGAGTTTGGATATTCTGGTTGATGAAGACTTATTTTCTAGAAGTTTGTAACTCTATTTTAAACAGATTTTTTTTTCCTCTCATATATGACAGAGTAATGCTGTAAATAAAAATAAATAAAGGAGAAGCGAATCTAAATGACTCTTTTGTAGTCCTGGCTAAGACAAGCTGTTTTGAACCCAGAGGTCATGGTAAAAATGAGGTGGGCATGCTGGTATGGCCTCTTTGTCCACATTGATGGGCGGGGTCTGCTCTATTCTTAGCATGCAGGAGCAAGGATTCTTTCTAGTTGTTTTTCTTTTCTTGTTACCAACAGAGCACTAATCTTGATTTCAGCTGCTTGCCCATTGTTAGTGACATTCTTGGAGAATTTCTTTAACTCTTGCCCAAATTCTGAGTCCTTCTCTTCCTCCAGAACTATAGTGGAATCTGACTTAGTTGATAGAACAATCCTTCCTTCTTCATTCAGCTGTCACTACCTACCTTGAGTAATTGTATTGGATGACACATGCATGGTTGGCTCTGGTAGGCTTTGGCTTTGTGAGACTGAAAATTAATCTGAGAAAAAGCCATAACAAATCTTATTAAGAATAAGTTGATCAAAACTATGGTCCAAGGTCAGACTCAGTGTTTCTTGTAAAAATCTCTCTTTTGATCCTATTTGAATTTGGTGGGGTTTAAAAAGATATTTATTAGCATACATTAGGTATGCAAAGAGGGGTGGGGACAATTGTGACATTTTTACCCTTCCCCCAATATATGAAACCTTGGATATATTGAAGAATATCCCAGATGATGGGAAGATCTCCGATGTTCATGTAATACCAGAATTAGCATCCTGAAAATGGCCATACTGTCATAATTCACCTATACTGACACCTATAATTTCAATGTAAAACCTTTTAAAGCCTCTATGTCATTCTGTACAGAAATAGAAAAAATAACCCAAATATTCATATGGAAACAGAAAGACCTCAGCTAGCAAAAGTAATCCTGAGCAATAATGCCAACACTGGAGGTGTCATAATACCAGACTTTATATTACAGTGCCATAGTAATAAAAACAGTTCCTTCTGTGGGATGTATGTATCTGAGTGTCCAGTGGACAGCCCATGGAGTGTTCTTAGCTAGTCATACAGAGGCTTTACAGTAATCCCAAAGGTTCCAGAGAAGTGAGTGGGTTAACCCAAGAAAGAGAGCAGGGTTCTTAGATCAGATGTTAGAACTGAAAACTAAGCTTATCTTTCTTTTTATTTTCTTTTCTCTTTCTTTCCATTCTTTTCTCTCCCTTTGCCTTTTCCTTCCTCATCCCATTCCTTCTCCTTTCCATTTTCCCCTTCCCCTTCCCTCACCTCAGGGGTTGGGACTGGGGCTTGAACTCAGGACCTTGTGTTCTTCCTTAGCTTTTTCACTCAAATATGGAGTTCTATCAGTTAAGCCTTCAGAAAGCTGAGAGAATGACAAGATAGAGACTCCCTTCAGCCCTACCCCACATCTCCCCCCCACATCACCCCTCCTACAAGAACCAGTTTGCTAGGGAATCTCAACAGCAATCCAGCCCTTAAATGTCCCTGTTGCCTTCTCTGTCTTTCTTGCAGAGACCGATTTAAATATTCTGGCATGAACTAGCCGTCTAGGATCCCTCTATGGAGTTTTATTTACACTCTCATTTCACATGACCCAGTGGTGGTGGTAGCATAGAAGAATGCCTGGCTTGATGGAATCCAACCATTTTCATTTTTGGTAAGCTTTGAAGATTTTTTTTCCTTTTTTTCTTTGTCTTGTTTGTTTTGATTTTTTGTTTTTTGTTTATCTGAAGAATCATTTATATGGTAACTATTTTGCCAATTTCAATTTAAGCAACTGAATAAAAGAGGGCATCTCTCCTTAGTTTAAGTGTACAGGCATTAACATCCTCCAGGTAGACACATTAAGTCTGAGCTCTGCCTATTACTAAGGAAATCATCTTTCTTCATCTGAGCATGTGGTTAATATCGACTCCCTTGTGGGTTATTTTCACATTAGCATTATATAACATACAAAACTATTATAGACATAAAGGGTAAGTGACTGCAGTTTAAACATAGAACTTCATACTTGCTGGACAGGTGCTTTGCGAGCCATGTCTCCAGCCCAGCTTTTTGGCTGATAAATTGGAGATGGAGTCTCAGGGCTTTTCTGCCTGAGCAGGGCTCATTTAATGATTCTTCAGATCTCAGCCTACTGAATACCTAGAACTGACTACAAGTGTGAGCCACAAGCAAATGGTTTCCAACTTGTATTTCTAAACACAACATAAAAATGTGTGTACATGTGTGTACACACACACACACACACACACACACACACACACACACACACACACACACACACACACACACACACACACCCTTCTAAGTGGTAGTTGTTTTTTTGTTGTTGAGAATGTTAGACATTTTCTAGTCAAGTACAAATCCAAGATTAGATGTCATAAGTCTATCAGACAAGGAATGGAATTATAAACATTCAAAATCATCTTATATTCTTACTTCAATTTGTCAGGTTTGCTGATTATGCTTAAAATAAGCAAAGGAAACTGAATTCAGACTTTACAAAGGAAACAAATGAAGAAAAAATGGCTCAAGATGGAAGGTATATAATTAGAGTTCTGCAAATGAAAAACTGTTAGATAGAACATGACTTCATAACACTGTCTATGGTTATAGACAGCATCTGAATCTGACAATGTTAAAATTTACTAAATGTCATTAACTTCATTTCCTTAAGATTCTCCTATACTTAGTGTGTAGAGCAATAATTTATTATGGGATTGTTTGGGAAAAAGTTTTCCCAATAAAAGTCACACTTATACATAGCAGAGGTTTAAAAATTAGGATAAAGTTTTCATTGGACATTTATTCTCTGACTACAATAAACTGGGGTAAACTTCAAAACTATTTTATTTCAAAACTTTTAAAAATATGTCTCATTTTTTTCTCTCTATACTTTTCTACATCTAAGTGAAATAATTACTAATTATTATATAATTCTTTTTACAAAAGTCACGGAATATATTGCTTTTTTGCTTTGGATTTTCTATCACCTTGCCCAACTTTTCAATTAGTACCTCGTTGTTTTCTACTTCATCTACAGAAATCATAAATGACTTGACAAAAGTTTAAGGTACCAGACAGAAATTTCACAGGCACTGAATCCCAGCCTAAAGTATTAGCAAGGAGCTTGGAACAGAAAATTACATTTGCAGAATTCTTTTCAATAAATTTTCTTAGCTCTGCCAACATGATGTAGGCCGTGTACCTCTCAGAAAATTGAGGTCTGTAGAGGTGAAAGGGAATTTGCTAACCCCTAAAATTGTCTATACCCTTAATCGGTTCTACTTTTTTTTTCTCCTTTGGAAGATCCTTTGTGGTAAATTTAAAGAGACATTTATACAGGTTATTTTCCCCTCTGTTACATGAGGAATTTTGAGATGACCTTGACCACTAATTCTTTGTAACATTAAGGATAAGAAGGATTATTGGTTTAGGATTAAGGAATTGTAACATCATATTTTTGCATCTGTAAAATTGCTACATGATTTCATTTCTGAAGTTCATTTGAGGATTCATGCTTACTCTGTTCATGTTTAGCATTTCCAGGTCAATAAATTGATTTCTGCATCTGGCTGATTATTCCATATTTCATGAATTTGGAAAATCCCGATCACTTTACACCCACTTTGTAAAACATTGCTTGGTTAAACTAGACATATTATTGGAAGCCATTTTTATTTTTGAAGGCTATTTCAATTCAGAGCTGGATTAATAATGGTATAGTCCCTTAACTTCTAAAGTAATTTGTTTCTGTTTTTAGGTTGGAATTATGCCCTTACTATCAATAGTGCATACCAACAAGAAGGGACCTCTAAATGTCCAAACAATAGGCCTGAAAAATGCATGTCATCATATCTGAATATTCCTCATTTGGAATGAGTAATAACTTTCAACCTCTGTTAGTTGTTATAATTTTTCCTGTAGGTATTTTTGGTACATTGTGAGGACTACACTAAAATAAAATGTATTTTTCTCAATCAGCATTTGCTTGAGTAACATTTTCAAATAAATGATTTTGTTTGATTAACATGTAGAATTGAAATCTCTTTATTCAACTACTTAAGACATATATATGTACTCATTCTCAGGACACTTTTTCTCAACAGTACTCTGCTTATGAGGAAGCCCATGCTACTTAGACCACTTTGTGCTCTCTCAGCTTCTCCTTTGCAATAATTAGTATACATCTAGGATAATTTTATCAGATGAGCAAAAAAGTTCAAAAGCTATGTACCTTTGACCACATAAGATAATGCTAAGTGAAATGAACCCCAAGATAGGGACACAAGAGGTCTTTCTTCGCTGTTATTTTTTTATGTACTATGTGATTTTTAGTTTCCTTTGTAAGTTCTTCCCCCATGTATATTCTCTGTTGTCACTGCATCTTGTATATACATTTGTCTAATTTGGGTAGGGGAAGGGGAATAACAAAATGCTGAAACAAGGACACAGGATGACCCATGGCAACAATGATACCCACAAGACACTGTATTGGAAATGAACTTTACAACTTTGGGGGGGGGAGGAGGAGTGAGGAGGTAGGAGAGGGAAGAGACAGTAGGGAAACAACAAAGGAGGGGGTAACAAAGCTTAACAAGAAATGTACTCATTACCTTACTCATGTAACTGTAACCCCTCTATACAGCATCTTTACAATAAAATAAAATTAAAAACAAAAAAAGAAAACAAAAATTAATTAGTTAATTAAGCTGATTTGTTTGAAAAAGATAAGTAGCAGCAGAATATATGCACACTTACATAGGTTAAATAGTATATGATATTTAAATAAAAATTAATATATACTGTCATCAACAATTATAGTTGACACATAAATGTTGAGGGAAAATAGTAGCATAGAATAATATTTGAAATAAACTCAAAAACATGAAAAATTTTATTGACTAACAAAATAAAATGGAAAAAAAGAAGCTAGTATTTTATGTTGCTTTACAAAAGTTCTTAACCTATGTTATTAAGCAATCACTTACAGAATGGTAGTTTAGGTATCTTTATGTTTATAGGGGAAGCCTTGTCTCTGTGATTGTAAACACATACTAGGACACTGAACATTTGAATTCAGCCCTAGATTTCATAAGACATTACAAATGTGTAAAACTGTATTCATAGATTTTTGCCTTCTGAAGAGTTTCCTTTATATATTTTAAGCATGAGAAAAGAATACTGTCAAAGAATAGAGAAATACCTTGGTGACAGTCTACTGCATTGAAATACTAATTTCTTTATTTTGATGTGTGTGACCTTGGACAAATTACTGAGCCTTTGGTGCTTCTGTTTTGAAATCTATTCAACATCGGAGGACAAATAGGTTTTGTGGGGCTACATAAAATAACAGCAACAAAGTACATCTTATCCTAAATACTTTAAAATATGGGATTATTATTTAATGATTTCAGATATTTATTAGTCACCTTCCTTGATCTAGGAGCTATGCCCTTCCGCATTAATGCTCATAGTCAAGGACTGAAAGTCTCAGAACATCATCAACCTAAGAGGCTACTGCCTCTTGTCATTCATTATTCTGTGCTTTCCATCATATTTCATGGCCTTTACAAGTCTAGTAGACAGAATAATTACCGAAGTTTAATGTCTCCTCTAAAGCCTATTTTAGTATAAAGTATGGCCACTTCATCCCAGTCCAATTTTATTTAGGGACAGTATAACATTTCAGGACTTTTAGGTACCCAATACATTTTTTTAAAACAATTTTCAGTTCATTTATTTATAACAAGGTACAAATGAGGCTCAGCTCACAGATTCAGTTCCAAATGGCTTAGTTTATAGTAATAAATGACCTGCTTAAATTGAATGAGTTGTCCAGAAAATATGATCATTAAGTACAAGTGGGACAAATAAGAGATCATTAATTTGCCACCTCATATAAACAACATTTTACCCATTGTATTCTTTATTTAATCAAGATGCACTAATCAAGTACCCAGTGGGGAATTGCAGCTTAAGCACTTAGTAAAACTCTTGTACTTTTTGCTTGAGGTTATAGAGACAAAAAAAAATACAAAGTCATCATCACTCAAAGGCTTCCTATAAACAAAGGGAAACATCTAAAAGTGATTTTTTTGTTTGTTCCAGTAGATCCATACTGAACACAAGTACCCAAAGAAAAGGTAGAGCAATTCCACCTCAACAATGGTTGAGTGTCAGCAAGTCAGCAGAGCATGAACTAAAAAGATGAGTATTATTTGATCAACTGGACAGGAGGGAAAGATTTGAGTTCTCAGTTTATGTTAATGATAACACCAATATTATAGTTTTTCAATGAACAAAGGACCACTGTCATATATGTATGTGGCAGGAAGTAAGAAGATACAAAGCAAAAAGATACCTGAAAAATTAAAATGTCAAATTTATAACAAGTTTCTTCTAAAGCCAATGTTGGAATAAATATGAAATATCTATTCCTTAAGAGGAAGGAGGGAAGTATAAATTTTTTTATATATGGAACCAGCCCAGATGCCCCTCAGTAGGTGAATGGATCAAGAAAATGTGGTATATATACAATGACATTCTATGCTTCCATCAGAAAGAATGACATGGCCCCATTTGTAAGGAAATGGAGATTCAGAAAAAAAATCATATTAAGTGAAGTAAGCCAGACCCAAGGAAACATAGTTCCCATGGTTTGCTTTATTTCCAATAATTAGTATACATCTAAGATAATATTAGCAGATGAGCATAATAGCTCAAAAGTTATGTTCATATGACCATATAAGATGATGCTAAGTGAAATGAACTCTTAGACAAGGACATAAGAGGATTTTCTTTCTTGTTACTGGCTTCAGTGTTAAATAACTTTCAACGAACCATTAGATGAGGAAGTGAAAGATTGTTAGCTTCACAAAATTAGCAAATGGAGTTGAATTAAAGTGAATATAGTAGTGTCTTCTTTGCACACCTACTAAATGAACTCAGGAGCAAAAGTCGTTTTTAGTCTTCTTTATTAAAGCTGGGAAGAATGGAAGTAATGACCTAAGGAAAAATGCCAAAATGACTATGTAGTATATGCTATATATTATATACATTCCATCATCCTTAATTAAAATATTCAAAATAATCCCAAACTTTTAGAGTTGACACAACACCACAAGTGGAAATTTCACATGATATCTCATTTTATGGGTTACATTCAAAATATAGATGCACTGAAAATATTGTACAAAATTATGTTCATTTTTTTAAATTAAAATGCACATGAAAAATAAATGAATATTGTGCTTATTCAGTTCCCATTCTCAATATAGGACTAAGCAAATCCCTAGACTTATTTATTTGTGCATTTTCCAAAATCTGAAAAAAAGTGTGAAAACTGAAACACTTTGGAGCCCAAGTAATTTGGATAAGGGATACTCAGTTTATAGTCTTATTATTTGTGTTGTTCTACAGGATGCAAAATTTTAAGGCTTTTTGTTGTTGTTGTTGTTTTGTCTTATTCATTGCCTAGAGTACTGCCTGGAATACAATAGAGCTCAGTAAATAATTTTCAAATGGTTTAGACATATGAATGTATATGAAAAATAAATCCATTTATTGAATAATATTGATATAATTATGTAAAGTTTACATATCTTAATGAGTGTTTTGTTTTTGTTCAATATGTGTTTTGGGGTTGTCTGACTAAAAATTCAATGTTTTAGGCATTTGTGGACTAAAGAATGTAGGTAGGATTTCCAGATAGAGTATAAATTGGAAATAAATGGACTAGAAATGTACTCATCTTATTTATGCAACTGTAACCCCTCGGTACATCACTTTTATAATAAAATTAAACGAAATTTAAAAAAAGAAAAAAGACATAAAGAAGTCTCAACAGAGGCAGAAAAGTACAAAATTTTAGGAATTTTATGAGGAGGACTATAAGTAAAATTTAAATAAAATTTAAAATAAGATGAGAAGTTAAATTAAAATCAAAGGTAATGATATTTATTTATAACTACTATTTAGGGTTTCATAGAGTATACTTTTGCTTAGATGTTGCATATTGACAGAAATACATGACAATGTGCTCAAAACTTATTATCTCTCTTGGGTCTGGGAAGGTGGCTCAGTGTTAGAATGCTTGCCTTGCATGCATGAGGCCCTGCGTTTGATTTCTCAGCACCACATAAGCAGAAAAAGCTGGGCTGTGGGTCAAGTGGTAGAGCGCTAGCTTTGAGCTTTGAACTGAGGAACCAGAGTTCAGGCCCCACGACCAGGGTGGGGGGGAAATATATATATATATATATATATATATATATATATATATATAATCTCAAGGTTTGAAAAATAATTGACATATAACACATAATATAACTTAATACATTTCAGATTTAATCTAAATACACATTGAAACTAATTCCTTTAAAAATTGTTATGGTATAAAAAAAACACTTAATGCAAATAAGTTGAAATATTTTAAAATAGCATCAAACTGTATACTCAAAAGGAAAATCATTATAGAAAATGAAGGAATTATGAAATCAAGTCATGGTTGGGTGTATGATCCTCAAAGATAAAGTAGTTTTTGTCTTTATTATGACCTTACTTAGCCTCATAATTTGAGAATAATGAGTAACTAAAAATTAAATAACAATGAAAATTTCAATGTAAAAAGGTATTATCAGTAGCCACAATTAAGTCAAAGTAAGGCACAAGTGATTTAAGTGAAAATATATTAGAAAATAACAATTTGTAAGATTGCATAACTTAGGAATGTCAAATGTCTATTTGACTTACTCATTACATGTATAACAGATTTGTTATATTTAACAGTAGTGAATAATATTGTTTTCTTTCATCCATTGTGTATGTAGATTATTTTGTTTATGGGGCATAATAAATGTAAATTAAGATTAGCAGATTATATATTAATTAATCATATTAATTATAATTATATTAATTAAATACATGCTTATAATTATAATATATTAATTATATATTAATTTATCAGTAGTGAATAGTATTGTTTTCTCCTATCTATTGTGTATACATATTATTTTGTGTTTATGTTGCATAAATATAAGCTAAAATTAGCAGATTTATTCTATGCACTGCTATGACGGAATGGGCCACCATGTTGTTGTGATCAATAAGTTATATTTAACTGTTTTATATAAATATTGTTAGATATTTAATTCACAAGGAGCTTCTGGTTTTCATCTTCTCAAGGGAGAAGAGCTATTTGGATGCTAGTTTAATCATATGCAATTACATCACTGCATATGTTCACCAGTAACAAATGCCTCTGTGTTCAGAGCTATAAAAACCATGATGATGCTACTAAAAGAACAAATTTGTAAGCCATACTATTTCATTTAATATTTATTTTCTTTCTTTTTTAAAATTTTCTTATTGTGCTTAAACTGGGCAATCTTAGAATCTAGATGGATTCCCTTGGCTTTTATGTTGCTGGAGGCTAGTGCTCTAATATTTAAGCCAGGCCTCCATTTCTGGCTTTTTTTTTGATTAATGGGAAATGAGAGTCTTATGGACTTTTCCACCTGGCCTGGCTTAGATCTCAGCTTCCTAAGTAGCTAGGATTATAGGCATAAGACAGCTTGTCCTAGCAAGCACAGATTTCTTACTCCTACGTGAGCAAATTAATTTGAATTTTGTATTAGATATTGATATCATTATTTTAATTATCTTAATAATCTCAACAATTTTTCAGTATCTGTAAACAAATCTATATAACAATGTAATATTGATGAACTCTGAATCTATAAGTTATGAATGTATATAATTTTCAAAGGGCACCACAAAACACACAGAGGATTAATAAACATAGTTTTAATAAAATGTAAATATAATGGAAGGAGCCGGGACTGTGTTGTTCTGACTTTGTATTAACTATTATTCCAGTTGACATTTGAAGACTTTGTCCCAACCTGTTATTTCAAGACTTCCATAGTTTCTCTTTAATTTCACCATAGTAAATTCTAAATGTCTTAATTTCTTCCTTTTTGTAAAAAAATAGAGAGGAACAAAAGCTCAATCATGTACCTGCGAGACGGGTAGTTCAATAGAATCATAATTGTTCCATTATGATAGTTTCTTAATACAGCTGTATACATGAATTTGAGGTATAAGCTTTTTACTTAACATGACAATGACTTTTTGTCATCACTGAGTACAAAGTATTTTATTTGTTTTTCACTTAAGTACTCAGTGTTACAGATGTCATGTGAACTGTCTAGAAGAATTCCTTCATATTTGAATAATAATCTTTAGTGTCTCAGAATAAAATATAGAAGGCTGAAGCTAAAGGAGTCCATGAGCTCATTCTTCTGGTGCTCACATGATGAGAGTGAAGGTAGGTGGCAGCCAAGACACCACAGACAACATCAGCCAGGCCCATGACCAAAAGACTATTCATAGGAGATTCAGCTCTGTGTTCTTTATGGTTAGGTTAAGGAAGAAAGAATTTGTATCTTAAAAGCAAACCAATTATTGTAGTTTCATCATAAGATCGAATGTATGTAGGTGGAATGCTACATGGTCAGGTAAACAAAAATGGTAAATTTGATGTGATCTCCTTTGCAAAATTTTCAACTATTTTACATGTTTTTTAATTGGAAAAATACTGTATATAGGGGTTACAGTTACATGAGCATTGTTACCTCCTCCTTTGTTTTTCCCCTACCATCCCTTCCCTCCCCACGTCATTAACTCCCCACCCCGCCAAGTTGTAAAGTTAGTTTTCAACATAGTGTCTTGTACATCTCATTGTTGCAATGGGTCAACCTGTATCCTTATTTCAGCATTTTGTTATTTCCCTTCCCCTCCCCAAATTAGAAAAATGTATATACAAGATACCGACATCAAATACAGTGAAAACAGGGGTTATACCATGGCGGAAGAACATACAAGAGAAACAAAAAAAATCACATAGTATCTTTTAAATACATTAAAAAACAATAGCAAGAAAGAAAACAATCACTTGTGTACCTCTCTTGGGGTTCATTTCACTTAACATCATCTTATATGGTCATACGTACATAGCTTTTGACCTTTTCTGCTTGTCCTCGACTTATACTAGTTATTGAAAATAAGGGAAACCATGGGACCTATGTTTCTTTGGGCCTGGCTTACTTCACTTAATATGATTTTTTTCCAAGTCTTTCCATTTCCTAACAAATGGGGTAGTGCCACTCTTTCTGATGGAGGCATAGAATTCAATTGTATAAATATACCACATTTTCTTGATCCATTCATCTACTGAGGGGCATCTGGGTTGGTTCCTTATCTTAGCTATGGTGAATAATGCTGCAATAAATATGGTTGTGCTGGTAGCTTTAATATAGCCTTGTTTGTGATAGTTTGGGTAAATACCCAAAAGTGGGATTGCTGGATCATAGGGAGTTCTATGTGGAATCTTTCAGGATCCTCCTTACTGCTTTCCAAAGGGATTGGACAAGTTTACAGTCCCGCCAACAGTGCAGTAGGGTTCCCTTTTGGCCTCCAGCATCTGTTGTTATTAGATTTCTAACTGGGGTGAGGTGGAATCTCAATGTTGTTTTGATTTTCATTTCTTTTATTGCTAGAGAAGTTGAACATTTCTTCATGTGTCTATTGGCCATCTTATTTCCTCTTCAGAGAAGTTTCTCTTTAGGTCTTTAGCCCATGTATTTAATGGGCAGTTGTTTCTTTGAGGAATTTGTTATTGGGAGATTTAGTTTTTTGACTACTAAGTATATTTGAGAGACCCTTGTCCGTTGTGTAGCTACTGAAGATCTTCTCCCAGTCTGTAAGCTTTTTATTGATCTTTTTTTGTCTATTACTAGATACATAAATTTTTATAATATTCATCTTTTGTATTAAACATTCAACAAAGCAGTTTATGAATGCAATGAATTTTGATCAGTCTCCCCTTTTACTATTCTTCCCCATCCCTCCCAACTCTACTCCCTCAGTTTTCTGAATTTTGTAGGATATTCATTGAATTTTAATGCCCTTCTTTGTTTCCTATAAGCTTTTCTTAAATGTGAAATTTATTACTTTTGCTCAGTATTTGCAAAGGTGACTTTTTCCATTCTTTTTAAAATTTTTAAATATATTTTTTATTGTAATAGATACTGTACAGAGGGGTTACAGTTACATGAACAAGGTAATGAGTCCATTTCCTATGGAGCATTGTTACACCCTCCTTTATTTTTCCCCTACCATCCCTTTTTCACAACCTCCTAAACTTCTTCCTCCCCTCTCTGTTGATCTTTCAAGCTATGTCCTTTACCATGCAGAAGCTCTGCAGTTTCATGCAATCCCATTTGTCCAACCTTTCTTTGATTTGTTGTGCTTCTGGATTTTTATTAAGAAAATTTTGGCCTGTGCCAAGGAGACCTAGAGTTTCCCCTATTCCTTCCTGTAATGTTTCAGGATGTCTGGATTGACTTCAAGGTCTTTGATCCATTTGGAGTTGATTCTGGTGCAGGGTGATATATAGAGATCTAGCTTTAGTTTTCTACAGGTGTTTAACTAATTTTTCCAGCACTATTTACTGAAGAGGCTGTCTTTCTTCCATTATATATATTTTTAGCTCCCTTATCGAAGATTAGGTGGCTATAGGTCTGTGGGTTCATTTCTGGGTCTTCAGTTCTATTCCATTGGTCCTGAGGTCTGTTCTTGTGCCAGTACCAAGCTGTTTTGATTACTATGGCTTTGTAGTAGAGTTTGAAATTTGGTATTGATATTCCTCAAGCACTGCTCTTTCTGCTAAAGATTTTTTTTGCTATTTGGGGTCTTTTATTGTTCCATATGAGTTTTTGGGTTGCTTCTTCTATTTCTTTGAAGAATAAGGTTGAAATATTGATAGGTATCACATTGAATTTGTAGATAGCCTTCGGAAGTATTGCCATTTTTACGATGTTAATCTTCCCAATTTAGGAGCCTGGGAGGTTTATCCACTTATCTGAGTTCTGCTTTAATTTCCTTCTTTAGGTTTTAAAATTTTCATCATAGAGGTCCTTCACTTCTTTAGTTAACTCCTAGGTATTTTATTTTTTTGGTGGGGCTAGTACAAAAGGAGTTGCTTTCTTGATTTCAGCTGTGCTCTTCTCATTCTCATACAGAAAAGCCATTGATTTTTGAGGGTTAATTTTATGCCCTACTACTTTGCCAATGTTTCCGATCAGCTCCAATAACTTGGGAGTGGAGTCCATGGGTTCTTTAAATGCAAGATTATGTCATCTACAAAGAGGGAGAGTTTTACTTCATCATTCCCTATTTGGATCCACTTTATGTTTACATCTTGTCTTATTGCTGTAGCTAGGCATTCTAATACTAAATTGAAGAGAAGTGGAGAGAGTGGACATCCTTGTCTCATTCCTAAGTTTAGAGGAAATAGATTTAGCTTTTCACCATTACGTATAATACTGGCTGTAGGTTTGTCATACAGTCTTTATTGTATTGAGGAATGTTCCATGGATTCCTAGTTTTTCTAGAGCCTTCATCATAAAGGGGTGTTGGATCTTGTCAAATGCTTTTTCTGCATCTATTGAGATAATCATGTGGTTCTTATCCTTACTCTTGTTGATGTGATGAATTATATGAATTGATTTGTGTATATTGATCCAGCTTTGCATCCCTGAAATGAATCCTGTTTGATCATGGTGTATGATTTTTTTGATGAGTTGTTGAAGTCGATGGGCCAAAATTTAGTTGAGAAGTTTTGAATTGATGTTTATCAAGAAAATGGGTCTATAGTTCTCTTTCATTGTTGAGTCTCTGTCTGGTTTGGGGATGAGGGTTATGATGGTTTCATAGAAAGAGTTCGGTAGTGAGCTTTCATTTTCAATTTCTTTGAAGAGTTGGAGAAGTATTGGTGTGAGTTCTGCTTTGAAAGCCTTGTAGAATTCAGTTGTAAATCCATCTGGTCTTGGGCTTTTCTTGGGTGGGACGTCTCTTATTGCTGTTTCTATTTCGATGCTTGATATGGATCTGTTAAGTTGGTTTAAATTAACTTAGTTTAGTTTTGGCATGTTGATATTTGCTAGAAAATCGTCCATTTCTTCCAGATTCTTAAACTTATTAGCTTAAAGGTTTGAGAAGTGTCCTTGGCAAATTTTAACAATGGCTAGTATGACTGTTTGTTTCTACCAAGACATTTATTTCACTGACTTTTGAGTAAATTGAAAACTATTATGGTCCAACGAATTAGCACCTCTGTGCATCTTAATCTCTCCTCTTTTAGTTAAGTTGCTTGGCAAATAATCTTAGCTGAAAATAGCAACTGGGAATCTGATCCAGCTGGGGAGAGTGTAGAGCATGTAAAATTTATCCTGGAAGGTCACAGAATCATATCACACTCACCTCCATGTTGCTTCTGACCTTGCAAATCAGGTTGACTATTGGGACATATTTCTTTATCCCTATTCTTCTAATCTGGTTGCCTTCCCACATTTACTCTATTCTTTTTGGTCTAAAATCCTGGTCTTTGAAAGTTGCTTTGTTCTCTTCCCTTCTAGGATAGTTTCCTACAACTGATGAAAACTGCCTTTCTAATATCTGGTGTTCTGCTTTTTGTCCTCAGATTTACCTGAGGCTAACTTCCCACCTGCCTGCCTGGAATTTCTGAAGCAGCACTCAGTCAAAGCTCTACTGCCTCTTGACTCACTCTCTTCACCTCTGCTATATCTCCAGACTCCAAGTGCTGTCCTAGAGGGTCATCAGCACTTGCCTGTGGCCACATTTCTTATATGAAACATGTATTATTTCGCCAGTAATTGATTCTGACACAACAGAGATGGATTTTCCAGGAGATAAATTCAATTTTAGGTTCCAGCTGCTATTACATACCTAATTCTTCTTCATGATTCTTCACAGCCAGACTGTATACCAATGAATAGCTATTCCAAATGCTATCTCTGTCTTTTCTAAACAATACCATTTATGAGTTAACCAGAATTACTGTTCTACATTGGAACTAAGGAAATTATGTTTTTGAGAACTAATTTTTACTACTAAAATATAATCAGAAATATAATAAATTCATGAAAGTTCTTAAAAAGTAGTCTGATTGAATCACCAGTTAAAAATGTTTAAAACTATATCACAGAGACATTTTACAACTGAAATTCTCAGCCATAGAGCTGTAAAATTAATTTAAACTAAACAATTACTTCTGCAGTGCTTCAAAAATTATGAATGATCTATCAGATAGCTGACTCACTTGAAGGAAATGGAATTATGCCATGCATAAATAACTTTTAAAACTAAATAATTGGAGTTTGATTTAAAACTGAAGCCATCAGTACGAAAGATGTCTGAATTTGGCAAAAGTGCATTTTTCTTATAGTAATATCCTGTAAGGAGAGGTCGTGGCTGTACACTAAGTAACCAGTAATTAAAAAAAAATAATGTGAAGAATTTAAATCCTCTCAGGATTTTCCCTGTGACTTTACTAACATTTGCTTTGCTATTTTTTAACTCTATTTAAGAAAAGCAGATTCAGAATTCTTGATGCAAAAGACAAGCATTAATTGCTGTTTTCTAAACTTTTTGGGAACTTTGCTTGTTATATAAACTGTCTAGCTTTCATTTCTTTATGTGTAAAAGTGGAGGCTAAGGGGCAGTGAGAAGGAAGGAGATGTGATGTCTACCAAAGCTAACAAGCCCACATTTAAGAAGTCAGGGCAATCCTCAAAATAGAACCCAGTCAACAGTGGGAACTTAGCTAAGAGGAAGCAAGCCTAGGGCTGTAAATGAAATTAAATATGCTTCCTTTTGTCTACATACAGCCTTTTCTGTCACTTAAATTATTTGTCCTTATCAATGTCTTAACACCTGCCAAAAAAGTTTGCTATAATATAAAATATTTGTGGTATTGAGGACTTTTGTGGGGTTTTTGGTTGTTGTCATTAACAACAAGATATCAAAAACAGTGAGCAAAATTAAATTTTGGAACTGAAGGAAAAATGGGGACTAAAAGTATATTGTAAGTGAAAGAGATGAAAACATGGGATGAAGACAAAATGTTTATGATTGTACTTTCTAATATTCAGAATTGGAATTTGTTCATTAGGATTATTTACTCTAAACTGGTAATGAACTTTCTATACCTCATCAACTCATTTTAATCTTATTTGCTTTTTAAGCAGAAGATGAAAATAGGATTCATATGTTAAGGAACTAAAGAACTGTCCAAGATTGCTGCTTGGTTCACTTTTATTCTGGTAGTTGGGAAAGACTGACAGGTCTTAGTCTAAGACTTAGAAGTTTGGGCTCTGAGTTCTGGTTCCATCTTTTCCACTCCAGAGTTTTGTAACATTTTAGCCAAGGCACATAACCTAATTTCAGCTATGTCTGTAAAACAGAGATAGATACCTGCTCCTGTCTTCCCTGTCACACACACATCAAAGAAGATCTCGAAAAATGCTTTATAAAGTGCAAAAGACTTGAGTCAGCATTAAGTACTTTTTTTTCCTTTATAGAGCAGACTTGCCTAATGCTCATTAAGTTAGCATAATTTTATTTAAAAAAGCTGTTGTTACTAGAAGTTTCCTCAGGTTACACATTAAGCAAATAAAAAGAAATCCATGTATTTCTTCTTACCAGTACTAAGCTCTTTTCTTATAGGCATCACTGTCTCCCTAGCCAAGGTCATAGAGCTCATAAATGGCTGAGCTGAAATGTGAATGCAATTCTATCTAATTTCAAAACCCAGGAGTCTTTCAGTAGGTCTATGGAAACAGACAGTCCCTATGCTTTTGTGTTCACTTGAGTCAAATGTGCTGGTAGTGATTTGGGACATTGTGCTCAGAAAGTGTTTTTACTTTATCTCAAACCATGGTAGTTAGCAGAATCTCTTCCCCAGCTCTTTGCAATGAGTTACTTAGTGTTGACTCTGATACTGTCCATCACTAAGTTCAATCAAGACAGGGAGCAAAATAGAACAAAATGCAGAACCCCTAAGAGAGGAGGGGGCTTGATTTAAGGCAAATATGCATGTGAGCCTGGTGTTTGCTGCCTGTTCTGAAAGCTCAGTTTGTAGTACTTCTTTCCTGAGGTTTCTCTTTTGAACCCTTGTTATCGAGTATTTCTCATAGGCATCTCTTTTTAATTACATATATCTTACTGTGAATTGCAGGTGTTAAACCATCCTGCCCAGGAAATATTCATTATCTGCAATTAGAGTGATAACATTTATCTCTAGGTAGAATTATTTCATGCAAGGTTTGGAGTGATATTTGTGTACGTGTGTGTGTGTGTGCGTGTGTGTGTGTGTCTGTGTCTGTGTATTATTAATTCACTTATTTATTAATTTATCCAATAAGTACCTTCAAACGTCAGGGCTCAGCAAGACAAAGGCCAACAAAATAGACATGATTCTTGCCCTTACACATCTTTAGTTCAAATAGGGAAGAAAATAAACAGTAATTTCAAACCATAGGTGATGAATATCAAGAAAGAACGCTATACTATGAAAAGTTAGTGACATTGCAAATCTATGAAATAAATGTACAAGCAAACATGTATATTTGCAATACATGTATGTTTTATATGACTTCTAGAAGTCAGGGGCTTCTTTGATTCTAGTTGAGTTAGGAGTGAAGGAAGAAATATGAAAACAACATTTATTTAGTAGTATCTTTTAAGCATTGGAACACCTATTGAACTATTTAATTATGTCAAGGTGCTTAAATCTTTCATTTTGTGTCTTAATCTCTCCAATTTGTTTATATATACATATTTTTCTTTATCATGTATCTGGAAAAGAAGCCCATTTCCCCCAATTCACAGAGAAAAGCCAATGACCCATTTACTTAACAGCAAACCAGTTAGTGATACAACTAAGCCTTCTGACCGCCAATATTGACTTGCTGTTGTCTGAAGATTGTGTCAGTGCACAAATAAGGCAGACTACAATACTGCAATGTAATCACAACTTTAGAAAACCAGAGTCAAAGTTAGATAACAATAACAGAAGAAAATTCTGTAATGGGCCACTTTAGGGTTTTGCCTTGTATTTGCCTTAAAGGTTGCATCTGGAAAGATCCTGATCATTCTTGGTCTCAGAACTGAAAGTTAGCGTTGGGCAATAGTGGCTAGGCCTGTAATACTTGCTACTTAGGAGGCTGAGATACACAGGATCACAATTTAAGATAAGCCTGGGCAAAAAAGTCTATGAGAGTCTCTCTACAAAACAACCAGTAAAAGCAGGGCTAAAGACTGGTAGAATGCCAGCTGGACAAGGAAAAATACCTGAGTGCAAATACCAATAGTAGAAAAACAAACAAACAAACAAAGAGTGAAACAAACTAGACCTTAAGACAAAAAGTCTTTCCATGAGAAAAGTTATGGTAAGTTTTTTCTTCATATTATTACTTAGTTCTCCAAAATAAGAACTAGATTTCATTTAAGTCTTTAAGATTCTTTTGTGTGGTAAGTACCAATTTTATACTTAGTGTATATGTCTCCTGAAATGCTTATATTTGAACTGACTGGAAAAAGTAGTTATATTTATTAGTGAATGAAAAATGTGAGATGTATTCCCCACCCCACACCTCCCCACCCCGCCAGGCTTGCTCATTGATAAAGCTTAGGATGGTTTTGTGAATCCTTAACAGTCCTATGAATAATTCAGGCAGGAAGCCAAAGCATTCCATATTTGTGTTGACTGAAAAAAGGGAAGCTCAGGAATCACTGCTTCTACATATGATGCTTATTTCTCTCTAAGGGTCAAGACCACTTTAAACTGCTCCCTTGGCTCCCTTCTAGGCTAGAGATACTCTATAACCCCTCTTGAGAAATAGAATGGGAAATCAGTCTTAATAGAGATTTATTCTACTTCAGCTCCTGTAGAGGGAGATGCAGCATTTCTTGGTTGATAGAAAGGACAACTGCAATTGCATTTCCAAGGTGGTAGTGTCCTTCATGATCATTGTGACACCAACATCCAAGTTATGTTTCCCTCAGTGTCAATGAGCCATTCTCTAGTGTCTGATATATAAAAGTTGCAGCACACTTACCACAGGGTACCTAGCCCCAACACAGTGAAAGAGTAAGGGCCCAAGTTCAAGGGTGAGAACTCAGCAAGAATAAAAGAGAGCGAGGAATAGTATTTATTGAATAGAGAGGACCCATCTGAAATCTGTGCAAATCTTTCTAAAGATTTATCTATCATATAAAGGCCAAATAACAGAAGGCTTAATGAGGAACCTTAACCAAGATAGACTTGCAATATATAGTATAAATACTTTTAGGTTAGAAGGTTGTTAACTAGAAACATGTGGAAAATTCTTTACACAGTGATAATGATTTTTTATTTGTGAAATACCCTGATGATGATTTTAAAATAAACATTAAGGGAAAAGTAGACCTTAATTTTCTGTGGATTAATAAAATATGTAGCAATATCTTAATGGAAGCTGCTACCATGCCATATAGTTCTCTGCCTTCACTAAAAGCAGCCTTGATTATGGGCCAGGCTATTTTCTTGAAAATATCTCAAAAACAAAACTCTATGACCTTTTCTAGCTTGTGCTAGAGGCATCATAGCTCAAAGTTAGGATGGTCTTTCTAAGTTATAACTGAACTCTTATCCTCTAGCAATGTTAACTTGTTTACATTATTCATGGGTTATAGCACATGCCCATCATTTAGAATTGGTATATAAGCTGATTTTCAGACAAAAAGAATCACCACATTCCCAAACTATGACAACAATGAATAAGTCTTCATTCCTATCCTTTAGGCAGACATATTTTATGACAGTAATTTTTAGAATAAAAGCCAAAACATGGAGGAAACTATCATTCTGAGAAATGAATCTTGGGTTCACGACAAGAGTTTGAACAAGAGTTTGTCTAAAAGGAGAGGTCCAACAATTTATCTCACTGTATTTAATCTATTCCTCAACATTCAAGTCAGTTAAATTCACTGTAGGTTTGTTTGCTGCAATTCAATTCACTATTTTTTAAATCATAAGATCCCCATACATTGCTGTAAAAAGGAAGTTCCTTCAAAATATAATTGGAAGCAAGAAGTTTCTTGGTTTGAGAAACAGGATAGGATAAGAGAAGAATCTAAGCCATTCCACCATAAGAGATGCCATTTGTTGGTGCAGGGTAAAAACCAAAAAAGAAAAAAAAAAGGCACAATCTCTCATAGAGCATCCCTGTGGGAACTGTGGAATATATATATATATATATATATATATATATATATATATATATATATATAATATGCAGAAATCCCTATTATCTCTAAATAAAAATGAATTCAAGGTATCAAGAGGCCAAAATAATATAGAGGAAAAAAATGAGGCGAATAAACAATTGTGTTTTTTTTAAGTTCAAGATTTTATAGTAACTCTGCTCAATGAAAGTTATATAACATTTATTGATATTGTTTCTCCATAATTAAAGTTCATAAAAAGAAAAGTTATATAGTAACATGATTTCCCAGTTTAAAGAATGATTGGGAGAAGAGGTCATAATGAGCAATGATGGTAAGTTCCAGACAAGTGAAATTTGAAAAGCCCCTTGGAAGTTTTACTAGTTTCTAAGCAGAAAAATTTCCACTTTATATTTAAATAATAATGGTTGCTATTATTTGTGTGATAAAGTCTAGCACACAAATATATATATATATATATATATATATATATATATATATATACAGACATCCCATTTAATAAAATTTTATAAAAGTTTAAGTCGCAGTATGGCATATTATACAAGTCACTTTGCTCATAATTGCACTTTTGTGTCCCTAAATGATTAAAAGAGCTTTAATAAATCAAACAACAATGAATAGCTATTTTCAGAAGGGTGTGAAATATAAGAATGACTGAACAATACAAGGATCACTACTATAACAGCTTAGCAAAAAATAGACTCATTGTTTTATTATAGCCACTTCCAAGGTATTTGGGGCACAGCCTTTTGGAGGTGATAGCTTATTCTTTACTTTATTACAAGAAAGACATTTGCAGGTCATACCCCTGACTTGTCCTTTCTAAGCATGGAAAAATACCTCTTGCTTTACTCAAACTCTCTGGCTGTTTATCTTTTTCTCTTCTCCAAAAGTATATTCAAATATAAATGCAAACTTTACATTATGTTACTTTTCTATGTTACTAGAATTACTAAAACATATTTATTTTGTTGGGTAATATTTACAATTGGGGGTATATAATACCAAATACTAGAAGTACTATATAATTTTATACATCTTAATTGATTATGATGTAGTTTGCTTTATAAATAAGAAAACTGCCATAATCCAGAGAGATGCCTCAAATAATCCACCCAGTTAGAGAACAACAACAAAAAGCAAAGATGAGATGCTTAGGATCACAGAATTAACTGCTGAGTAGATATCTCTTTCATTCCCCTTATGCTTCTAATGGGAAGATGATTAGTAGTGTCTCTCTTGGAGCACTTAGGAGATCTCCATGTACAAGTCACTCTGCAAAGCAAAATAGGTTGAATAAACTGGAGGGTGACTTGACATAGATGGTCACATGGCTGGATAAGCATGGTTGTACTTGCAGCTTGAGATTTATGAGAAAGGTGTTACTGAAAGGTCAAAATTATCCCTGCTGGAGTACTCTGTGAAACTCCATTTGGAGTTAAACTGTCCATCTGGCTTGTTTTTAGGGGATGTTCATCTTAGATATTCTATCCTCAAACAGTAACTATACCCGGTATTCTTTTTCAGGGTTAAAGAGAAACTTCTGAAATCTTTTATAAACACAGGAGTCTATCCCACATTCTTCTATGTGGTGTGATATGTTAGTGTTCAATAATTTAGTAGTAAGAAATAGCAGGGATAAAATATAAAACCATCACTTTGGGATTAGCAGAATCTTCCCTTAAAGAAACTCTTTTATTTCTTAGCTTTGTTGAGTATTTCTGCCCAGTTCCTTGTGGGATCAAGCCAGGCACTATGATTGCCTTTACTCTGCAATCTAATGTTCAGTGACTCAGCTTTGAAGACATTCCTGCTTAAGGGGCCCTGGCTGAGTCACACTCTGTTCTCAGCCTGCCTGTTGTATTGCCAGGAGCAGACAAGTGATTTGCAAGCCCTGGGGCAGATAAGGTCACTTCCTCCTTAGATTTAGAACAGTGTATCTCTAGTGACAATAAACAATTCAAATACTTTGACTTAAAGGGAAAGGGGTCTGACTCTAACACTAATTAGCTGAGTGATTTTGCACAACTTAGGCAAAGCTTCTCAAATTTTGTTTTTCCCTGGATCAAGATCAATCTCAATTGTTCTTTATTCATTGGATATCAGATGACACCTGTATCTAGGAAGTAAAGCTAGCAAAAACCCAATGTGAGTTCTATATAAGTGCTTGCTCATGATCTTCCCACGCTCTGTAGCATTTTAAATGTTATATTTTAGTTGCTTAGTAAGAGTGAGACATTTTAAATCTATTTTTAGTATAAACAATGAGGACATTTCTGCAGTAAATGCTAAATTTCAGGATTGTATCCCTGGTTATATTTTTGAAGTTTTAAAACACTCTACCTATTTAAACCAGGCTGCTTGACTAATAGCTATAAACTGATTGTTGTTTGGTTATGACATATTTAGAGAAACTTTCACTTTGCACAAAAACTACATACAGAGGCTTGGGGTAGATGAACAGATGGTCAGTAGCAAATATAGGGTTGCATATTTGTTTGCTACAAAGAAGGCTACAGATTTCCTGTAGTACAGAGAATTCTTTCTTTAAAGGGGATTTTTAAATATACTTTCATTAGCATTTTCAAGTAGCAAAAATTGTTTGCCCTGATACATAGCAGAACATCAGAGTCATAAAAACATTTTCCCCAGAGTAAATATGTCAGTATAACAAAGCAGAAGTAGACTGAAAGTCACTCTAAACTTTTACCTTGCTCCCCTGTTCTAGGTACTAAGAACAATGTTCATGTTCCTTAACTATGATTAACATACCTATATTAAAACAAACCAAGAAAAAAATCTCTTGTGACCCCTTTGGGGTTGACAAAACATACTTTTGGTGAGACAATATTTGAAATACTTGACTGTATAAAATGCAGAATTCATTTAGTGTGTATTGTCCTCAATAGATTTACAACTGAAATACATTTTCAAGTTCAATACCATGAAAACAGTATAATTGAAATCCATAATAGTAACCTCATAGAATCGTTGGACTTTCCCTGTTGCAACAAATACCAGAGTAAAAATAAGGCACCAATGTGTCATTAGAAATGTCATACTCACATACACACACACACCACACACATATACACAAACACACACACAGACACACACACACAAAACAGTTCATAGATACCTGATAATGAGTTCATAAGCTTTTTGAAGCCATAAGGACAAGAACTATCTCAGGATATAAAACCTTTATGTTTTTTAAAAGACAATACACAATAATCAATCCCACCTGCAGCTATTTGCATCAAAATATAGGTATACATGAATATCCATAGTAGAAAATACAAAATGAAACCGTAAGTAGAATCATACTCATGTAGGTCAAGTTTTCTTGTTTAATGGGTCAAAATCATTTACATTATGCTTTTGTGCTTTCAGAATTTAGTATTTGTAGAATTATATATGCATTAATTCCATTTCCACTGTATGTGTGTGTGTGTGTGTGTGTGTGTGTGTGTGTGTGTGTGTGTGTGTGTGTGTGTGTGTGTGTGTGTGTGTGTGTAGGGTTGCCATGGGGCTAGAATTCAGGGCCTGATCTTTTATTCTCAAGGCTATCATTCTACCATTCAAGTCACAGGTCCTCTTCTGGTGGTTTGGTGGGTAAGAATCTTCTAAACTTTCGTGCTTGGGCTGTTTTGAACTGTAACCCTTACATCTCAGCCTCCTGAGTAGCTAGGATTCTAGGCAAGAGCCACCAGTAACTGGCTTCTGTTAGTAGTTTTAATATGCTTGAAATAATTCTTGTAGATTGTTCTCTAATTCCCAAGAATATGTTCTTGAAATTTAGAGAGCTTTAGATTCTAGTTTTAGAAATAGTCAAGAAACTGAAGAGCTAAGAAGGTGGGCCCTACATGCCACTAACGGGATCCCAAAAGGATCTTATGACAAAGCTGTGGATGACCTTAGAACTTAAATCCTGGAGCTGTAAAAGGTGAGTAAAAGTAGTTGAGAAGCCATCTCATGGCAGAACTTATTCTTAGGTCTTTAAATATAGTCCTCCATGGGAAACCTAGAATTTCCAGAATTTTTAGCCAGGTGCTGATTACTCAAGACTGACATCCAAGCTATTCAGGAAGCTGAGATTTAGAGCATTATGCTTTGAGAAAAGTGTTTGAGAGTCTGTCTCCAAATAACTAACAAAATACCTGACAAAATATACTTGACCATGGCTCAAGTGATAGAGCGCCAGCTGTGGGCAAAGGCCCTTAGTTCAGGCCTAGCTACACACACACACACACACACACACACACACACACACACACACACACACACACACACACACACACACACACACACACACACACACACACAAATACACATACACACCTAAACACAGAGTAAAAGGAAAGGAAAGCCAGGATTTCAAGGTCACCTAACTTTACAGGTCAATGATACGGCATTTTGTTATGCTTGTGATCTAGTAGAAGCTATTCCAACATGAAGCTTTTACTCATTTTTTTTCCCAATTTGCTCCAAGAGAAAAGAAGAAAGACATGGGACTAATAACAAGCTTAGATTTGGCCCTAATTCTGTGTCATTTTGTTTTTTGGGTTTTTTTTGGGGTTGCTGTTGGTTTAACCCTGAGCAAGTCACTTTCTCTAATCCTTTCCTGGCTGTTTTATCTCTAAAACAAGAACTCTGTTTCACTAAGTATGGTGGCACTTACTGAAACTATGAGTGTTTTTGGAAGGGCTCTGTGAAATAAAATGCACTGTTAACATTCAGCTGAATATTTATTTATCAGTCAACACAACTCTGAACCAAGAGCAGAAAATATATCCTTCCTGCTGGCTTACACTATGGTTCAACCACAATGTAAATTTAACTTCTAGATATGTACTTCTAATTCCCCCTTCAATCTTGCTTCCTTTAATCAAGGGATTTACAAGTGATAAATTTAGAAACAAAAATATAGTTACTCTTCCTTTTTATTAATGTGTGTGTGTGTGTGTGTGTGTGTGTGTGTGTGTGTGTGTGTGTGTGTGTGTGTGTGTGTGTGTATCTGCTGACTCTGGGGCTTGAACACAGGGCTTTATGCTCTTACTTGGTATTTGAGCTCAAGGTTGGTCCTCTACCACTTGAGCCTCACCTCTACTTCTACTTTATGATTGTTTGATTTTTGCTAGCTAATTGGAGATAGGAATCTCTTTGATTAATCTGCCCTGGCTGGCTTTGTATCATGATCCTCTGATGTCAGCCTTCTGAGTAGCTAGGATTACAGTTGTAAGCCACTGGCACCCAGCTAGTAGTTTGATATGCATGGAATTCTTGGTATAATAATATTACCATGTCATAAAGATGAAAGTAAAAAAATAAGAAATGTTTGTATTAATTTTACATTTACAGTTACCTATGCTATGATTTACCTACTTCAACCAAAATTGTGACTAAAACCCTATTTCATTTACTGAAGCATAATCTTGCCTCATAAAGTAATGGTTTCTTTTCTTCCATTACTAATTCCATTGCTTGCATGGTATGTTTTTCCTGCAAAGCTCTCAGTTGTTATTAAATGAATTCATATACACAGATTCTATGATGGTGCAGCTATATTTTTTGCCTGTAATTTATGCATTTAATTTTCTGCTTGTCTATTATGCTATTTACTTTATATTTATGAGTGGTTTGCCATTCCCATTAGGGATACATGTAGGTTTCATCAAACACTTTGACTATTGCATTTCAGTTCGGTAGATAATTTAAGGTCCAGTCCAGAGATTATAATTTTGGGGGGGAGTGGGACTGTATTTGGGAAGTTGGGCTAAAACACAAAACATTGTTTAGAATACAATAATTTTCCCATAGAGTCTATACTTCCTTTTCTAGTCAATATGACACAGACTTACAATAACTTTCACAAGCTTGCTCTGAAAGAACTAATACATGGACTATGCTACAAAAATTGCTACCGTTTTTCTAAAGCGCTGTCCTTATAACAGTTAGATTAAAAACATTAAGATAGAGGAAGCAGTAACAAAAAGTTTATGTTTATACATACATACACACATGTCCACCCATGCTAGGTTATCTAAACCATCTTTGTGTCTTTTTGAGTCTATTTTAAGTTATATAATTTCCTTTTAACATTCCCCACCTTCTATAAAAAAGAGATTAGCATATATGTTGGTAAATAGCAAACAAAGCTGGGAGCAGTACTGCATGATCATAATTTCATCTATTGTGGAGAATGAGGCAGGAAGGTTACATTTCTTGGGAAATATAGCAAGGCCTTGTTTTCTCAAGAAAGTAAGCAAGCCAGGAAACAACAACAAAACAAATAAAATTGTATGGAAATTTTTTTTCCATTGTAGTGAATGTTTCTATCTATGAAGTAACCAAATATTTACTTTGCCCCACAATATTATTACTTTCATTTGGCTTACTTTGTGTTCGTTCACAAGGTAGCAACTTCATTTAGGGCAATCTGTTTTTCACACAAAGAACACATGATGAATCAGTATGTGCAAGAAAACAGGGGGACATTATATACATAGAAGTTCTACTGAATATACCTAAAAGTGCATTTCCCAGGAAACCAGGCACATCTGTAATTGTTGGCATGACAAGGAAGTCTGTGAAACTGATGAATAGAAACAATGGTGGCCCTGGCAATCTGATTTCTCTTCCCACTGTTCCCACACTGAATAAACAGCAAATAAAACATGGTCAAATGGGTACCCACAAAAAGCTGTAAGAACCACTACTACTCAATTCTTTACTATACCACCTCTGAATATTACCTATTTTTTTAAAAAAGGAAAGTTACAGAAATGATTACAAATCTGTTTCCTCGTTTTCTTCTGTCGTCATCGTCTTCTTCTTCTTCTTTTTCTTCTTCTTTTCTTCTTCTTCTTCTTCTTCTTCTTCTTCTTCTTCTTCTTCTTCTTCTTCTTCTTCTTCTTCTTCTTCTTCTTCTTCTTCTTCTTCTTCTTCTTCTTCTTCTTTCCTTCCTCTTCCTCCTTTTCTATCCTCTTACTTTCTCCTTCTCTCCCCTCCTCCTCTCCTCCTCCTCCTTCTTTGTCCTTCTCCATCTTTCTTCTTCTCCATCCTCCTACTTTCTCCTTCTCCCTCTTCCTCGTCCTCCTCCTCCTCCTCCTCCTCTTCCTCCTCCTCCTATCATGGGAATTTGAACTTTGGGCCTCAATTTTTTCTTGGCAGTTCTGCTCAAGGCTGGTGCTCTGCTATGTGAGCCATACCTCTGCTTCTTTTTTCTGGTTAACAGGAAGTAAGAGTCTAATGGATTTTTCTGCTCAGGTTGGCTTCAAACTAGGATAGTTATATCTCAGCCTTCTTAGTAGCTTATTGGTGTGAGGCACCAGCACCTAACATCAGTTACTTTAGTGTACAAAAACAACTGTATTCTATGGTAGCTTTGTTTAATTTGTAATCTGTAGTACTGATTCTAGTAGCTTCATTATTAGATTTAATGTAAAGGAGATATAATTTTGTATTAATATCACTGTTATTTACCTTCCTAATGTTTTGCCAATAATTTATATGTTTCTTTTAGTATGATTTTGTTCTTTATAACTTCCAAACATAAAACATGGATATTTGTCTTGTTAGATTGAGATGTAAGTAACAAATGTATGAATCCCTTTATTGAAACTAAAGTTTCTTCTCTTACTACACTTTTTATTTGATATAAACTCACATTCCTGATGATGACTATTATCAGTTAACCTATCTATGCCCTTCCATAGGTTGATGGCAGGTGTAATCCTACACATATATTATTACCTTAATGAGGGAGCATTAGGCTAGGCAATATCCTAAGACCAGTCTGGTGATTTTTCACATATCCATCTTCACTCCATTGTATCTTTTCATGAGTGTATCCTCTGAATCCATCATGGTTGATTTGAATGACTAAAATTATTAAATGTGGACTAAATGCTTTACTTCTGAATATATGCTATGTCTCCTTAGTGCATAAGGCTGATATAGAAGGAATTACAATAATTCTAAAGGAGAACAGCAAGATGGCCCTGGTACTCTGGGTGTTTTCTGGACCAACTTCACCCCTTCGCACCCCATGGAAGGTGTAAGTTATGTATCTAATGTGGAATATTAAGGAAGGCCAAGACAGTTAGGTTCAGTATTTAATGAAAGAAATTTTACACATGAAAAAGATAGTTTCTTGACTGGTAAACCACAGGCAGAGCATGGAGCATTTTTTTTTGTGTGTTTAAATGCATTGTCATGACCCTGGTATAAACAGATTTGAGGTATATGGTGTCTGTGAGTGACATCCATCATCAAGACTAGAAAACAACAATAGTCATATTAAGTGGAAGAAACAGGAAAGCTTTCCTCTGGGACATGTAAAAATATAGACATGTAATAACTTTTGGCATTAAGATTTCCAAGTGCATTTTGTAGAAAATAAGATTTCATATGGCTACATATCAGAAACCTCATACCAGGTGCCCAGGTGGAGCTGAAGGACATCCTTTCCTTCAGCAGCGTTCTTTCTTTTAAAACAAAAATATAAGAAGAAACTAATTTTCCAGTTTCATATTTTGTTCATTTTTAATACAAATGGCAACAAGTACTAATTCTTTTAAAGGTACCATTATCTTTACCACTACTCTTAAGTCCATGGACACACATGTTCCCTTAAACATGCAGTGTGCTTTTTAAATCTTATTCTACTAAGAAGTGATACATCAAGGAAACAGAAGAACATACATAATAGGCTTGTATATAATATAGAAACTAGATGTACTGTGTTCACAAATTGCTTTGTTAAATGCAACTCCTTAAGACAACTACTTAAAGACAATTAAAAAATAAATTAAAAATAAACTAGTTTGGGCTAATTCAATGCCAGAAGCATTTGTTAGCCCCATGTCAAAACCTCTGGCAGAAACTCAGATGGAGACTAAGTGAGAAGCTTTGGATACAAGGAACATGGAAAGGAAAGGGGATATTTAATAACTGAACATGGAAGAAAATGAGGAAAGTAACCTTTTTCAAGTCTTTTGTGTACAAATACATTTGAAGACAGTTTTATGTCACCTCAATCAAATAGGTTTAGGAAGTTTCTAACCTTTACATAAGGGAATTTTTTCCCCCTCAGAATCAAAATTCTATTTCTTGTGTGGAAGACATAAAAAAATAAAACAGGATCCAGGCCAGGAATTAAAAGAACAAAACAAAACAAATACTTCTAGAATTAGTCGTGTAATTTACATGCAGCTACTGGAAAGTGAGTCCTTAGTGGAGTTAGATCACTTCATTCTGTTGTATCACGTCATCAAAAAAAGGTAACCATAGGTATTTGGCTCTCATGTACCATCTATGGAATGGCTATGTCATTAAAATTAAATTATCATTGAATAATTTTACATATTTTAGTAGTGAAGAAATTCATTTTCCATTTTGAAGTTTTGCCCACATTTTCTACACAATTAAGTCAACACATTGATTCCTCCTGTTAGCTCCCCTTTCTCTTCCTCCCATGGACTGCAGTCCTAGTTCCAAGGTTTTAAAAGTGAGTTCATATACCCAGTGAATAACTTGCTGAGAAACCTGCTTATCAACTCGTGAATATTGAAGTAATGGTGAAAATACCATGCAGAATTAATGGAATTTCAGTTTAAAATATTTCATTCTATTAATCTGATCAAGAAGAAGGCTCAGAAGAAGCAGTCTTATCCTTTCCTATTTAACAAAATACTGACAAAGAAACAGTTAAGAATAGTGTGCTAGGTTGGTGGGGTGATTCAAGTTTCCCACAGCTGAAAGGTTACTTAATTCAGAGTTGTGCTGAGTGTCCTGATCTATTCCTAGCATCCTGATAGACAAAGGTTTCACCCACAATCTGCAATCAGCACCAGTTATATTAAGGCAAGGAGGCTGATGTGCTTGTAAGTACATCATCAAGAAAAGGGATGGAAGCCGTCAGAGCCAGGAGGCCATCATTAAATATTACAGAGTCCAGCCTAGTAAAATATAATCCCCAGACGGGTGTGTGGGAGGCTGGAAAACAACGAGGACACTTTAATCAAAGATTCTACATGACTTCTCATCACAAACTGGAGTGCTTTGAGAAAATGGCCTCTCGGCTACTGGCAACGGGAAGACAGAGAAATTTAGTGGCAGAAAATTGAGTTAAGACTTAGAAGATGTGATTCAAAAGGAGCAGATGAGGCTTCAAACTTTGGTCTGTCTCTCCATGTAGCAACCTCAGAATATTTGAATACTTACTGAAAGTGTTTAACATTACTTTAAATGTATGTGTTATCCTTATGATGCTCACATGAATATCGTTTTGATTTTGTGATTTGTGTTTATTGACTAAGTGGCAAGGCTTTGCCTTATCAAGTTATTCAGCTTCTGTTGTGCTGGCCAGGCTTATTCACACAGATATGCTTCTTTCCTCTTGATATCAAAATATTGATGTATTTTTGACATCTCCTCAACAAACTCTATATCAAAAAAGCATATTATCGGTCTATATAGGTGGAATAAAATGTATCAAACTTCTGTTTTCTAGATTTAGATACATTTCATTTTTATTCATATCGTTTAGCTTACTAATAACCACCCAAGTTATATATTGGAGGAACTATGACACAAATGTTCTTGTAAACTGACAAAGGATAAATAGTTGGAGAAACATACAAGGTCACAAGTCGTTTAAGGATACAGGTGGACCTGTTGCAACAATGAGAAGTACAAGTTGTCATGTCGAAAACGAGCTTTACAACGTCGGTGGGGGGGAGGGGAGATGGGGGGGAGTCTGGGAAGGGATGTGAAGGGTAAACAAAGGAGGAGGCTACAATGCTTGGTAAGAAATGTATGCATTATCCTGCCCATGTAATTGTAACCCCTCTGTACAATATGTTCACAAATAAAATTAAAAAAAAGAAACATACAAGGTCTCTGTCAATAGATAATTTCTTGAAAACTATTTAAATATTAAAACAATAGTCTTCGTCCTAGGATGATAAAAACACCTCTTGGCTTATACATTGAACATGACTTATGGGCTTTAATTTTTTTTTTGACTTCTAGAATAAATAAAAAAAGTTATGTTGAAGGATGGGGCTTGTTTCCATTAAGTTAGCTGTAACTTTTTTCATCAGCCTAGAGGGACAATGATACAGACAGAACTAAAAGATACTTTCTTTAAGAAGAGAGATTTATCTTTAGGAATAGTCATTAAGTATTCCCACAACCAGTCTGAGTTTAGTCCTAGTTTGCATTTAAAATTGGAAAAGCAATGATCCGCAGTTTATCATATTTTTTTGGCTTCCACAAAAAGCTCCTATGTAACTTTGATCTGCTGTCCTCAGCATTGCTCTTTGGTAGTTTAACTGAAATAATCTGAATAAGGATTAGAATTGCCAATCCTCAAATGGGATAATGTAGTTTCCAATTATTTTCCCTAATTCCATGCCAAATTTTTATTTTTGATATCTATTAAGTAACAATAATAATGCCATTCATCTGTTTGACATTTTATCATTTACAAAGCTCATTCCTAAGTGAAAATTAAGGTGATTTGATTTCTCCGTTTATATATATATATATATATATATATATATATATATATATATATATATATATGATACTTGTCAAAGATTCATTCTCAAATTAAAAGTAAATAGTTAAATCAAATAATCTTCAAAATATACTGACTTACATATTTATTGATTCAATAGATCAACAGAGAAGTACACAGATATTACCCATGATCATGCATAAGTTTTGTATGTTCCATCTACTGCTTACCTTTCTGCTATGAAGTTTGATGACAAATATTATCAATAAATATGAAGGAAAAATAATTGTATTTGTATCATGGTTTTGTGCAATAACATTGGATAGAATCATTTGCCATTATTGCATAGTATGATATCATGCAGACATTCCATATTACATTTGTAATTTGGTCAAGGTCATAAAAATTTAGAGGATATAGAGACACATCATACTAATGTTAATCAGAACATTCTGGGTGAGCTCACAGATAAGCTAGCTAGTTTCTCTTAGGATCACTGGAGATATAAATATATATATATATATATATATATATATATATAAACAAAGTTTAATTATCTCTTTCTCTATTTCACTATCATAGTCTATTCTATTCTTGCTTATTTTTTCCTTCTTAGAAAGAGGGGTAAAGTGGTATGTTACCTATTCAATCAAAATTAACTTTTTTTTTTTTTTTTGGCCAGTCCTAGGGCTTGAACCTCTTTGTTCTCAAGGCTAGCACTCTACCACTTGAGCCACAGCACTACTGCTGGCCTTTTCTGAGTAGTTTATTGGTGATAAGAGTCTCACAGACTTTTTTTCCTTGTCTGGCTTCCAACCTTGATCTTCAGATCTCAGCCTCTTGAGTAGATAGGAATACAAGCCTGACCCACCAGTGACCTGCCCAAATGAACATTTTGATAATTGTAATGGAAACAAATTCCTCCAAACTCATTTTATAAAGTCAGAATTACCTTAATACTAATAATAGAAAAGGACACTGTAAGAAAAACTACAAGCCCATATGCTTCATGAATATAGACACACTAATCCTTAACAAAACATTACAACAAAGGGAAGTTTCACCATGATCAGATTGCATCTATTCCAGAGATGCAAGTATAGTTCAATATATATGTAAATCAATAAAGGTAATATATGACAAACACACTCATAACCTCATACTCAAGAGTGAAAAGTTGAAAGTTTTTCCCTCAAAGTACTTTTGTCCTATTTTATCAGGGACAAACAAGAAACTTCCCCTCCTTTTCAATTAACATATTAATGTAAGTCCTACCAGATCAAGTAGGAAAGAAAATAAAGTGATACCAGCCTAAACACCCAAACAGAAAATGTAGAAGTAAAATATCTCTTTGTTGAAAACAGAATTTTAAATACACAAAATCCTAATGACTTTTCTAAAATTGTCAAATCTGATAAGTGAAGTAAAAGTTCTAGGAAAAAAAAATAATTTGTGGAGGGGAAGGGAAAAAAAAAATCGTTTAACTAGGGATACAGGTGGACCCATTGCAACAAAGAGATGTACAAGTTGTTATGTCAAAAACCGAACTTTACAACTTTGGTGGGGGGGGGGGGGGGAACGGGGCAAAGGACAAAGAAGGAGGCTACAATGCTTGATAAGAAATGTACTCATTGGGGCTGGGAAGATGGCTCAGTGGTAGAGTGCTTGCCTTGCATGCCTGAGGCTTTGGGTTAGATTCCTCAGCACCACATAAGCAAAAAGAAAAAAGCCGGAGGTGGCACTGTGGCTCAAGTGGTAGAGCGCTAGCCTTGAGCTGAAGAGCTGAGGGACAGCGCCCCGGCCCAGAGTTCAGGCCCCACGACCGGCCCCCCCCCCCAAAAAAAAAAAAAAAGAAAAAAAAGAAATGTACTCATTATCTTGCCCATGTAATTGTAACTCCACTGTACAGTATTTTCACAATTAAAAAAAAAGTAAAATGTCTGTGTACTAACAGTGAAATATCTGAAAAATAAATTTTTAGAGAAATGGCTCATTTACCATAGCATCAAAAATGCTTAGGAGTAAACATAACTAAGGAAATAAAAGAGTATCTGAAAACTCTAAAGAATTGATTAAAAGATTGGTAATAACACAAAATGGAAAGATATCCTGATCTTCAGATTATAGTTTTAATGGCAGTTTTTTTCACAGAAAAATTACAAGTATCTTTTTTTTTGGGGGGGGGTTCTGGTCATGGGGCCTGAACTCTGGGCCTGGGCGCTGTCCCTCAGCTCTTCAGCTCAAGGTGAGCTCTCTACCACTTGAGCCACAGCACCACTTTCGGCTTTTTCTGCTTATGTGGTGCTGAGGAATTGAACCCAGGGCACAATGCATGCAAGGCAAGCACTCTGCTACTGAGCCACCTTCCCAGCCCCCATAAGTGTCTTGAAGAAAAAATAATTGTAGCATCATCCCATACATACCACAAAGCTATTTAATCAAAACTAAACAACATAGTATCAACAGACACAATGCAAAGTCCAGAAACAAACTTATTTGTGACAAATGTGTCAAAAGCACACAGTAGGTCAATGACCACTTATTTAACAAGTAGTGCTGGAGAAACTGGCTATGCACATGTAGGAAAAATGAAGTTGGTCCTATACTTCATCCATTATTCAAGAATAACACAAAACTGATTAAAGATTTAAATTTCGTATCAGGAAGTATAGAATATATGTAGAAGAAAGTATCAGAGGAAAGCTATGCAACATGGTCTCAGAAACAATTTTTCTTAACTTGCCTCCCAAAACACAAGCAATGTAAATTCAAATAAAAACAAATGGGATTATTTAAAAAAATGTGTCTTCATAGCAAAGGACACGATTAATAGAGTGCACAAACAATCTAATGAGAGAAATTATTTGTAACTATATAAAATGATATGGGATTAATACCCCAAAGAAATAAAACAATAGCAAGAAAGCAAGAGGGTTAAAAAAATGGGGTGTTACTTGAAATAAACAAGCAATGGCCAATAGCTATCCTCACCAGTAAGATTACAAAAATTAAATCCGCAATGAGACACTGCTTCACATCTGTTAGAATGGCTGTTAGCCAAAGGGCAAAAGGTCAGTGTTGGTAAGCATATGAAGAAAAGACAACTTTTGTATGCCATCAATCCCGATAAGATGTGTGACAGCCATTGTAGATAACAAGGTAGAATCTTCCCCAAAACCTAAACACAGAATTACCTTATGATCCTGCACTCCCATGATCAGTACAGTTCTATCTATGACAGCCAGATACTACAACAACCCGTGTCTATCAATACATGAATATAAAATGAAATGTACATACAATTTCAAACTTTATAAAAATACAATTTTGTCATTTGTGAGGTCACAGGTAAATTTATATCAAATCAAAGAAGCTAGAGAAAAAATACAAATTTAATACACTATCACTTATATGCAAAATATAAAAATTCAAACAGAAGCAGAGTGGAATGGTGTTTCTCAGCTGGTAGATTAGGATAGATAAGGAAAGAAGAAATTTCAGTCAAAGGGTACAAAGGTTAGCGTAGGGAGAATGAGTACTCGAGATCTATTGTACAGCAGTGTATAATAATAATAGTGTGTATTTCAAAATTGCTAAAAGTGATTTTTAAAATATACTCATCAGAAAAAAAATGACCGGCACATGGGTGATGAACATGTTAAGTAGCTGGATTTTTCTTATTTTCCATTGCATTTGTGTCAAAATATTACATCATATATCATGAATATATATATTTGCTATTTTATGATTAAAAATAAGAAATTAACTAGGCACTGGAGGCTCATGGCTGTAATCCCAGCAACTCAGGAGGCTGAGATCTGAGGATCAAGGTTTGAAGTCAGCCTAGGCAGGAAAGTCCCTAAGATTCTTTTTTTTTTTTTTTTTTCTGGTCTGTCATGGGGCCTGAACTCTGGGCCTGGACACTGCCCCTCAGCTCTTTAGCTCAAGCCTAGTGCTCTACCACTTGAGCCACAGAGCCACTTCCTGCTTTTTCTCCTTATGTGGTGCTGAGGAATCGAACCAGGGACCTCATGCATATAAGGCAAGCACTGTTAAACACTGAGCCACCTCTGGCTTTTTGGTAGTTTAGTGGAGATAAGAATCTTAGGGCTTTTTGAGTGGTGTGGCTTGAGAGGCTAGACTTGATCACAAAATTTTAGGGAGAGAACCCAGGCAAACAAGAATCTATTTGTTGCTGAGATACTCTTTTTTTTTTTTTTCTACGATCAGAAACAAGATTATTTTCCAGTTTTCTTTGAATCAAGTATGCAAGTGTGAAATCTAAGGTTGTGTTTTGTTGGTACTCTGTGTCCCAGAGAATCTTTCTGCCTCCAAATCCTGGCATTCTTGGGCAATTTATAGCATTTTTGTTCCTCCTGTAACTGCATTCATTTCTTTTTCTACTTTCTCTTTTCTAACTCCCAGACTTTGAAGACAGCTGATAATAGAGATAGAAAATGTTTTCATAGTAATAAAGAAGCTGCTGAAACTAGCATTACACATAGGAGTAAAGTGTTCCAAATCTAGGTGGGTGAAAGACATTTTTGAATAATTACATTAGAATAACTTTTAAAATTAATGAGGAAGTTACCATCTAGCTTTTCCTTTGTTCATAACATATGGCAAAACATCATGGATGGAAACATGGAAAAAAAATAATGATACCTTGCAGGAAATTAACAACAGAGTATGGTCAAAGGAGGTGACTCACACCTGTGATCCCTGCACTAGGGAGGAAAAAGAAGGAAAGACTGGGTGGGCCAGTCCAGGCTTTGTAACAAAATGTTTATCCTAAAAACAAAATTAAACTCACAATAAAACACACAGGATAAAAAGTCCTCTGATTATACAAACATATTTCAAAGATGTTGTTTGCAAAACAGACTATAGATATAGATTCTTTCTTTAGAAAGAATCACTGAATTTTATTTATATGTATTTTTTAGGAGCACCTACTATGTGCCAGGCACTTTTTCTAGACACTGAGGTTCATGTAATAAAGAAGATAGACAAATATTCCTCCTGGAATTTATTTTAATTATAAGAAAATCACAGAAGGAGCTCTAAATAAGTACCTGGACCATTTAAGTCAATGGTTCTAATACTGAGTGATTAGGTCAGTTTTACAAGGTCATTTGCACATTGAAACATACTGTCCATTCATCATCCCATATTTATAATTTCTACAAGCAACCAAATACACTGAATGCAGTTCTTCACTGGGACTAGTTCAAAAGTCTTTACAAACACAAAAGGATCACACACACACACACACACACACACACACACACACACACACAGAGGTAGAGAGAGATAGAGATAGAGAGACAGACAGAGAGAGAGAGACAGAGAGAGAGACAGAGAGAGAGAGAGAGAGAGAGAGAGAGAGAGAGAGAGAGAGAGAGAGAGAGAGAGAGAGAGAGAGAGAGAGAGAGAAGAGGACACACAGAGAGAAAGATCCCATATGTTTTCTTTGCTTTAAACAGAAAAGATCTTACATAGTAGCCAACATTATTAAGGAACGTCACATGTACTTCATGAACTTCTACAGGAATAATGTTCATTTAAGGGTTTATTAAAAATGGAGATTTTGAAAGAATTTGATAATTTTAAGTGCTGAAGCAAGAACCTTATAATCATTCATTGTGAAAGCTTATATGATTTAAACTAATCTCAGAAATTAGCATAGTGTCAGATGAAAATGAATTTTCCATATATAAATATTATACCTTTACAATGTCGTTGACTTGTAGGTCTGTACTGTTATATCAAGGCAAAGCTATAAATTAATGATTTATATGGGCATTAGTCTTGTGGAATATTATTATTAAATCAAATTAAAATCCATAGTGTCCAAAATCTATGAATTAAATCATTTATGATGTTAAAATATTATCTCTTCATTTCTCATTTGGACAGCAACCACCAGCTTTTCATTCCCAACAGTTCCAATTTATTTTGTTAACATTTATGTACTAGTGTGTTCTTTTTTAATACTGTACAGAGGGATTACAGTTACATGAGTAAGTTAATTAGTACATTTCCTGTTCAGCATTGTTACCCCCTCCTTTGTTTTTCCCCTACCGTCCTTTCTCTCCCTACCTTCCCACCTCCTCCCTCTACCCCCCCTCACCCAAAGTTGTAAAGTTTGTTTTCAATATAATATCTTGTACATCTCATTGTTACAATGGGTCAACCTGTATCCTTATTTCAGCATTTTGTTATTTCCCTTCCCCTCCCTTAATTGGAAAAATGTATATACAAGATGCAGGGCACTGGAATCAAATACAGTGAAAACAGGGGTTATACCATGGGGGAAGAATATACAAAAGAAGCAAAAAAAAAAAATCACATAGTTCATTTTAAATACGTTAAAAAACAATAGCAAGAAAGAATAAAAACCACTGTGTCCCTATCTTGGAGTTCATTTCACTTAACATCATCTTATCTGGTCATATGTACATAGCTTTTGGCCTTTTCTGCTTGTCCTAGACATATGTTAGTTATTATAAATAAGGGAAACCATGGGGCCTATGTTTCTTTGGGCCTGGCTTACTTCATTTAATATACTTTTTTCCAAGTCTTTCCATTTCCTAACAAATGGGGAGATGTCATTCTTTCTGATGGAGACATAGAATTCCATTATACATACATACATACATATATATATATATATATATATCACATTTTTTGATCCATTTATCTACTGAGGGGCATCTGGGTTGGTTCCATATTTCATCTATGGTAATTATACTAGTGTTTTCTAATGTCTACCCTTATAATTATTTCCATCTATCCCAGGTCTTTGTTGTTGCTGCTGCTGCTGCTGCTCCTCCTCCTCCACCTCCTCCTCGTCCTTTTCCTCGTTTTCCTTCTTTTCCTCTTCACCTGCTCTTTCTCTTCTTACTCTTCCTCTCCTTTTTTTCTTCTTCTCCCTCTTCTTCCTCCTCTTCTTTCTCCTCCTCCTACTCTTCCTCCAGCTGCTGTTCCTCCTCCTTTTTCCTCTTCCTTTTCTTCTCCCTCTTTTTCATCCTCCTCCATTATTATTGTTAATTATTATTATTAGTGCTGGTACTGGAGTTTGAACCCAGTTCCTGGGTACTATTCTTTTTTTCCCTTGAGGCTAGTGCTCTACCACTTGAGTCACAGCTCCACTCTCAGGTTTTTAGTGGTTAATTGGAAATACGAATTTCATAGACTGTCCTGCCCAGGCTGGCTTTGACCTGTGATTCTCAAATCTCAACCTCCTGAATAGCAAAGATTACAGGCATTGGCCATCTGTGCCTGGCTTGCCTTTCTGATTTTTATACTTATATATTAATTTGGAAATGTTAGTAGTATCTGTAATTCCAGATGCTCACTAGCAAAACTATACACCAGATTTAAAAGCATATTAAATTACCTAATTCAAGGGGGTAGCACTATTCAACAAGAAATGTATTCATTACCTTACTTATATAACTGTAACCCTCTGCACATAACCTTTACAATAAAATCAAATATATATATATATATATATTTATACTTCATGAAGCATATATTACTATGTTGTTCTTAATCAAATAATAATTAATTGAACAATACAGAATTACACTCATTCACTTTCTAATTAGTAAAAACATTGTGGACCAAAATAGTCTCACTAGGTAGTTACATGTATTTAGCCTGCTCATCCATTTCAAACTTGAATTTTTACAAGTGGAGGTCTCTTCAGTATGTTTCTGCACAGTTGATTCTAGGGAACTCAATTTCATTTGCTTGTAATCATTTTTCAACCTGTCAAGGTCATTTTTAATTCTAATTCTGTCTTGCAAGGTGCTCACCCCAAACTGATGATGTGATGTACTTGGCAAACTTAATGATACCCTCTCCAGCTTGTAATCAATCAAATGGAGAGGTGTTAAATGCACCCAGGACAACTCTCTGCAGAATATCACCTGTTCTGAGCTTGGGGGCAATGGCTCTACATCACGTTATTTTAAAATTCTGGTGATTGCCTTATTCTTCACACTGTGTCTTAGAGAAAGACAAATAGAAAGCTTTCTGAATTAAATGAGAACAAGCAGATGTAGGAATGTGATCACAGATAGGTCTGGCACCTTCCTAAAGAGCACTTTACAAAGTGCTTACAAGTACACTTCCTAAAGGCATACTGCTTTACCATTGATTGAAACAAACCATGTAATTTGGCAGTGGACAATCTGCAGCTGCCGTGGTTTTACTGTACTCATGATTTCCAAGACAGCAGCAAGTCCTTCAGTATTTAGGAAAATTTTATTTTGGCCACATGAAAAGAATTGGCTTGAAGTGACAACTTCCTAAACGCTGTAATAATTTTGTGTAGAAAAGAAATGATAACAAAATAAGCCTTATAAAACCAGTTCTGTACTGAACAGTGTACATATCTTGGTTTAGGACTGTGGTATATTGATCAAGAATCTTGGAGATTTTCTGCTTGTATGGATGAATATCTCCAACATAACTGAAACTATCTTCAATAGATACATTTCAACAGTACAAGTTGAGTCAATCTCAATTGCAAATAACTGTGGGTAATATTTCCTGAACTATAAAATGGAATTCTAGATCAGAGTAGGTACAGTAAGTATTTGCTTTTTTTTGTGGAAGAGTGAGGGTTGTTTGGCATTGTCAGGAATCAAACTCAGAGCCTCACACATGCTAGGCAAGTACTCCATCACAGTATTCTATCCCCTCTCCTGGTAAGTAGATTTTGCCTGGGTTTCCAGTTGAGGAGAAGAAGTTGCTTTAAGTGACCTCCTGGAAACTGTGAGATTTATTCTGTATCTAAAGAAAAAGACTTTCTATGTCATAGTGATGTCTCCCATGTGGAGAAAATAAAAACAGGCAGCAGGCATATTTTATATTTTTACTCCTGTGCTAAGAGTATTTTTAAAGACTTCTTTTTCCCTAAGTGGCCTAACAACTTAGCCAAAAAGAAAGGAAGACGTAGCTAACTCATATTATTCACATCTGTACTCCTGAGAGAACAGAATCTGGTTGGAGTTCTGTTCTGCTATCTGGTAATGAATATCTCTGTTCTAAACATTCCAGTGGAAGTATGTGGCCAGTAGTTTACTGATCTCAGAGCAACATTGTCAATTGACTGGAGGTCCTTTTATTTAATTTAAGATGAGACTATTCATTTACTTGTATAGGTTCTGTAGATTTTTCTCTAATTTTTTTCTTTTTGCCAATAAATTCCCAATTAAAAATAATTTTTTTCCTTCTATAGCTTATAAGTTTTTAACAATTTTCCATTGGAATTTCTAAGTCAAAGCACAAATAATCTGCAATGATCTTTCCATTACTCAGTTAGTACTTAAATGTCATGCTCTCTAACAAAACTATGCAATTAATCTCTTTAACATTTTACTTGGATTATAAGTGATAATAATGATACTAACATCTCTTCTTTGTAGGTTAATAATTTATGCAGTTGGCCTGGGCCTGGTGGCTCAGGCTGGTAATAGTGGATTATCAGGAAGCAGAGACCTGGAAGATGATGGCTTAAAGCCAGCCCAGGCAAAATGGGAGACCTTACTTGAGCAAACAAGCATAGTGTGATGGTTTATAACTGTAATTTTTGATATGTAGAAGATATAGGTTGGAAAATTGCAAATTTAAATGTAGCTTTAGTTGAAAGGTAGATACTACCTGAAAAACAACTTAAGGCAAAGAGCCTTGAAGGCATGGAGAAAGTTGTTAGTCTATATAATACCTGCCTAATGATCACAAGTCCCTACAGCCAAACATGGAAACAAACATAATAATAATTCATATGATTATTTGTGTAAGGAATTTTGGAATACTTAATCTTACGAAGAAGTATTACATGCTACATATACTGGGGCTGAATGCTCCATTTCATGTGTCAACCATGAGCTTCTCTTCTTATACCTGTAATCATTTTATGACAAGTACCTCATTACCTTTACAAAGACTGAATGGCTTGTAGTATTTTTGAGTTCATATGGATTCATGTCATATTTCAAAAGAAAAGTAAGAATAAATCAACTATGAGTTAAAATGGTATTATGCAATAATATAAGCTAAATATAAAATATGAATAGCCACGTTCTACCAGTGGAACTAGACATGTTACTTTGGATGTGAACTATTACAAAAGGGGCACATGGGGAGAATCTATTATAGTATTTTGGAATGAAATACCATTTTATCCTATTTTATCATTTATTTCAAGCTGGGTGAGGAAAAAGGTCCAGTAAGTTTGGCTGGCAATAATATTTAGAAGATCTAATAACAAAATTCCAGTGGGGATCTTCTAAATGAGAGCCAAACCCTGAGAGGAGCAGGCAGGCATTGTGTCTAGGCCCTTGCTGAACTGGAAGACTCTTCAATACATCTAACCAAGGAAGCCTGAGGTAAGGCAAATGACAGGAAAATCCAAATCACGTTGGGAATTGCACCAAGGCTAGAAATCTGAGGAAGATGCTCCCCACAGTCTGCAAAACACTAAGGGATCTGGCCTTTGGCTATTCTTTTTTCTGTATTCTGTATCGCTCTCCCCACTGAGGTCCAGCTACCTTCTCTCCTTAAGCATGTCAAGCATTGTGCCTGTTGATGCTCCTGCATTTCCTTTCCCACTCTTCATTCCTTCTCTTTATTTTAGAAACATTCTGTTATACCAATCTTTTTTATTATTATTTTAGAAAGCATCACTGTGCCCAATTTATTTCAAAATTTTATTTCAATACTATCTCTTCCATTGCTGTGAATTATTTTTTAGAAACTCCTCTTCCATTGCTGTGAATTATTTTTTAGAAACTCCTATTGCCATATTATAAATGACAAAGGCTAAGGCCTAAAAACAGTCAGAATTTAACCTTAAAGGATGAAGACACTGAAAAGTGGCCTGGGAGCCAGGATCCCTTTTGTAATATCCCTGAGGACTGACATCAAGATTTGTTTGGGACTACAGCAGGGCCCAAACAATGCCAGACTTGGAATTGAGCCTCATGATGCTCAGGAGATATTTGGAAAATCAGAAAGATAGAGTGCACTGTACAGGTGGTCCCATTGCAACAATAAGATGTACAAGATGTTATGTCGAAATGAACTTTACACTTTCAGCGTGGGTGGAAAGGGATGGGAAGGGGAAACAAAGGAGGAGGCAAAAATGCTTGATAAGAAATGTACTAATTATCTTGCCCATGTAATTATAACCCCTCTGTATGGTATTTTCAAGATAAAAATTTTTTTTTAAAAAAAGAAAGAGTGCAGGAGTTGAAGACTGAGTTGTGATGTCAAAACTGTGATATTTGTGGTTCAAGATTTGGCTGCTTTTCATTATTGCTGAGTTAGTTCTGGAACCCAAGATTAAAGCATACAATGGACAAAAGAAGCTGGACAAGGGTGGCTCACATTTGTTACCCTAGCAGCTAGTAATCAAAGCTAGCCCAGGCAGGACAGTCCATAACACTTTTAACACTTTATCTCTAAGTAACAACAAAAACCCTGGAAGAGGAGGTATGATTCAAGTGGTAGAGAAAAAAAAAAAAAAAAGCTCAAGGACAGCATCCAGGTCAGGCCTGTGTTCAAGCTCCAGCAGTGGCACATAAACAATGATTAAAAACATTGCAGAATGAAATATGTACCAACTTAGAATCAGATTTTAGGATCTATAGATTTCAGGAAAATGGATTATAATCTAATAAAATATATCATACTGCTTTTTCACTGTTTAGTCATTCATTCATTTATTTTCCCAGTTCTTTGCTAAGCCAACTCTCTTATTCTTTTTTGCACTGGGTGTTTTGAGACAGGGTTTTACTTTCTTCCCATGCACATGACTAGATCATGATCCACTTTTCTGGCTTCCTTTCCTAGCTAGGATGATAGGCACATGCAGCCACACTTAGCATCTTTCATCTGAGATGGAGTCTTTCAATTTCTGCCGGGGCTTTTCTGAATCGAATATCATAAGGTGAAGTGCAGGTGCTACTGAGCTCAGCTATTGGTTGAGAAAGGACCAGGTGAACTTTTCTACCTGGACTGGCTTTGAACCATGATCTTTTCATTCTTGGCCTCCCAAATAGCTAGGTTCATATACATGAGACACTGGTGCCAGCTTATTTATTTTGAATTTTTCACAAATCTATTCTCTATGAGGGCATTGATGATACTCCCACAGTCTCATTTTGTTCTTATATTTATAGTATTTTTTGGAAGAGTGTTTCTATATGAATATTGTGATTTTATTATACAGGTAAATATTTCTTCCTATGAGATACTTTGAAGTTAGAATTAAAATTGCAAAAGTGGGCTATAAAATGTTACTTTCACAATCTTAACTAAAGATAAGAAACTCAGAATTTTAAAATCCAAAGGTATCATTTTATACACTTTTCATATAAGAAGCAATCAAACTTCACCATCCAGAAAATATTTACACCTACTACAAATAATTTTTTTCTATTCTCAAAGTGGAATGTGATTTAACTTTGTCCTCATTGTCTTCTTAATCTAGACTGGAAAGATTAAGTTCTAAAATTTTTAGGCTACCATAATAAAGTACCTAAATGTAGAATTAACCAAGGAGAGCTGAGAAATGTCTACAGTGAAAGCTATGAGGTTCTAAAGAAAAAAAACAATTAAAGGAGACATCAAATAATGGAAATCTTCACACATTTTTGGATTTCCAGTATTAACATTGTGAACATATTTATGCTACTGAAAGAAATCTGGAGTCAGTTGAAGAACAATCAAAATCCCAATATCATGCTGCAGAAATAGGAAAGTCAATCTTAAATTGCTTAAATTTCATATGAAACAGACAAGTCCTTTAATAGAAATTAATCCAGAATAAAAATGCTACCTTCCATATTATCAAAATACAAGATTTCAACTTAAACTACAAAGCTATAGTAACAAAATCATCATGGAAAATCAACTAAATAGAATAGAAGTCACAGAAATAAAACCACACAGTTACAGGCATCTGATCTTTAACAAAAGAATCATAAAAGTAGTGCTGGGGAAAAAAAAGTACTTCTCTATATTCAGAAAACTGAAACTGGATCCCTGTGTCTCTTAACTTGTTCAGGAACCAACTCCAAACAGATGAAAGATTTTTGTCTTATGATTTGAACTTAAAGGGTTGCGTTTACTTTCCTTTTTGGCCAGCTCTGTAATTGCTGGTTATTTTTAAGACAAGGTCTCATTTCCTTTTCCAGCGAATGGCTGGATTACAGTCTATCTATTTCAGATTTCCTGTGGTTATTGAGATGTAGCTATGTGCCAGTACATCCTATTTTTCTCCACTGAGATGGAGACTTGCATATTCCTCTACCTTGGCCGGGCAGGAACAATTACACTACAATCTTGTAGTGTAATTATTTATTGAGGAGTGGTGGTGTAACTTTTCTTTATCTATACTGGCTTTGTCCTGTGATCTTTTCATTTTCAGCATCCCAATAAACTAGGAGTAGAGGTGTGATTCACAAGTGCTCAACACAATCAAAGATCGAAACAGAATGAGCTTGGTGTTGGTGGCTCACACCTAAAATCATAGCTAATCAGGAAATTAAAATTTAAGAACCTTGGTTTGGCATCAGCCAGCCAGCCAGACAAATGCTAGAGACTCCTATCTCCAATCAACCTGCAAAATGCAGGAATCAGATGTTTGGCTCAAGTAATAGAGTACTGTGAGTAAAAAAGCTGAACAAGAGCACAAGGCCCTGAGTTTAAGCTCCAGTACTAGCATGTATGTGCATGCACGCGCATGTGCATGCGTGCACGCTCACACACACACACACACATACACACACCTTAATATAAGAAACTTTGAAACTCCTACAGGTATGTAAGAATTTTTCCATATCAAAAGAAACAATTATCAGAACCAAGAAACAGTCTATAGAGTGGGAGAAATATTAACCAACTACTCTACAGAGAAAGGAATAATATGAAATAAATGGACAAATTGAAGAGATGGTTCTCAGAGGAAGAAACACAAATGTCTTATAAATATATACACAAATGCTCAGCATTCTGAGCCATGAAACCAAAATAAGCCTAATCTTTCCTACCATTGCATTTTACTCTATTGAGAATGGCAATCTTCAAGAAAACAAACAACAAATATTGTCAAAGATGTAAGGAAATAAGAATATGCTTATATTGCTTCTTAGAAAACAGAAAGATAGGGGCTGGGAAGGTGGCTCGGTGGTAGAGTGCTTGCCTTGCATGCCTGAGGCCCTGGGTTCTATTCCTCAGCACCACATAAGCAAAAAGAAAAAAGCCGGAAGTGGCGCTGTGGCTCAAGTGGTAGAGCACTAGCCTTGAGCTGAAGAGCTGAGGTACAGCGCCCAGGCCTAGAGTTCAGGGCCCACAACCGGACCCACCCCCCCCCTCAAAAAAAAAAAAAGAAAACAGAAAGATAGTAACAACTAGATATATGTGTTTCAGAATGTCCCATAATAACTTCTTTGGTGTTCCTAATGAACTTTACAACTTTGGTGTGTGTGTGGGGGGGTGGGGGGCAAATGTGGCAGGGGAGATGGGAAGGGATGGTAAGGGGAAACAAAAGAGGAAGCAACAATGCTTGATAAGAAATCTATTCATTACCTTGCTCATGTCATTGTAACCGCTCTGTATGGTATTTTCATAATAAAAAAAAAATAAAATCCATCACTTTATAAATGATTGATCTTCTTCTCCACTAGTTCCAGTCAATCCCTTGTGTTGAAGATGCTGAAATCTTTGAATCCTGCTGCAAATTTGCACATACTTTTTTCATATTGTACTGCCTGTTCCAAATATACCTCACAAACAGTAGGCACAATATGGAATATTTTCCCTCTTGTAAATCTTTTCTCTTTTTCTGCATCTTGCTTGCTGAAAATGACTTTGACTACCCAGTGAGTACAGATGGAAACAAGAAACTATTTTGAAAACATTGCTCTTCCTCACTTGCTTCACTTCAAATAATTTGATGATTAGGTTTTATTTTCTATAAATTTCATATATCTATCTTCTGTTACCCTGTGCTATGGTCTTAGTTGAAATTTTGTTGCCTTAGGAAAAGAAAAAAGTTCATCAGAAAGTCCAGCACAGAAGAACAAATGTTGCATGTTTTCTCTCATAAATGACATAGATCTTAAAATATTAGTAACAACAATAGCAATAATAATTACATTAAAAAGGTACTGTTCAGTCAGAGACAGGGCAAAATAGATGGTAATAGAGAATGACTATGATTGATGATCAATGTATAAAAATAGGATAATGAACTCCTCTACAAACTGTTAAATAGGAGAAAAAGAACATGTAAAGAATAAATTTGATCCAAGTATCATATGGATATGTAAATAGCACAATGAAACATCTTCATAGATTATTTTATAGAATTATTTTTTATAGAATTTTTAAATATTTTTTATATTCTATATTTTTTATAGAATTATTTTATGCTAATATAAAAAAGAACAATGTCACAGCACTACAACACAAGAAAACTAAGTTGAAAGTAAAATTTCAGAGATAGTAGGGAGAATTGAATGCTGTAAAATAGAAAAAAAAGGTGCTATCTGTATTAAAATTAGAATGTAGGGAAAATACTTGTAGGGAAAATACTTCAGATGTTACTAACTATGCCTGAATGTCTTCAAATATATCAACTCATCAAAATTTTTACAAGTAACCATACAGATTGTTCTTATTTTAAATCATTAGAAAATAGAAACCCATCTACTCTCACCTGAAACTGAAATGACAATTGCAAAGAGGAAATGCCTATCAAAAGCTTTGTGGGTAAAATTAGAAGTATGCAAACATGCCAATCTTTCTTCATGCTGTGTGGCTGAAATAATGAAAACTCTTCCATTCACCTGTATAGTCCTAGTTTTCTTGAGCTTAGCTTGGAAAGAAAATGAAAGCAGCATTAATATTGTCACAGATTCCATGATGGGCTACAATTCACTTTAAATAGGCAGGTTAATTTTGCTTTTCAATTTAGTGTACTCTATAGGTATGATAAGATGCAGCATTTCAGAGAAGCTCTATTAAATCTGATTGGAAGGTTTTGTTTTTGTTTTATTTTTCCTTTGTCAACAGTTATCAGACATATAATGGTCCAGTAGTCAGGAAATAGATACCTAGAGAGATACAAGTAGGAATCATTGAGAGAGGAAGACAGAATGCATTTATATTTTTCAAATATTTAGATAGAAATATGAAATCCCACCTTTGTGAAAAATTTCTCTTGCTTTTATTCTTTTAGATGTCATGAAGTTGATAGATAAAGAGTACTGAAATTCTTTAATATTGATTTAAAAATTATTTTTATGATAGAAAATATTCTAACTATAAAAATACATTCTGGTTAAAAGTTTAAAGTTTCCTTTGCAGTTTTGACCTTTTCCCCCTTGAAAACTTGCAACAACCCTGTGCTGAACTTGAAAATATGCTTTCCTTGTTTCTGAACTAAGCCAATAACCAAGTCACAGAGAACATATCCATAATTTCTACAAGTCTAAAAATCTGAGTTTCTGACATAACTAAAGTTCAGGATAGTTATTTAAATTTTACTTCATTTTACCAAACATGTTGCATGGTTTCTTAGTAAATTCCTCAACAAGTATCATTTTCTTTTTGTTGTTGTTGTTTCTACTTTGTGCAGTTTAGACTTTACTAGTGATGATTTACTACATAGTTGAAGAAGAAGCTTTTTATATGAATTAAAACACTCCTTATAGAAGAGTCATTCCTCCGGCTTATGAGTTTTTTCTTTTAGACCTTTTTGGCTGTTTCTACGTGATATATTTGTACTTGTGGCATGATTAAATGAGAGTGGGCATGAGTGAAAATAAGTGACAAAGTACAAATGTGAAGTGAGAAATCTGACATAGGCACTCAAAAGTGAACACTAAGACACAAGGAAAAGTTATTTGAGTTAAAAAGTATTTTGTAATTGAAATTATTAAAAGTATTGTGTAATTAAGATATTTATTATTTTAAAGAGAAAAGCTAAAGATTTTATATATATATATATATATGATTGATTAGAAAAGGGCTAAAGTGATTATATGCGCTAGATATTGAGCCTTTATGATTCTCTCCTAAAAATACCCTCCTTTGGTCTCACTGTGTGATTGATTAGAGTCCTGTTTAATTTATCATGCCCAAGAGTAAGTTTTTATCTTTTACCATCCATTGTGTTTACTTGTAATTTGTAGGCACATTCTAATTACTACAAATGAGGGAAACCATGCAACCTATATTTCTTTGGGTATGGCTTACTTCACATAATTTAATTTTTCCAAGTCTTTCCATTTCCCTACAAATGGGGAAATAACATTCTTTCTGATGGAAGCATAGAATTCGGAGTGTGTGTGTGTGTGTGTGTGTGTGTGTGTGTGTGTGTGACATTTTCTTGATACACTCAACCACAGAGGGGCATCTGGGTTGATTCTATATCTTGGCTACAGTAAACAGTGCTGCAATGACTGTGGTTGTGCTGGCTATTTTGGTGTAGCCTGGTTTGTGGTCAATTGGATAAATGCTAGGAGTGAGATTGCTGTGTCATACAGAAACTCTATGTTTAATCTTTTGAGGAAACTCCATACTGCTTTCTAGAGTGTTTATGATGTTTATTGAAATGAACTCCAAGAATGGAAACAAGAGGTTTTTTGTTATTTTAATTTTTTTCACCCTTTGCCACTATTTTCCATTTCTTTACTTTTAGTCTTGTATGTAAGTTTAGCTGCTTTGGGGAGGGTAAGGGGGAACTCTGAAATAATGAGACAAAGGGTGAAGTGATGCAGCAGTGATACTCAATTGACACTATGTTGAAAACGAACTATACAATTGCGAGCAAGGGGGGTTGGGAGTGAAAAATCTGGGAGAAAACAAGGGAAGAAGTGCCACTGTTAAAAAGGAAATGTGCTCATTTCTTGACTCATATAACTGTAACCCCTCTGTATATCACCTTTACAATAAAAATAGATAGCGCTGGGAATGTGGCTTAGTGGTAGAGTGCTTGTCTAGCATGAATGAAACCCTGGGTTCAGTTTCTCAGTACCACATAAACAGAAAAGACTGGAAGTGGCACTGTGGCTTAAGTAGTAGAGTGATGGCCTTAAGCAAAAGAAGCTCAGGGACTGAGCCCACACCCTGAGTTCAAGCCTTAGGACTGGCAACAAAAAAGAAAAGAAAAAAGAAAAAAAAAGAGAATAAAAACATAAAAATAAGACAACAAAAAATGGAAAAGAAAAAGACTAAAATAAGTACATTTCAATTCCATGTACCTTGGTATGAATTGGATCACAAATACATAATTTTCCTAAGGAAAAAATGTGGCATTATTATATTTGAAGTTGATATATTGCCATTCAAAATGTTTACTAGATTGAGAAATTGTGGTGCACGTGCACAACGAATTTTACTCATTTCTTAGAAAGAATATTTTGTCATTTGCAGGGAAATGGATGGGCCTAGAATGAATAATGTTAAGTGAAATAAGCCAAGCTCAGAAAGACAAATGTGAGCTTTCTCTCATATGTGGAAGCTAGATCTAAAATACAGGTATGCACGATAACTTATACAGGACTCTATGCCCTTACATACAAACTCATTAAAGGAAGATATATTTAGCGGGGTGTACAAAGATGCAGTATCTATGAACAATGAATGTGCTGTTTATCCAAATGAGCACCAGAAAGTAGAAGCATGTTTTGGGGAGTGAACAAAGAGGCAGGGCACAGGAATGGAGGGAGAAAGGGTGAAAAATGTTGTCATTATATTTCATGTATATTATGGGGAAAAAAGAATTGTATAAGTTGAGGGTAGGGACTAGAGAACCAAATGGGATTTCTATTGATCTTGCTAGCTATGTCCTTTGCCATGCAGAAGCTCTGCAATTTCATGCAATCCCATTTGTCCAATCTTTCTTTGATTTTTTGTGTTTCTAGGTCTTTATTAAGAAAATTTCAGCCTGTGCCAAGGAGACCTAGGGTTTCTCCTATTCCATCCTGTAATGTTTTCAGGGTGTCTGCTTTGACTCTGACGTCTGTGATCCATTTGGAGCTGATTCTGGTGCAGAGTGATATACAAGGATCTAGCTTTAGTTTTCTTTCTTTTTATTGTGAAAATACCGTACAGAGGAGTTACAATTACATAGGCAAGATAATGAGTCCATTTCTTATCAAGCATTGTTGCCTCCTCTTTGTTTCCCCTTCCCATTCCTTCCCATCCTCCCCCCACTACCCCCCACCCCATCCCCCCACCAAAGTTGTAAGTTCGTTTTTTGACATAACAGCTTGTACATCTCATTGTTGCAATGGGTCCACCTGTATCCTTAGTTAAACGATTTGTTTTTGCCCTTCCCCTCCACAAATTATACCAACATCAGATACAGTGAAAGCAGGGGTTATACTGTGGGGGAGGAACATACAAAACAACATAGAAATCATCTTATAAATATGTTAGAAACAATTGCATGAAAGAAAAAAAAATTTGAATACTTATCTTGGGGCTCATTCCCCTAACATCAACTTATCAGAAAGACTTGGAAAAATTTATATTAAGTGAAGTAAGCCAGGCCCAAAGAAACATAGGTCCCATGGTTTCCCTTATTTGCAATAACTAGTATATGTCTGAGTCAAGCAGAAAAGGCTAGCTTTAGTTTTCCACAAGTGATTAACCAATTTTGCCAGCACCATTTACGGAAGATACTGTCTTTCTTGCATTCTATCTTTTTAGCTCCTTTATCGAAGATTAGATGGCTATAGGTCTGTGGGTTCATTGCAGGGTTTTCAGTTCTATTCCATTGGTCCTGAGGTCTGTTCTTGTGCCAGTACCAAGCTGTTTTGATTACTATGGCTTTGTAGGAGAGTTTGAAATTTGGTATTGGTATTTCTCCAGCACTGTTCTTTCTATTAAGGATTGTTTTTGCTATTTGGGGTCTTTTATTGTTCCATATGAATTTTTGGATTGCCTCTTCTATTTCCCTGAAAGATGAGGTTGGAATATTGATAGGTATCGCGTTGAATTTGTAGATAGCCTTGGGAAGTATTGTCATTTTCACGATATTAATCTTCCCAATCCAGGAGCATGGAAGGTTTTTCCACTTTCTAAGTTCTGTTTTAATTTCTTTTTTCAGGTTTTTAAAGTTTTCATCATAGAGGTCCTTTACTTCTTTGTTTAATTCCTTGTAATTTATTTTTTGTGGGGCTATTACGAATGGAGTTTCTTTCCTGATTTCAGCCACGTTTTTCTCATTGTTTGCATACAGAAAAGCCATTGATTTTTGAGGGTTAATTTTATACCCTGCTACTTTGCCAAAGTTTTGAATCAGCTTGAGTAATTTGGGAGTGGAGTCCATAGGATTCTTTAAATACACGATCATGTCATCCGCAAAGAGGGAGAGTTTTACATCATCTTGCCATATTTGGATCCCTTTTATGTTTGCATCTTGTCTTATTGCTGTAGCTAGGCATTCTAATACTAAATTGAAGAGAAGTGGAGAGAGTGGACATCCCTGTCTCCTTCCTGAATTAAGAGGAAATGGCTTCTGCATGGCAAAGGACATAGATAGCAAGATCAATAGAAAGCCCACGGATTGGGAGAGGATCTTCACTAGCCATACAACAGACAAGGGTCTCATATCTAAAATATACCTGGAACTCAAAAAATTAAATCCCCCAACAACAAATCTTCAAAGAAAGAACTGCCCAATAAATAAGTGGGCTAAAGACTTACAGAGAAACTTCTCTGAAGAAGAAAGAAGGATGGCCAATAGACACATGAAGAAATGCTCAACCTCCCTAGCCATAAAAGAAATGCAAATCAAAACAACACTGAGATACTACCTCACCCCAGGTAGAATGGCAAAAATCAAGAACTCTAAAAACAACAGATGCTGGAGGGGATGTGGACAGAAGGGAACCCTACTGCATTGTTGGTGGGAGTGTAAACTTGTTCAATCACTTTGGAAAGCAGTATGGAGGTTCCTCAAAAGACTCCACATAGAGCTCCCCTATGACCCAGCAATCCCATTTTTGGGAATTTACCCAAATGTTCACAAACAAGACCACACTAAAGCTACCAGCATGACTATGTTTATTGCAGCCTTATTTACCATAGCTAAGATATGGAACCAACCCAGATGCTCCTCAGTAGATGAATGGATCAAGAAAATGTGGTATATACACACAATGGAATTCTATGCCTCCATCAGAAAGAATGGCATTGCCCCATTTGTTAGGAAAGGGAAAGACTTGGAAAAAATTATATTAAGTGAAGTAAGCCAGGCCCAAAGAAACATAGGTCCCATGGTTTCCCTTATTTGCAAAAACTAGTGTATGTCTGAGACAAGCAGAAAAGGTCAGATAAGTTGATGTTAGGGAAATGAACCCTAAGATATGTATTCAAATGTTTTTTTCTTTCATACTATTGTTTCTAATACATTTATAAGATTATTTCTTTGTGATGGCAAATTTAATGTGTGGTAAATGGTCATAAAGAAGTAAATTTCTTGTTGAACATTGTTGTCCCCTCCCTCATTCCACAAGAAATGTACTCATTACCTTACATATGTAACTGTAACTCTTCTGTACATCACCTTGACAATAAATGTAAATTAAAAAAGTGAAAAAAAAAGATTATTTCTTTATGGCTTGTATGTCCCTCCCCCATGGTATAACCCCTGCCTTCACTGTATTTGATGTTGGTATAATTTGTGGAGGGGAAGGGAAAAAACAATTAGTTTTAATAGGGATACAGATGGACCCATTGCAACAATGAGATGTACAAGTCGTTATGTCCAAAACTAACTTTACAACTTTGGTGGGGGGGGGGGGGGAGGAGGGTTGGGTGGGGCAGTGCGGGGAGGATGGGATGGGAAGGGGAAACAAAGGAGGAGGCTACAATGCTTGATAAGAAATGTACTCATTATCTTGCCCATGTAATTGTAACCCACTGTATACTATTTTCACAATAAAAAAAAAAAGAGGAAATTGCTTTAGTTTTTCACCATGGCTGTAGGTTTGTCATATACAGCCTTTATTGTATTTTCCCTGGATTCCTAATTTTTCCAGAACCTTCATCATAAAGGGGTGTTGAATCTTGTCAAATGCTTTTTCTGCATCTATTGAGATAACCATGTGGTTCTTGTCCTTACTCTTGTTGACGTGATGAATTATATTAATTGATTTACATATATTGAACCAGCTTTGCATCCCTGAAATGAATCCTGTTTGATCGTGGTGTATGATTTTTTGGATGAATTAAGAAAATGTGGTATATATACACAATGGAATTCTATGCCTCCATCAGAAAGAATGACATTGCCCCATTTGTTAGGAAATGGAAAGTCTTGGAAAAATATTTAATAAGTGAAGTAAGCCAGGCCCAAAGAAACATAGGTCCCATGGTTTCTCTTATTTGCAATAACTAGTATATGTCTGAGACAACAGAAATGGTCAAATAAGTTGATGTTAAGTGAAATGAACCCCAAGATAAGGACTCAAATGTTTTTTTCTTTCTTGCTATTGTTTCTAACATATCTGTAAGGTATTTCTTTGTTCCTTTGTATGCCCCTCCCCACGGTATAACCCTTGTTTTCATTGTATTTGATGTTGGTATAATTTGTGAAGGGGAAGGGCAAAAACAAATTGTTTAAATAGGGATACAGGTGGATCCATTGCAACAATGAGATGTACAAGATATTATGTCGAAAAATGAACCTTACAACTTTGGCATGGGGGTGAGGGGTGAGGGGGTGGGGAAATGGGAAGGGATGGAAACAAAGGCAACAATGCTTGATAAGAAATGTACTCATTACCTTGCCCATGTAATTGTAACCCCTCTGTACAGTATTTCACAATGAAAAAAAATTTTTAAAAAGAAGAAATGGGAGAGAAAGGAAGTAAAAGGTGACATTGACCAAGAAAATTGTACTTATAACCTGAATTACAGAATTGTCATCGTTCTGTTAAACTATTTAATGATAATACTTTAATAGTAATCATTTAAAAATGATTATTATTACTATTTTTGCTGGTCCTGAGGTTTGGACTCTGAATCAAGGTACTGTCCTTGAGCCCCTTAGACACAAGCTGAGCACTCTACCACGTCAGCCATAGCACCACTTCTAGCTTTTTCTGAACTGTTTATGGAGATAAGAGTCTCACAGAATTTCCTGCCAGATCTGGCTTCCAACAGCGATCTTGGAATATCAGTCTCCTGAATAGTTAAGATTACAGGTGTGAGCCACCTGCAACTGGCTAAAATGTTATTTTTAATGAAAAAAGTAACTGATAAACAAACTAATACTTATTGTCATTCAAAGTGGCTGAAATCATGCTTTCCCTTTTCCCCTAATTTATAATCTTACATTATTGTCAAAATTGGTAAATGTGCATTTACTTTGAATAATGTGAGAAGACTAGAATGTGAAATTAAAACTGATGAGACATATAGGTATAATGAGCCCTGCTCTTTGTTTTTTTGTGAGACAGGATGCTGTCGTGCTGCCCAGGCTGGTCTCCAAATCCTGGATTCAATTGTTCCTTTTACCCCAACTTACTGAGCAGCTGGAACTACAAATATACAACACTTTGCTCAGCTGAAAACAGTATTTAAAAATTAATAATGGATTTGAATACGTATGGAAATCATTGTATCAAACTGTGAACAGAGATTATTTGTGTGTGATAAGAATACAAATTGTATTTTATTCATGTCATTATTTGTTATTGAGTGTGCATTCATGGTAGGATTAGAAGTAAAAGTGTTGTTGAAGATTGAGTGGTTTATTGGCTATATCATTATTAAATTTAGAGATAGCATAATAAATATTTGAAACAAAGAAAATAATTCTTTTTATTAGTAAGTAATGTTTCATTATTATTAATTATGGAGTTAGGATGAATGAAGATTTAAAACTAATTATAATTAGTACAAATTATGTCCTGAATATATAATAGCTAAAATTCTACATTTCCTGTATCTTTGAATAAAACATAGAGTTTTAAAGCACTAGATTTTCCAGAAAACAATACTTTCAGCTCCTTCAAATCTCATTAATTCAGGCAGCTTGAAGATATGAATATAATTTTACAAAAATACAGATGCTACTGCCTTACCAGTTTGCTTAATTTACAGAATCAGATTCATTTTTCTAGAAGTTTCTGAATCTAATACAGTACCTAAATGTCCTTGTCAATCACTTCTTTTCTATTCTATTAGGGCTCAAATTCACCATTTGACATTAGGCTAAGGGTCTCCACAGAAGCATCACATTCAATGTAACATGTCTTCACGGGTTGACTCTATACACTAAGTATTAAAAAGTCAACTCAGCTGGAGAGAGGTGGTTTTGACCCAGAGAAAACCGGGATCCAATGTGAGAGGTTGCTGACATGACTACTGACCTACAAGAGACCCACCACAGCATAATCAGATACTTTTAAGGAGAACTAATTGGGATTTGGATTGTAATAAGGAGTGAGAGGATAAGAAAAGATACTAGAGGGGGTGAATACATGTGTAGAGAGATACCCTAATGAAGCATCCACCTTAATAAAATCAACAAAAATTTTATTTCACTAGTATTGAATCATATTACAGTCATAGAACAATGCCCTTTTGGGAGGTGAGTGGAGCAGCTCTAGTGTTTTTGGACTCAATTCTGTACTCAGAAGCCATTGTCTCCTGATGTACTAAGGTAGAGTTTCCTCTTAGTGGAGAACTCCACAGAGTGGAGATACCAAAATTCTGTTAGTTCAGTAATAGGAGAAAGGTATATTTGGAGATGAATTTGTCTATTGAATTATCTTTTCATATCCTGAGTTTGGTCACCCGGGCTTACCTTACCTATAGCCCAATGAAATTCTTTGCCTGATTATGACTTTGCTTTTGATCATACTGTTAACAGTAGTAGAAATAACTTATTACTTACCTTTCTGTTGTGTAAGTGTAGTTCATTTTGAGTAACTTCTGTTATTCATTCTCAGAATGTATAACATTCTATTTATCTCACACAACTTTTACCCCATCAACACACATACACATTCTCCAAGAGTCAACTGAAACCTCATTTTTTGGGACCCCTTGTAATTGCTAACCCTACAAGAATAAGATCTCATTTATCACTTATAATAAATTAATAAATTAATGGATACCTCAACTGTTACTAAATATTTTTTGGGGGGTCCAGTTGTGGGGCCTGTATTCTGGGCCTGGGCACTGTCCCTCAGCTCTTCAGCTCAAGGTGAATGCTCTACTACTTGAGCCACAGCGCCACTTCAGGCTTTTCTTTCCTGCTTATGTGGTGCTGAGGAATTGAACCCAGGGCCTCATACATGCAAGGCAAGCGCTCTACCACTGAGCCACCTTCCCAGCCCACTAAATATGTGTATGCATGTACATCTTGATACTTATAGGGCCATGGAGGCCCAGGAATTCATCTTTTACAATAGTTGATTTTGCCACCAAGCCATATTATGTACTCATGGGCTTTGCAATACTTATAGAAATGTGTTTTAAAAACTAGCTTGGATTTTTCCTTTGCATTATTGTCCTTATATGAAGTCACATAATTCATTTCTAGAGTGCCCTGGGAGATCACTTAGTCTAGTCTTTGCATTGATATTTCTTTTAGCTTTTACTGTGAAGATATTTTAGGTATTTTGGCCCAGAGGCAAGATTAGTTACTTAAGGGAGAAAGTGCTAAGAGTGCATAAATGAAGTTAAGGCAAACTTCATACCACTTTTTCCTTCTTTCAGAAGGGCCATTTGGCAGGAGGTGGAAACAAGGAAGGGAGAAGTATGAAGTGCAGAAGAGGCTGCTGAAAGTAATCTGGATGCTCATTTTGTCTCTGGAAGAGCTTCAGATTTGAGTAGAAAAGGCGAAAAGAACTCTGGGCCCCAGATTACAGCCCTGTTTCATTTTTTAAAAACTTTATTAAAAATTATCTTCATGTAAAGGTTTCACTTCACAATGTCAGCTTGAGTATATGGAATCTTGATCAATGCCATCCCTTTAATAATTTACCCTCCATCTCTCTCAATCCTACCCATTTTCATAGCTCCATTTTCACAGATATACATTGAATATTATGACTGCAATCATCTACTCTTCCTGTTTTCTTTTGTTTAATCCCTCCCCATGGTCTTACCACGCTGACACCACAAGTTCTAGTTTCCAGTATTCATTTTGTTAATCTGTGAGTTAATTGATCAAAGAAATAACATATTGGAGTTCTACTCATAGACCTGCAATACTTATATTTGTGTATATATTCATGACTCTATGTTCTCATATATACTTACAATTTCCATATATGAGACAAAGCATGTGTCCTTTTGTCTTTCTGGGCCTGACTTACTTCCCTTTTAACTTTTTCTAGATAAAACTACATACAACAATAAAATCCTGCAATATGAAGTCCAGGCAAGCCAGTCCTATCTGATTCCCTCAAACATTTATATTTTTTATTTTATGTTCCACAGTTCCTTTAGGGAACAAAGAAAATAGTTATTTTCTCCATCTAGTTCTGGCTCACTACACAATCTTCAAGAAACATTGCTTCTATGATGGATAGTTCTCCCAAAGCCTAGGGCTCAGGGAGATCATCCATATTCACTGAATGCAACGATATTGCACCTCATAACTAGAACATAAACATTGCTAGAGGATTGTTTCTAGAAAAAAAGAGCATGTATTTTCTAATTTGGTTCACTTACATTACATCTGCAATTTATTAAATCCTCTTCCAATGGCTTAGCCTTAATCTACCAACATCATGTAAGTGAATTTATAGTGTACCTGAAGGAATCTGGGCATCAAAGTGGTGATTTAACTAATTATATCTTTATTCTTCTTGTCTCTAATACGTTATTAAAGTCATATTTCGATTAAGAGTCTCTCCCCCTTTCCCCCTACCCCTTCTTGGTCCCTGGAAGGTCCTTGCTATGAATGCTAGGCTGACCTCAAACTCATGATCCTTCTACTACAGCCTCCTTAGTACTTGCATTACACTGAATGCCCTGGGAGCCCAGTTTTACAGGAATGTAGCATGAATTATGATAGGTATAGACAGTACTAAATGACATACTTTGGTGACCTGTGAACATCGGGTTCAGTGAAAACATTATGATATCCCAAATAGGAGCATTAAGAAGAAACCACTCTCTGTCCCTTACTAATTGAAGCTGCAGATGAAGACAGCCTTCTGAGTACAGAGAAATGTTATAAGCTTTATTTCTTCCAAATCATCTCAGTCATACTAGGTATACATACAACTTTGAGAACTTGAGGACCCATCATCATAAGTCCAGGGAGGCTGGCATTTGAATGGGCCACCAGGCAGTGGAACATGTGGGGAGTATATCAGTTTATCAATGTTTTCCAGTCAAAGTCGAAGGAGATGAGGCTTACATTACTTATTCACCATTTAAGAGTTTTAGCAAGACACAATATTCAAATTTCAATCAAAGAAATTTAACGAAATCCATGTGAACCTATTATGTGAAACTGCAGAACACTAATTACAAATTAAAATATTTCAGAAGTAGCCAGATAGGTAGGTATTTTTCCCTGAAGGACTGTAATTAGATTGACCATAAATTTCGGTGTAGCATCAATAGAGGCTTGACAACAGAAGAGCAATGTTCAATATATAAAGAGGACATAATGCCACCTACAATTTGTTCAGAGAAACAATATATATTTTAATCAAAATAAAATTGAGAAATTTAACACATTCTAAAGGAAAAAAAACATTAAAACATGAAAAACTTTTGAATTAGTAAGAATAAAATTATTACAGAAGGCTATTGTAACCTTTATTCTGGCACTCTACTGGATTAGTTTTTAATTGATTTTTTCATTTATGCAAATGTATTTCAAAATTATGAGTTCCAAACATACACTATTGCTTTCTGCTTAGAGATTACTTTCTGTTAGAGATTGTACTTGCTATCAACACAAGAGCTGAGTTATGCCTGTAATCTGAGTTACTTGGAAGTATGAGTGAGGATCACAAATCAAAACTAGCCTGAGTAACAAAGTCCCTGTGACTCAACTTTCAATTAACCACCAAGAAGCAAGAAGTAGAGTTGTGGCTCAATTGGTACAGTGTCAGCGTTAAGCAAAAATGTTTAACAACAATGTGTTGTCCTGAATTTAAGATCCAATACCTGCACAAGTTAAGCGTAATGTTTTCAACACAGATCCAAGAAGAAATATAACAGAATAATCAGAGTGAAAGTATTTTAATAGCAATAGAAATGGAGTAGTTAAATGTCTTCTAGCTAAATGATAACTAATAAATTGAAGGAATTTCATGAAATATGTATGGGTATGAACTAGAGTTACATCTATTGAGGTAGAAAGAATAGAAATACCTGAGTAGAAGAAGCAATTTGCAAAACAATATATATTATGTGTTAGTATTTTATAACAGAAAATTGTGCTATAATTTCTAGGAGGGTACATGAAATTGTAGTAACTGTAAAATATTATAAATTCAGAATAGTTACTACTTCTGGATAGTAGAAGAAAAGGCAATGTTGTATTGGCTCTTGAATGGCATTTTTATTATATTTCAGAACAGCAGAGTCAGTGTCATTATTTTAATTATGTCATACTATCTGCATATCTGAAACAATTTATAATCAAAAAGTAAAAATGTAATTTGTAAAGTATTTCTTAAATTGAGAAGTTCAAAATTATATCCATACAGTTTAAATCCAAGCAGTCTTTCAAATCATCCAGTCTGTTACATACTTGAGTTTTGTTCTGTACTTGTCTTGCTAATATCTCAAACTAGTTATGTATATATGTATATGAATATATATAATATAGATTTACCTAAAACTATATTTTTTGTTTACTCATATTCCAGGTTCTGAGTCTTCTGTTTGTACAAAATACCTGTCCTATAAGAGCCAATATGCTGTAAGATGGTACCCAAGCAGAAGAGATTTTACAGGTAACTCTTAACAAAAACACAGAATATTGCTCTGCCTTATAGTTGTGAATCAGTTAACTACTTCCCAAGTTTTTCATTCTACATTTCAAACATTATTTACAGATATGTTCATTATGAATTTATGGGCAATTGCTGTGCTCTGCTCTATATTTTCATAAATAAAATAACATTAAAATATATAACTCAAGGGACACAATGAACAAATTAAAATTAGACAGCGTTTGCTTTGGTGGTCACAGTGAGCTGTACATTCTTTATTACAGTCTCTGAAGGCTTAAAAAATTTATTAAGGTCTCAAATGCTAAGGCAAAGACACAATCCTCCTTTGAGAATCATGTTACATTTTATGCAAAAGTGTTATCTATTATTACTTTAATTATAATTATCATTTATGCAACACTCTTCATTCTTTTAGTTATTTTATTTTGTTAAGGTAGTAAAATAATGAGGTTATTAAATTCTGTTTAAATTGCTTTACTCTATTTTTTCTTTTTAAAAGATTTGATCAGCAAAAAGCTCCAGCTCTTGGAAAATGTTTATGAAAGTAATTATATAATTATGAATGCACAGGCAAAATATACAAATGGCCCATATTTTAAATACATTGGCAAGAAAGTACAAGTTTTCTCTGGGATTGCTTATGTTAGTTTTTGGGTAATTAACAAACTAATTTTTATTTCACACTCAAATAAGAAGTGACCACATTACAGAGAGGAAAATTGCTGAGATGTTTTTCTAACCTTATGGCTTTCTAAACTGCCTTCAAATCCAAAGTGTCTCTGGAGTGGAAATTACACATATGTCTTCAAAAAATATCAAAGATTCTGATTGTACAGTATTTCATGATATAGTTTATCTTGTTGCATTTTTCCACATTAGCCGGATTTCCATTCTTCCTAAATTCGATTTTCTTAGTTTTACATGAGGACATCATTTTAAAAATCATACATGAGATTAATGATGAAACTTGATTTAATTCAAGTCTATGAAATGAATCCAAATTCTCTTGCTTTTTTTTTTTTTAATCAGTCGTGGGTCTTGAACTCTGGGACTGGGTGCTGTGTTTCAGCTCTCCAAGCTCAAGCCTCCCTTTCTACCACTTGAGCCACAGCACCACTTCTGGCTTTCTGGTGGTTAATTGGAGGTAAGGGTCTCATGGACTCTCTTGCCTGGGATGTCTTTGAACCACAATCCTCAGAGCTCAGGTTCCTGAGTAGCTAGGATTACGGGTGTGAGCCACAGGTGCCCAGATTCTCTTACATTTTGACCTTTGTAAAGTCTGAAATTATTGTGGCTGACATAGGCCTCCTTACCTGGACATTTAACTTTGGAGAGAGAAACAAGATGGGAATATAAAATCATTTCACACACACAGACACACATACAAATGTGTCATATTTTGTTGTGTAGAGTAGTTATCGAGACTGCTGAAAAACTGGGATGTTTTTGATCATTAATAGTTGTATGATTTGGTTCAACATTATATTTAACCTCCTTGTATTTGTTTCCTTCATCTGTACAAAGATCAGGCCAGTTTATATGATCTTTAGATTCCCTTCCAGTGTTCTTACATAGATTTCTTTGGACTCTAGGTCCTTATTTAGGATGTATCATTAACCTCATTATTATCCTATAGCATGTTGAAGCCTACATAAGAAGAGCATGCAAATTCAAAGAGCTTAGAAATGCAAACTCAATGAAAGTCAATAGCATTAAACTCTGTCTGGGGTGCTCTGTAAAATGGGTAAAACATAAAATGTAGAGAACATTTTTCCAACTAGTATTGCAAAGACAGTTTGTTTATACTTGGAAAATCATTAATTCTTTACCTGTTTAAAATGGTAAAGTGAAATTTCAGTAGTCCTACTTATGTTTGGTAACTTGAATTTTAGTTTGTTTATAGCTGTCTCCTGTCTCTCACAAGGTCTCTCTCTCTCTCTCTCTCTCTCTCTCTCTCTCTCTCTCTCTCTCTCTCTCTCTCTCTCTCTCTCTCTCTTTCTCTTTGGTAAATATGTTTCTCCATCTGTATTACAGATGGACCTGAGATGGTAAAGTTTAAAGTTAGAGAGAGTTGGGTTTGAGAAGCAGGTTGTCCAAAATATTGATTATTATTAGCTAGCCATGAGCAATATAGATACAAAGAAGAAAAACTTAAATGATGGATTGTCTCATGGCAATCAAGCTCCCCTTTAATAATAAGAACTGAGATAATGACTCCCAGGGAACATTTGCAACGGAGACCCTTTTGGCATATTCTTTTGCCAGGATCTTAATGCTTCCTCTGTTTAAACGTGATGTTTATGGTTATATCCCAGAGATGGCTAAAGAATGTGTTTTCTTCCCATGGCACAGCCATGCTAACAATGAATTTCATTTATCCACCTTTCCTAATGTCTCTTGGCAGATGAGGTGAATGGCCAGACCTGACAGTCCTTTCAAAACAATTTTTTTTCATCTTGCCTGAATTCTTGTCTTGGTGAACAGAGGTAGAGAGTTGTACGGACTCACAAGTAACAAAGTGAAGTTTAGAAAGAAGCACAGCATAGACGAACTGGGTAAGTAATCAGTCAGCATTAATAATTTAGAAAAACAAAATCAATGGGCCTCTAACAGGAATGGGAATGAGTCAAACATTAACAGTAGGGAAATGAAGAGAATACAATAGAGCAACAAGCAGTTCTTTCTAAATGATACAGGTGTTGATCTGACTTAGAATTCTGCAGAGCATTGATACCAATCTCAAATGAGCTGTACAAAAATTGCTTAGAAAACTCTACCTTGCAATCAATATAAAATTTCTGATGATTTAAATTCACTTTTATTTACAAAAAAACTAACACTTTCAGAACTCTAATGTAAATCAGTTCTAAATCAGTCATTGTAAAATTAGTTCTAAATTAGTCACAGTATAATGACTACAGACGCCAAGGAGAAAAATAATATAAACCCATTAAAATGATATGCAGTTTTGAGCACTTTTTCTAATGTCTTGTTTCTCTTTAAAGCTCTTATACATGTCATGGAAATAAGGTGTTTTTTTATTTTATTTTATTTTGTGAACATACTGTACAGAGGGGTTACAATTACATGGACAGGATAATGCATACATTTCTTATCAAGCATTGCAGCCTCCTCCTTTGTTTACCCTTCACATCCCTTCCCAGCCTCCCCCCCAATCCTCCCTCCCCACCAACGTTGTAAAGCTCCTTTTCGACATGACAACTTGTACTTCTCATTGTTGCTAAACACAGAAATAAATGATAAAGATAAGAAATATGTACTTAAAAGTACTTAAACTATAAATTCTATTAAATTATATTTTATGTAAATTTTGATTAAAGAAATGAATGATAAGATGAATGATATTATTTCCAGTTAAGATTAAGGAGATATGAATCATATCTCTTTGCTAAAGAGATATGAATTATTAATTTATCTTCACAACTGCAGAAATAAAAGAAAAAGATGGATGTGATTTTCTGAGTAAATGCTGCACAGTAATAGGCCTGATTACCAGGTCACATAGCAATAGATTATTGCAGCTAAAGGGCTTTATCTGTCTCATCTCTTCACTGTTTAGTTCCCAGCTTCTTTGTTTTGTGAGAAATGCTGGGTTGTCTTTCAGGCCTTTCAGTAAGACTAAGAAAGATAAAAACAAATGATTTTTATAATCCTTAATACTTATTCTTGTAGCACATATGGTTCAGTGACAGTAAATAAGCTAATTTATTATAAAATAAGCCTCTTTAAACATTAAACGATATACAAGTGATTGAATAGAATGTTAACTAAATGTGTGCAAGAGTCGCTACTTTAAAACACCCTTACTATGATTATATTCACATTTAAATTGGCACAATTTAGTTAATTAATTTAGCCTACATTTTAATTCTTTATAAACTGCTATATTTAACTTTTAGTTTCTATTTTTATAGTTTATTTTATTGTAAAGCTGATATGCAGAGGGGCCAAAGTTATATAAGTAACGTAATGAGTACATTTTTTTTCGAACAGTGTTACCCCCTTCCTCATTTTCTCCAGTTTCCCTCAACTTCCATCTCCCCCAAGTTGTAAAGTTTCGAACATAGTGCTTATTAGTATCACTGTTGCAATGGTTCACTCTTTGTCCTTTGTCCCACAGTTTTTGTGTTTCCTCTTCACTTCCCTTCAGAAAAACTAACAAACAAGACAAAGGGTACCAAAATTTAAAAACAAACAAACAAAAAAACAGTGACAACAGAAGTAAACCAAAGGAAAAATAAAGAATGAAAGAAAAAAGAAATAACTGCAAACAGTACACTGAAAAACAAACAAACAACCCCCACAAAAACTCTTGTTTGCATATCTTGGAGTTCATTTTGATTACCATCATTTTAGATAGTGATATTACATAGCTATTGAGCTATTGGGAACCTCTGTTAGGACTATCCTAGACATATACTAATTACTGCAACTGAGGGAAATAATTGTTCCTATGTTTCTTTGCTTACTTCTCTTAATATGATTTTCCCAAATCTTTCAATTTCCTTATGAATAAGGCAAAGTCATTTTATTTATTTCCTATGTTACTTGTACATAGGGGATTCTTTGTTACTATACATGTTTGTAATATACCTGAGAATTACATTCCTCTCCTTTATTACACTTACTATTTCTCATTTTTCCTTATCTGTGATTTATAGAAATGTATGGGTTTATGGTTACAGATGTAAATAGATCGATAACTTGAATTCATTCCTCAAACTAGTTGCATCAGCTCTATAAAGTCTCATGTTCTTCTATGTGTTCATAGAATGTGTGGGAAATTGTCTAAAACCACAGGCAATTTTTAAAGTATGTTTCTATATAGATTACTTAGGTAAGGATTCAAAATTGTAGATAACTTAAATTGAGAGACATTAGATCAAGTATTGCTGCAATGCTTCATTAACATATTTCTTAATGCATACTTAATTCAGCAATTATTTGGAAATTTTCTGAATGTAATCCTTCTATGTTAGAAAGAAAGAAATGCAAAAGGAAGTATTGTACTTGGGGAAGTTATAAACTTGAGCACCTTTTATTCACTGTTTAATTCTTCTGCCTCTTCATTCAATATTCCTTCTTTCCATTAGTCTTCATTAATTGTCATATGCTTAAATCTATACTTGCCTATTCATTCCATCTCTAACCATGTAGAGTACAATTCAATTGATTAGAAAAGTTATTAATTTTGAGGAATAATATATACTTGACTTTGGCATACATATAAAAGGAGTAGAAAGGTCTGAAAAGGCATTGCTAAGAAAATAAATGTAACATCAAAACATATTAAAATTTCATTAATTTGGTATGTCCTTTTAGTTTACTTTTTAATTCTTATTTACATTTAAAATTATCTTTTAATAATTGTACAAAGGGTTTTAAGCATGGCATAGTCTACAGACAATCAAAATGAAGGACCTGAATTATATTAGCAATTTCTTTGAGGATGAATATTTAAATCTGTTCTACTTCTCTTTAAGATAGAATAACAAAAAGAATTGCCCTTTGATACAGGTTAATGAATCTTTCCAAGATCCAACTCCACTTTCCTGAGCGTCCCTTTAGAAAATCCTCCAAAATCAATGCCACAGGACAGCTGATCTGTGAATGTTTTCCTCTGTGACAGCACAACCTGAAAACAGAGCCAAAGAAAATTATCTCCTTCTCCCAAAGGGTTATTATTTTATAGATAAGCCAATATATATGCCTATCACTGGTGAAATAATTCTCTGTTCTTTTAAGTATTTGCTGACAATTTAAGACATTGCTGACAATTGTAAATTAATCTCTAAATCCTGAAAGAGACTTCAGAGGTAATTAAACACATCTGTTTTTGGAAACCTTGTTCCAGAGAAGAGACTAGTAATCTAAATGGTTATTTGTTTATTATTTTTTTTTAATTTAACACCTTAATTTTTAAAGGCTTAATATTGCATTACTATTTAGATTAAGTACAATGCTTATCAACCTTTAAGCTTTGGGAATTTTACCATAACTTGTAAGAGGTTAGTTGAATTTTAGTGAAGCGTTGACTACAAAATACTAGATTGGGGATAGAACTAATTAGTTCTCAGACCCATTACTTTGTAGCTAGCTGATTTTGCAATGTTCTTATATAATTAATGCCTAATTTAGTCATTTGATATATTTATATATGTATAATTCCACCATGAATTTATGACTTCATATTCTCACAGATCTTTTCTAGAAATTTAAATATTATCTTGATCTAGAAATTTTAAAATGCCTAAGAATAACTGCTATTCTGATCATTTCTAATGTGGATTTCTGGCTTATGTAGAATTATACTTGTTGAGTAATATAAAAGTATTATATGATATATGATACAGTATAATTAATGTAAAACTTGATTGCTTTGAATGCTGTTTCTTTTTCTTGGTACTAGAGCTTTAGACACAAGGTTTTATCCTTACTAGGGAAGTAGTTTCCCAGTTAAGATATGTTCTTTGTTCTTTAGGTGCATTTTCTTGCTTTAGATGTGTTTTCAAGTAGAATGTTGCCTTTTTTCTAGGACAGACCTTGGACTGTAATCCTCCTATCTATGTCTACCTTCTAATTGGGATCATAGACACTCCTATTTGTTGAGAAATAGTTTGTCTAACTTTCTTCTCACTAGTATCAAACTGCAACCATCCTTTTTGAGTAGCTTGGGTTATAGAAATGCAACACTGAACCCCAATGGCCTAATTTATTTTATTTCCTGCAAGTATGTTAAATGAAGGTTTTCTTAGCTCCTTATTTTCTTAAAACATTCTTTTTTTTTTTTTTTTTTTTGTCGGTCGTGGGGCTTGAACTCTGGGCCTGGGCGCTGTCCCTCAGCTCTTCAGCTCAAGGCGAGCGCTCTACCACTTGAGCTACAGCGCCACTTCCCGTTTTCTGGTGGTTTATTGGAGATAGGAGTCTCACGGTCTCTCCTGCCCGGGCTGGCTTTGAACCGTGATCCTCAGATGTCAGCCTCCTGAGTAGCTAGGATTACAGGCGTGAGCCACCAGCGCCCGGCCTTAAAACATTCTTAAACTGACAACATATATCTACTTTTAAGTTTAACCATTGTATTTTATTTTCAATTATTTTAAAAATTTTATCAGTGATTCCTTATGAAGTTTTATGTGTCATTCTCATTTCTTGTCTTCAATCTTTAATTGAATATATACACATATATCATAACTGTATGTTATATATGTGTATATATGTGTAAATATCATATATGTGTGTATATCATATCATATATCATCTGTATATGATATGATATGCATATGTGTGATATCCTGTATATGGATATATATGATATACATTTATATATATAGGTTAGTGTGTGTGTGTGTGTGTGCGCGCGTGTGATATTAAAACTTCCTGACAGTTTTTCTTGCTGTCTTTTTCCTCAGTCATGAAGAACTCATACTACAATCTTTCTGTCACGGACTCCTTGTAATAGAATTTCTTGGCTCAGTAAGGTAGAGGAAATTTCTTTACCCAGCATGGTATGACATACACATTCACAGATTATCTAATATGGGGACTTATTTGTGACAGATGAACACATTATTATTAATATCTGAAAAAGGCATAAGCTGGCACTGATGGTAAAGGGGACACGTGGTCACTCTAAATACCAAAGACATAAGCCTCTCTCTGACTTCCAGGATTCACTAAGTATGCTTCTTTCATGTTCTGTTTCATTTTAGACATGTGTGTGTGGACATGTGTGCATGTGTGTAAGCATATATATTCTTATACTTAAGCAAATAGTTTAGTTGCCTTCAAATTTTGAATTTTGTTGCTTTTATACAGGTAATGATATGATTTTATTTTTGCAAGTTCTTGCTTTCCATCAGTTTCACACTCTGAGTAAAGCTATGCTTAAAGTCAGTTTGTGTAAGGACAATCCATGGCATGGAGAATACCACAGACAGGTTCAGCAGCCAAAGACCTTCTAGCTCGATGGAGAACCAAAACATACCAACAAGTTTCGTAACTAGAATATTCCTTTTTCAGCCACCACTAGCAATTTAACATGGAAGGTTTGAATATGTGGAATGAAGAGGGCGAAAGGCTTTGTATAGGTAATGTTGACCTATCATATGCTTCTGTGGGAGTCTGTACATAATCTGTACTTAAAACACTTTCTTGCTGGCTGATTATATACTATTAAATATGTAGCTGAATAAACCCATACAGGGGTAGTTATGTATATACTTAATTCTTAGACAAAGCAAAAAGTTCAGTAGGTACATATTTATTAATTCTTATGTCAGTGTATACATGTATTGAAAATGTGAATTAGATGGATCAAGAAAATGTGGTATATATACACAATGGAATTCTATGCCTCCATCAGAAAGAATGACATTGTCCCATTTGTTAGGAAATGGCAAGACTTGGAAAAAATTATATTAAGTGAAGAAAGCCAAGCCCAAAGAAACATAGGTCCCATGGTTTCCCTTATTTTCACTATCTAGTATATGTATGAGTCAAGCAGAAAAGGTCAGATAAGGTGATGTTAGGAAAATGAACCCTAGGATATGTATTCAAATTTTTTTTCTTTCATGCATTTGTTTCTAACACATTTATAAGATGATTTCTTTGTTGCTTTGTATGTCCCGCCCTCACAGTATAACCCCTGCTTTCACTGTATTTGATGTTGGTATAATTTGTGGAGGGGAAGGGGAAAAACAAGTCGTTTAAATAAGGATACAGGTGGACCTGTTGCAACAATGAGAAGTACAAGTTGTCATGTCAAAAACGAACTTTACAACTTTGGTGGTGGGGCGGTACGATTGGGTGGGGGGGCGGGGGAGACTGGGAAAGAATGGGAAGGGGAAACAAAGGAGGAGGCTACAATGCTTGATAAGAAAAGTACTCATTATCTTGCCCATCTAATTGTAACCCCTCTGTACAGTATTTTCACAATAAAAATAAAAGAAATTAAAAAAAGAAAATGTGAATTAGCCTGAAGATTCTTCCACTGGCTGAAATTTTATGTCAACCTTTCTTTTGGAAGGGAGAATATTAACCATGTGCTCTGTAACATATGCACTGACTTTTGTTCTAGCTAAGTGAAATTATTCACTTAGTTATATTTTCTAAAAAATCATTTTGTTTTCATCTCCATATCATTAGTTACAAAAGCAAATATCTCTTTTATGAGAAAAGCAACCAAAGTACCAAAAGATAAAATAGCTATTAAAGGATATTTCCCTTTTGTCACTACTCATGTGTCTCCTTTTAAAGACTATTCAGTCTAATTTCTCTCTTGATATAGAGTTTGCTATTTCTGCAAAATGAGAACATTCTGTTCTATTCATTCTCCCACTTACTTTTGGAAACCACAGAAAGGCTTAAATTAAACTAAAGAATTATCTGCCGTTCTTTTATATAGGCATTAAATATACAATATTCCATGGACTACTCCTAGATGTCTTGCCTTGGTGGTAAGACTGATCAATTGTATCACATGGGAGAGAGTATCAAAATTGGGTCAGTATTATCCCTTCATGTGATGTCATTCAAGCTTTGCTTGTATGTGGGCTAGAGAGGGATGATGAGAAGCAAGCAACGGGATGCACAGGACAGTGGGGTATTGGATGCTTTTTTTTTTAGTTCTTTTGTTCATTCCTTTATTGGAAATCAGTGTCAAATGTAGCCAAACAGACCCTTCAGAACTGGTTGATGTCAAATGAATTCCAACTAGTTTTTTTTAAATCACAGAATATTATTAATTATCTTGTTTCAATAGAAATTTCACTGCTTTCCTAGGTTTCAGTGTGTTCGTTATTGGGGGTGGGTGAAAGAAGGGACTGATGTTTCCTTGTAGGCCTCAAATCTTCTCTCTTGAATGCCTACAATCCTATATTGGAATGGTAGAATATTTAATTTACTTTCATTTAGGTTACACTAGGGGCCATTTGTAAATGGTCATAAAGTCTATAAGTAGACGTGCAAAGTAAGTCTCTCCTCTTCCTCCTCCTCCTCCACCTCCTCCTCCTCCTCCTCCTCCTCCTCCTCCTCCTCCTCCTCTTTTCTCCTCCTCCTCCTCTTTCTCCTCTTACTCCTCTTTCTCTTCCTCCTCCTATTCCTCCTCCTCTTCTTCCTTTTCCTCCTCCTCCTCCTTCTTCTTTGCTGATCCTGGGCCTTGAACTCAAGGCCTGGGTACCGTCCCTGAATTTCTGTGTTCATGGATAACACTCTACTTCTTGAGCCACAACTTCACTTCCAGCCTTTTTCAGTAATTAATTGGAGATTAATCACTGATTAATTAATTGGAGATTAATTGGTCTCACAGACCTTTCTTGCCCAAGCTGGCTTCAAACTGGGATCCTCATATCTCAGCCTCCTGAGTAGCTAGAATTATATGCACCAGCCACCAGAACCTGGCTCAGTAGTAAGTTTCAATGGAAGATATTCAGAGAATGAACAACTATGAGATTGTATAAGAAGAAAGTAAGCCAGGGTCATTGCTGAGGAATTTGTGCTTTGAGTCTTTAATTTCCTTCTAACACATTTTGTTTCACTGATTTTGGTTGCTCTACTTGTGAAGCAAAGAAGAGCTAGACTGGTATTTCATATTTTTATCCTGTAATCCTTACTTTGAAGAAGGAAGTGTAGTAAATTTCTACTTTAGAGAATTTTCTACATTATTTGTGGCCAAGATGAGTTGGAAACAATATGTTTATATGAATTTTTGGACTTCAAAACATTCATCACCTTATCAGCTGCAAGGCATTTTTACAAACTTCATAGACTGTCTAGTTTTATATTCTGTTTTCAAGAAGCAGTGATGGAAGGATGGAAATTTTCCATAATATTAACCCTCAAAAGTTGATCATATGTGCCCATATCTGTAGGTTTGCTTAGAAGCAAATAGTTGTCAGTCACTTACTCTAGCATTCTGTGTTTCTTATTTCGTTTTCCATGATGTACTTGGGTAAGAGGCAAAAAGAACTGCAGGCTTGAGAATTACACTGGATATTTTATATTGTCATAAAGAATATGTTTTATAAAAGGAACGAATAAGCAAGAAAAACAGAAGAGGAGATGAAAAACAAAGACAAATAGTTAAGTGGGGAGATGAGGGGAGTGTTTGGAAACCTGGGGAAAGGCTTCTAAGGAGTCCTGCTATGGATGCCATGGTTCAGGTTTAACAGTTGCAAATCGAATTCAATAGAATGCAATGTTACCACAATCTAGGAATTAAGAGGAAGCCTAGTTACATTATGGTTTAATTTTTGTGTGGCTTATATAAGCTTATATGAACTGCTGTAAATTTAAATTTTTATTTATATTTATAAATGATTAATTATGTCATAGATAAATATATTATGTAGATAGGTAGGTAGGTAGACAGACAGACAGACAGACAGATAGATAGATAGATAGATAGATAGATAGATAGATAGATAGATAGATAGATAGATAGATAGATAGATTGATTGATTGACAGACATACAGAAAGACAGACAGATACATAAAATGATATGCAGTTTTAGTTACTTTCTCAAAAACAAAATACCAACTGAACAAGAATGTTAACAAACAGAAGCCATTGTTAATTAAGAAAATGCTTAAAGAAATGTAATGCCTTAGAGTGAAGTAAGCCAAGCCCAAAGAAACATAGGTCCCATGGTTTCCCTTATTTGTAATATCTAGTATATGTATGAGTCAAGCGGAAAAGGTCAGATAATGTGATGTCAGGAAAATGAACGCTTAGATATGTATTTTAATGTTGTTTTCTTTCATGCATGTGTTTCTAACGCATTTGTAAGATTATCTCTTTGTTGCTTTGTATGTCCCTCCCCCACAGTATAACCCCTGCTTTCACTATATTTGATGTCAGTATAACTTGTGGAGGAGATGGGGAAAAACCAGTTGTTTAAGGATACAGGTGGACCTGTTGCAACAATGAGAAGTACAAGTTGTCATGTCCAAAACGAGCTTTACAACGTCGGTGGGGGGGGGGAGGAGGGGGGGGAAGGGGGGGAAGGAGAAGGATTGGGATTGGGGGGGAGGGGGGAGGCTGGGAAGGGATGTGAAGGGTAAACAAAGGAGGAGGCTGCAATGCTTGGTAAGAAATGTACGCATTATCCTGCCCATGTAATTGTAACTCCTCTGTACAGTATGTTCACAAATAAAATAAAATTAAATTAAAAAAAAAAGAAATGTAATGCTTGCAGAATGCTTTAGCATTATTTGAATAAAAGTCTTACGAAAATATTACATTTTATAGTTGTTATAGCTCAGTCCCAAATTCTCATGAATGAATTATCATATTAGCACAAACCATAAAATTAATTTTTAGAAAAGATCATTTCTCCACACAGCAAACCGGAATTATAAATGTCAATAAGTAGATTGATTTTCTGTGATTGGAGATAGTTTCCTTTATGTGCAAAAATATGTGATTGCTATATTTGATATATGTTAATATACATAAATTTATGAGAAGTAGATGATTTGAGAAAAAAATAGTTAATATCTGAATGGATTTGCTTGTATTCGAGACTAGTACAAACATCATTGAGAATAGCTAATAGTGCTGCATAGCCAAATTCAAGTATATCAATTGCTTGTATAGTACAGAAAATTTATGGAATGCATGGTTTAAAAAATTGAGAGTAAAATAGTTTGTAAGAAAACTAGATAGATACAGTAAAGATAATTTGTTGAAAGAATAACGTTAAAGAAGAAGTAAAATCTTCGAAAATTTTTCTTTTTATATATTGAGTCATTTCTCCAAACTACCAGGAGTGAGCGAGTTGTCTTTCTTTCTTTATGTAAAGACTATGCCCATCAAAGGGCAGAGTGTTAAGGATATTTTGTCATTGCATTCCTGCACTATGTCAACTGGAAAGATCATGATTATAGAAGTAAATATAATTAATATATTTGGCCATTAGTGTATTAATTATTGATATTTGGGGGAGAGGCTTTTACGTCACATGAATTATATCACAGGGAAACTGAAATGGATACTCTCACATTTGTCAAAAGCAGAAGATTTAATTTTTCTAACATCTTTGAACATTGAGAGTACATTGAATGCTGAATTTACTCATGGTTACATTTAGTCATTTTAGTGGTCTATTATTGGTTGCTGATTCACCACATTGTCTATATTATAATTGATATAAAAATCAGTTACATCCTGAGAAAGAGTGTCCAACCCAGGTGAATAGCAATGCCTTAGTTAAACATATGAGAAAAATGGAATCCTTGAACTTTGAAGTCAAATTTACATGTTTTTTGTTAACTATGTTTCTAAAGATGTATAAAGGCAAAACATTTGGACCTGGAAATTTTTAAGGATAATTTAAAATACATAGTTAAATGTTTTTGAGTGAAATAAACACTTAAGGATATGAGACTACACATGATATTCATAGTTCATAATTTACAGCATGAAATTTTAGTTTATTTGAGTTGGAACTAGTAAAGGACTCATAGTGACTCTGTAATTGGTCTGGACTCTGGAGTAATCTGGCCATGACATCTGTCACAGTTTTTCAGCTGTGGGTAACTCAATGATTGACAAAGGCAATAAAATTTATCTAGTGAATAAGATCCATAAGAAACTACCATAATTCCTCTCTCTTACTTTGGAGTATGACTTGAACTGAATGGGAGATAAGAATTATTAATCCAAGAATGAAAGCCAGGTGTGGTGGTACATGTTTATAAACCCAAGTCATAGGCTGAGTTAAAAGCCAGGCTGCCAATAAAATTGGATACTGTCTGGAAACAGAAAAACATAAAACAAACAATAACAACAATAAAAGAGAATGATTTTTGGCTACATATTTTAATAAAATCACACATATGTATACTTGTCTTCAGTGATTATATTGAAAGGTCCGAATTTATAAAAAAATAAACAAACATGAGTTGAAGTAGTTATAAAATAAAAGAATAACAATTCTAGTACAGTAATATCTGTATGTCTATCTGATTATATAAATAGATGAGAAACTTTTCAGAATTGTACTGAAATTAAGAAAAATAAATTTTCTTTTGTCATTCATTTTACTATAAAAATAAAAGTTTGTGAAAAGCATAGAACAAGAGAAAGACATTTTTTTTCCTTCCTTGTTATAAGTGAGGAGCATTCCTTTATCTGTACCAGGAAAGTTTATTCCTCATTTTATCAAGATAGAGTATTCCATACTTTGTTTCATAAATGGGAGATCACAGAGGATTAAGAACATTCTTTTTTTTGGGGGGGGGGGCCTGGGCGCTGTCCCAGCACTCTTCAGCTCAAGACGAGCACTCTATTGCTTAAGCCACAGCGCCACTTCCAGTTTTCTAGTGGTTTATTGGAGATAAGAGTCTCATGGACTTTCCTGCCCGGGCTGGTTTTGAACTGTGATCCTTAGATCTCAGCCTCCTGAGTAGCTAGGATTACAGGCGTGAGTCACTGGTGCCTGGCCTAAGAACATTCTTACAGTGAGAAGTAAGGGCAGTAGAAATTTAGTAATATAGCATGGAGAGTTAGAACAAAGCAAGCACCAATTATGCTTCCCACTAATGACTATACAAACTGTAAATCCAAGAACTGCACAAAGATGGGGTGATGATGTAAATCATATAATATGAATTTCCCCCATAGGCCTAGAAATGTTAGTTGGGCCAAGACTGACTTGTCCATTCACCCTGGGCTAATGAATAAGAAAAATGCCCTCATGTAAGAAATCTGATGAGTGTTTCCAAGTGATGATGCAAGCACTGGATATTGACAGACGTGACTACAATTGAGATATTTTAGTTAACATTCAGAAACTCCTAACAAAGTCAGTGAGTGGAAGTGGGCAAAGACACCAGTAGCAAGTAGTTTACACATGGTTTCTGGTCTCTCACTTGTCAGTTGAATCACGATGTGGTATAGAATCTATTAGGAGCTAGGAGGAAGGGGAAAGGGTAATAAATAAGAAAAGTACATGGGTCATGTAAAGAAAGAACCTTGCCACATACAAGATCTCTGCACATGAATGTGGGATTTCCCCAGCCCACATGCAGTACCATATTGTAACTTGAGATTACCTGTGGTGGAAAGATTTACAGCACAGAAACATGACAATTCTACATACCAAGAATTTCCTTTTTCATGTTGCCAGTTATTAAATATTGACCAGTTTATGGCAATTTTGACAAAATGCATAGACAATGATGAATAGTGATACAGATAGCAATAATGATTCTGGATATTTCCATGAAATCCTAGTTAAATAATAACTTGGAAGTCAAGGAGGAAGTTTGGATTTTAATGATTTTCTTAACTGAAATAAAATGTTATTTTAGCAGTAGAAAGTGTGCAAGTGATGTAGTTGTAAAATGATTAACAAAAGGAGAATAAATGTGAAGATCAAAGAAACTGAGGCAGCCAACACACAACAAAGCTTAGGGCCTGGAAAGTTGACTTATAGACAAAAAAATAACTAAAGATGATGGCAAAACCTTAGGTATCAGTAAAATGGAGCTAAGTTTTGTAGTCATCATATTCAAGTCTGAATGAATTAATGTAATAGATAAGCAATAATTATATATTTAGATTTTAGAGACTGAATGTCTTCAAAAGGTGAAGAGGGTGAAGAAAGGTGAATATATTTTATGTATGTGTGTGAAAATGAATAACGAAGACTGTTGATACTGGTTTGGGAAGATGGGGAGGCAATGGGGGAGAGTGACAAAGTGTTTCAGTATATGTTATACATGTAAGAATATGTATAAAAGAAAATCACATTGTACAACTAATTCATCCCATCAAAAGTGTAGAAAAGATACAAAATTACTCTCTTAAAATATTAATAAACTAGGGACTGGGAAGGTGGCTCAGTGGTGGAGTGCTTGCCTCCCATGCATGAGGCCTTGGGTTCGATTCCTCAGCATCACATAAACAAAACAGAAAAAGCCAGAAATGGTGCTGTGGCTCAAGTAGTAGAGTGCTAGCCTTAAGCTAAAGAGCTGAGGTAAGCGCCTAGGCCCAGAGTTCAACCCCCTTGACTATATATACATATATATATATATATATATATTCATATATATGCATATATTAATAGACTATTTTCAGGTTTTGTATTAGAAAGAACAAGATACTAATTTTGTTGTTAATTATATACATTATTTACATAATTATATTTTTACATAATTATATTATTTACATAATTATATACATTATATACATTATATACATTATATACATTAATTATATACATTATTTATAAAATTAAAGAATAAAGATTTTAACCCTTTTTTACTTGCAGGTTATCACTTATTGAACACTTTATTGTAGGTAATAAACCAATACAATACCAAATTTAAAATTATTATGTTAGATATACATTTTTTTCATCCCTTTCTCTATCCTCTCTTCATCACTTCTCTTCTCATTGTATGTGGGAAGGGAGCAGTGCTAGTGATTACACCAAGGGACTCAAGCAAGCTAAGAAAGAATCAAAGAGCAGAGCTTCCCTTTCACTCAGTCCTCTTATTTTTATTTTAAATGTAAAAATATATTTGCAGCTAAAAGAATCTCCCTAAAGTTGTTTAGTTGCTTCTGTCCTGGGCATTATTTAATCAGTCTCTAGTCTTGAAGTAAAGTTTCCTAATTCCCATATACTATGTGACATTTCTTTTGAAAATGAACTTTTGTTTACTGGCCATGAATTAATTTTTTTTATATGGCTATGATGGAAAAGGTTCAAACATTCTATCAATATGTAACTTCCATGAATTGATTTAATTCAGTTAACATTTCAAATGCATGTGTATAACAGGTAAACAATATTGGCATCTTGATTTTTGGTGTCATTTCACTCCACTCACTAAGCCATTTACAATTCTTTTTTGGGATACTGTGAGTTAAAATGGTAACCTTATATTTCTCTATGCAGGTGAATGTTTTCCTGTTTCAATGTTTCTGAATGTGTCCATTTTCTTCCACTTATTATGTATCTAATCTTGTGCCTGTATAAATTTGAATGACTTGCTAAAGCTGTGCAATTTGTTTTAATACTTGCTAGGATAAGCTTATTATTTTTCAGAAATTTCCTGGAAATTCTCCACAAACCATTGATTTAGAAAAAGATTATGTTTCTGTACAACAGTGTTTAATCTTTTCATCTAGAAACAAGATTTGGTTGGATACAAATCTTTACTTAGTTAATAGCATATAGTCATTTCTTACTTGAGATTGATCTGACTTACTTATTGTATGAAGAATTTATTAATCTAAACTGTTAATTTTACTTTAGAGTTGTGTAAATCTCAGTGTACTGATTTTTACACCACTCACTCAGGCCAGAACTGTTGGCTTTGCATCTGAATCACGGTTTCTACAAGTTCTTTTTGCAAAGAAACCAAGTCTAAGGTAATCAATCCATGCTTCTTTGTCTTTGTTGCTATAGAATGAGGAAACTTTGACCTAGAATTCTTCACATTTATCTTGCACTGAATGACTACAGATAAAATTATCAGCAGTTCCTAATAACAGTTCCTAATAACAACAGATGCTGGAGGCGATGTGGACAGAAGGGAACCTTACTTCATTGTTGGTGGGAGTGTAAACTTGTTCAACCACTTTGGAAAGTAGTATGGAGGTTCCTCAAAAGACTCCACATAGAGCTCCCCTATGACCCAGCAATCCCACTTTTGGGCATTTACCCAAATGTTTACAAACAAGACCACACTAAAACTACCAGCATAACTATGTTTATTGCAGCCTTATTTACCATAGCTAAGATATGGAACCAACCCAGATGCCCCTCAGTAGATGAATGGATCAAGAAAATGTGGTATATATACACAATGGAATTCTATGCCTCCATCAGAAAGAATGACATTGCTCCATTTGTTAGGAAATGGAAAGACTTGGAAAAAATTATATTAAGTGAAGTAAACCAAGCCCAAATAAACATAGGTCCCATGGTTTCCCTTATTTGCAATATCTAGTATATGTCTGAGTCAAACAGAAAAGGTCAGATAAGGTGATGTTAGGAAAATGAACCCTAAGATATGTATTTAAATGTTTTTTTTCTTTTGTGCATTTGTTTCTAATGCATTTATAAGATTATTTCTTTGTTGCTTTGTATGTCCCTCCCCCACAGTATAACCCCTGCTTTCATTGTATTTGATGTCAGTATAATTTGTGGAGGGGAAGGGGAAAAACAAGTCGTTTAAATAAGGATACAAGTGCAACAATGAGAAGTACAAGTTGTCACATGGAAAACGAACTTTACAACTTTGGTGGGTGGGGGAGGATTGAGTGGAGGGGTGGGGGGGGAGAGGCTGGGAAGGAATCGGAAGGGGAAACAAAGGAGGAGGCTACAATGCTTGATAAGAAATGTACTCACTATCTTGCCCATGTAATTGTAACCCCTCTGTACAGTATTTTCACAATAAAAAAAAAAAAACCCAAAAAACAAAAAAAACCCAGTCCAGTTCCACACTGTTAAATGTTTGTAATTGGTCACTTATGAGAAACGGCTGGAAATCCCTATTGTTTATATAGGGAAAAAAATCTAAACTTCTTAATGAATTTTTCAAACACATGCCAGAGGGGTTTATAGTAATACTTGCTGTCAGGATAAGCTATCAAACATTTCCCTTATGAGGCTTTTCTCCTTATCTGCTCTTAATAAAAATGATTTTGTTTCTTACCTTACAAAGTACAGCAGTTTACTACATCTTTCCTTTGAGACCATGACATCTCATTAGAGCTTCCTTTGTGTTCCTCTTGTGGTTTTTTTGAATCTATTCATAATAATCCTGCACTCTACATATCTAAACTACTATTTAGAAGTATTAATTTAACATATTTTTGCTAGTTTGCAGCGTGATTTTATAGAATGGTGTTATTTTACAAAATTAGCTTCAAATTACCTATCAAACAGAAAGTAAAAGAGAATGTCTGCCAAGGATAGAAATTATCAAATGTATCTAAGATATCAATCTTCTTCAGAATGAAGAATTTTGTCACTGATATGGAACTTTTACCTGGATCATTTTGTCTGTTTATAGAATGTCATTATCATAGCTAGTGCTGTCACCCAGAGAATCAATGGTGTGTTGATTACTGCTTCTCCATGTTCCTTGTCAGGACCCACATTGTGTTCCCTCATGTATGAAAAATTAGCCTTAGGTAGCTTCTCTTGCTCTATTTTCTTCATTGTTTGACTATCATTTTTCTCTTTTATTTGTGAGTCTGGATGATTCAAAGCTCCATCATCCTAATGCCTCACAATGATTGAGTGTGAACCTTCAAGTAATAAAATGCAGACTTCATGTATTACATATTACATATACATTTTTCATACAGACTGGTCATAGTCAGTTGCTTTTGGGGTTATTTTTATCCATATACTTGGAAGTAACACAGTTTGCTGGTGTTCATGAAAGAACATAATCTCACTGAATTAAATTGAAAAATTTGTTTTAAATATTTTATTGTGAGGGTGATGTCAAAGGGATTAGTTACATAAGTAAGGTAATGAGTACATTTCTTGTCGAGCATTGTTACTCCTACAATTTCTTGAGAACAGAAAACAAAGTTACTTGTTCTATTTCTTCTAAAAGCCCAGGTTTTGCAAAATATGCTGCAAATTCAGCCTGATTCTTACTAGTGAATATCAATCTTGTCTTGAATATTGAAAGTTCACCCTGTCCACATTTTCTTTAGACTGTTCAGTATTTTTTAACTTAGCTCCACCTGGAAACAAAGTATTCCAAGCGAGTTCTTACACTCTAAGAGAATTTATTAGAGTCTTAATCAAGAAGATCCAACACCAAATTTTCTTGTTTCTTTATGCTTCACAGCATCCACGAACTTTGCCAACATTAAATGCACATTTCCTGTTCCTCTTCTAGATATCCCTAAAAGCTGATAGTGCCTTTTCCCATGTTGTCAGGGAGATCTCATCTTTTGTTTTCATTTGGAGACTTCTCACATGTCTAGCTTGTCTCTAATACTTATGCAACCTTAACCTTTTGTCTCCTTGGTCAGGACCTGTGTTGTACGACGGTGATTCTCCTCATACATTAAAATGTAGATGTGAAGAGAGGACTAGCCTTTAGAATATCTTCCATTAGTGAATAAATCATAGCCAATAGTTCAGAGCAGACACATTTCTAGCCTTTTGAACCATTGAAAAACTTGTGAGCTATGCTGTAGTGTAATCCTTTGATTGGTTATGTTAATAGAAGGATAAAAATTTCAGTTAGAAAAGAGAAATCTAAGAATATTTATACCATAATGGCTATGGCTAATAATACTGTATTGTACACTTGAAAGTGGCAAGTTGATGTTAAATGTTCTACCACAAAATATTAAGTAGGTGAAATAATATAGGTTCATTAATATGATGTGGCTATTTTACAATATATAATATGTAAAACATCATGTTATACTCTATAAGACATGGCTTTCTTTATAGAGTGCCAGTCAAGCATGAGGTTCTGGTTTCAACCCTGCTACTGGTAAGAGAAAGAGAGAGAGAGACATACAGACAGACAGAGACAGAGACAGAGACAGACAGAGAAACAGAGACAGAGAGACAGAGACAGACAGAGACAGAGAAAGACAGAGAGACAGAGACAGACAGAGAGACAGAGACAGACAGAGACAGAGAAAGACAGAGAGAGAGACAGAGACACAGACACAGACAGAGACACACAGACACAGACAGACAGAGAGACCGACAGAGAGACAGACAGAGAAAGAGGTAGATCAGACAGACAGAGACACAGACATTGAGAGACAGAGACAAAGACAGAGACAGAAAAAAAGAAACCTAAATTTGAGTGTTTCTTTACACAGTGTTCATATTTGAATTATCCTTTGATAGCTTAGAAGATAAACTCAAGTGGTTTGCTATTATAGAGAGAATTTAGGCTTAATAATAAGTCCTTGAAGGAATATTTTTAAAACAGGATATATCCCTCAAAGATTTTAATATTTTTGTTAGCATACGCTAGTTGTTTAAAATAATGGGTCTTATTACATACATATTATATATTATGATCATATTCAACCCCTCATTTTCCTTCTTATCCATCACCCTTCTCTCTGACCCTCTTTTTATTCCCTAATAGTCTCACTTCTATTTTAATATTTTTTCTCCCCTACTGTACACATACAAGAGAAAATCATATAATACTTCATTTCCTGATGCAAATTTTGTAATTCAAAGATGAACACTATAACAATAAATCTGATAGTTGTAGATAAAGTTCTTGGCTGATTTAGCTCTTGATATCAATGTGCTAGTTCCAATATGATGTAGACATAGCATCTGAAGCTCGATGGCCTTTCCTTCCAAGAAGAGGAGTTATGCTGACAAAGTGCATATGGTTAGAAACAAAAGTTCACAGGAGACGCTACAGTATTTACAGGTACATTAATTCAGTTTATGCATTAGACTGTTATTATTTGGAAAGGATTTATACTCAGTAGTTTAATTGAATGATCTACCAGTTTTTAATCTTAATATCAAAATGAGATTATTTTATTTCTATTTCTTCTTAAACTAGTTCTAATAGTAAATCATGGATTAAGCTTATAAAAAAAGTTGGAAATTTAAAGTAGCAACAAGCAGTCTGCCTGATTATGAAACCTTACATAACCATGGTAATCAAGACTGTGTGGTATTACTGAAACCAAAGGTACATAGGTCATAGGAACAGAAGAGAGAACTCAAAAATAGATGCACAAACATATGTCAAAAGGATTTTTCACAAAAGTACAGAACCAACTCCGCATACAGATGCAATATTTTCAACGAATGGCACTAAAGCAATTGGACATCCCATTCTCAGTTCAAAAAGAATATATCACTGACTTAAATGTAAAATGCAATTCTACAAAAATTTTAGATAAAACACATAGAAATGTCCTGAGGCTCGAGATTAGGCAAGAAGTTTTTAGACTTAGTACCAAATACTACTTCATAGGATATAATGACAAATTTGAAAAGACCCCAAGAGTAATGGAAAGAAAGACAAACAGGTAAATGGAGTTTCATCAAACTCAAAAGGTTTTGTTCACTAAAGGAAACAGTCTTTATAGGGATGAAGTAACAGAGTAGGTAAACTATTTCTGATCTACACATCTGATAGGGAGTAGACACAGAGAATATATTCAGAACTCTGAGCAAGAGTAACACTAAATAAAAATCTAGTTAAAATAATTAATAGCTTTAAATGTGTGTTTCTCAAAAGCATATATACTTACAGACGACAGGTATATGAGTAGAAGCTTGATATCACTAATAATTAGAAAAATGCAAACAAAATCCACAGTGAGTTATCATTTCACTCCAAAAGAATAGCTACTGCCCAAGACAAAAATAACAAACATGGTCAAAGCTGAAAAGAAAGGGAACCCTTTCACACTGTGGAAAGAAGGTAAATTAATGCAGCTATTACCAAAAATCCAACTGGATTTTCTCACCAAATAAAAATAGACTTTTTATTGATCCAGCATATGATCCAACAATCCCATATTAATAAAAAAGAAATGAAATGAGTCTTATAAAGAGAAATCAAAATCCCAGATTTATTGAGCAGTATTCACAGTAAAGAAAAAAATGGAAACAACCTAAATGTCTATCCATTGAGGAGTGGATATATGAGGAGGTAACAATGCTCAATAGGAAATATACTCATTACCTTGCTCATGTAACTGTAACCCCTTTGTACAGCATTTTTACAATAAAAAACGTACAAAAATATTATGAAGCCATAATTGAGAATGAAATCCAGGCATCTATTATAACAATGGATTGAACTAGTGACCATTTTGTTAAATGAAATGAGACAGTTATAGAAAGACAAGTTCCATGAGATTTCAGTTATATACAGGGCATAAAAAATGAGAGTGGAATGTTGATTTCCTGCCTGAGGAGTGTAGATGGCAAGGAGCTGGGGAAAGGTTGGTCATGGTTCCTTCCTAACTTGCAGATGGATAGAAATAAGAAAGTCTAGTGCTCTAGTCTACAGCAAAGTTGACTGTAGAAATCAGTTATGTACTGTTCATCCAAAAAAGCTTTATGGTTTCACTATAAAGGTATTATAAACATGTGAGAAGGCAGGCATATATAACATGATTAAATATTTGCAGAAGGTGGGTATGTATAACATGATTAAATATATACAGGCATATCAAAGCACAACACAGAATCCCATTAAAATGTATATTTTTGTATTTTGTGTGTTACTTAAAAGAAATGTTAAAAAAAAGATATGCTAAAATGTGAGAGAAAATATTTACAAACAACCTGCCTGAAAAAAGCACATTATCTAGAATAAAGAACTGCTAAAGCTTAGCAGCAAAACAAACAAAAACTAAATTAGGCAGTAGATGCAAGGCTTAGGGAGTATCTCAGAAAGGAAAGGTACAGGTGGCAAACAATCACGAAAAAGATACTTGACCTCATTACTTACTAGGGAAATACAAGCTAAAACCACAATGAGATGTCATTACATATCATATCATCCATCAGCCTTCCCTTCCCTGCCTTCCCTTCCCTTTCTTCCTTTTACTGAGGCTTGAATACAGGCTTCATGCTTGCTAGGTAAGCTAGGTGAGCCACACCTCTAGCCCAAGAAATCACTACATATTGTTTTAAAAAATCCTAATATAAAACAAAAAAATGCTTGTATTTAGGGTAACTGGTCACTTAGATATTGTTGTGCATATAAAATATTATACTTATTCTAGAACTTATTTTTATAGTTTCTCAAAAACTACATATGTAACTACATATGATTTAGAAATTGTACTGCTTTGGAATTTATTTATATACCAACTACACATGGATGTTTATAACAACTCCAATCATAGTAGTACAAATCCAAAAATGATGGTGATGCCCTACAATAAATGATAGAGTGTTGCAGGTTCTTCTTAAGCTCCTCTTTGATTTGAGCAGGTCATAGAGAGATGCCAGGCAAGATGGGGATATAGATCTCTATCCATAGACTCATTACTAGTGACAACAATGATAGCAGCAAGGCAGAAGTACAAAGCATAACAGCACACTTACCCCAGCATGGACTTATAGACTCTGCCCAGAAACATTAGATTCATTCTGTTCACCAGCAGAACACACATTGCACCTCTTCTTCCAGTGGAAGTTCACTATCCTATAGTGGTACCACGTCATTGTTGTTTCCCTGTCCTTCAGGACAGTGCCAGCTTATGCTAAACCCAGGCAAAAGTGACATCTAGTCAAGGATGACCACAAGTATAGAGGTGTGTAACGAGCCTTAAGGCTACATGCAGGGTTACCTGCCCATACTGAAGGTCAAGCACACATGGCTCAAGGTTTTATCAAAATGCTGAGCCAGCTGAATGCTTGTCTTTGGGAAGTTCAGGATCAAAACTCATTGGAAACTCTGGTTTAAAAAGCCTGCCTTTTTCATTTACCCTGCAGTTTCACAATAAAATGAAATATAGATGCACATATGCAAACATTTCAATGACTACCATGGGAATTATGCTGGCTGAAAAGAGCCAATACCAAAAGGATACATACAGTATGAGTCATTGTGTAATGTTCTTGAAGTGACAATTTATAGCAGTGCCTAAGACCTTAGAGGGATAAGGTAGTGTTAACAGAGGGGTCAGAGCCATGGTTATAAGGGAAATCTAGTCCCAGTGGAAATGTTTTGTATCTTGATTGCATCAATAATTAAATCCTGCTACAGCTTTACAGTTCAGCTTTGAAAAATAATCACTCCAAAAACCTATGTAAAAGATACACAGAATCTTTATGCATTATTTCTTATAATTACAATTTATTTTGTGTCATAGTGGTAATAGAACTCAAGGCTTTTGTACTTTCCCTTAGCTTTCTTTGCCCAAGGCTGGCATTTTACCACTTGAGCCATACCTTCACTTATGCTTTTAGGTGGTTAGAGATGAGTATTACAAGTTTTTCTGCCAGGGCTGGCTTTGAACCTCCATCCTCAGATTCCAACCTCTCGAGTAGCTACAATTATAGGCATGAGTCACTGGATCCCTGGCTAATAATTATGTTTGTGTAATAATCTACAATACAGAATATATAAAATAAGAAACAGATTAGAATCTTGGATATTTAGCTTAATTTAGTTTGATAACTGAAAGGCCTAAAACCAAATTTTAATTATTTCTTTTCCAATGAAACCCAAATGGGCATTTCTTTTATTTATTTTATTATGTGTTTAAGGAAGGACAAAGGTTCAGTCACTTTGAAGACATCTTTCCAGTGAAAATAAAGTTTCCCCCACCAGTAAATTTCAATAGTTATTAATAAGATATGAGGGTCATTGTTTTAGCTAAATTCACTTTTTAAAGAATTATGTCCCCCCTTTTGGACAATGTCACCCTTTCGTCGGACTCTTTATCTGACCATGTAACTGTGACCCATGTGTATATCACCTTTATTATAACAGTAAATAAGTTAAATTGAAAAAAAGAATTACCCCTCTTCATTACTAAAATTATACTTTACAGTGGTAGTTTTTGTTTGTATGGACCCTTCAGGGACTTACTTGTATGCACCAAGTAGACTATTAATCATAGAAATAAATATAGTCAATATCACTGATTGAAAGGCACTGAGCTAGAATATAGGAACTACAGAATATAGAGTAAAGAAGGCACTGAGCAAGAATGCAGAAGCTAGAATATACAACACATGACTATCCTGTCATTTGTCCTTTGTTTAATTTTAATTTCAGATGTCTTTTACATAATTTAACAAGTAGGTTGTATAGTCCTTCACTTTGATTCTGCTGTCTGAATGTTGCCTATGTATTCAGCATGATGCTATCCAAATGTCTTAGGCACCAGACAAATGGGACATATTGCTGGCTTACTTGATACACTAAGAGCTTCTCAACTTAGCTGAAAGAATAACATGTGTTGTGGACTCTAATAACACTGCCAGTGTTAAATGTCTTGGTAGGATCATAATCCAATTACAATGCTTCTTTCATTTGTAACACACTGTGGTGATGCCTAGGAACAGTAGAGCACCTGCCAGTAGAAACCCCTGTATGCCTACATTGGAAACCACAGATGCTTTTTAGAATTGCAGTGATACTTGCTGAGCTTAATATCCACATAGCATTCAGTTACACTCTTGCTATTCTTAGAGAATGAAGGGCAGAAATCTGGAGGTTAAGGGTACTGATAAGTAACGAGAAAAGTAATCAATAATGTCCCAGACCTTTCAGTATATGTTTACTATTAGACTGAAACAATTGAACAGGGTAAAATATACTGGTCAAATGATGAGCATATGGGAAATTATAAAGTGAAAGAATGCATATGGTGTGAGAGGGGCTTGAACTCTGGGCATGGACATTGTCCCTCATCTCTTCAGCTTAAGGTGAGCATTTTACCACTTGAGCCACAGCAAATGAGTCTCACTGACTTTCCTGCCTGGGCTGGCTTTGAACCATGATCCTCAGATCTTGGCCTCCTGAGTAGCTAGAATTACAGGTGTGAGCCACCAGGGCCTGGCTTAATGTAAGAAATTTTAAAGTATTTTATGGAGTGCATTGGAGAGAACATAGAAATATTTATGCAAGAAAAGCTTGAAACTGCTTACTGCCTAAGTTGTTACTGAAGGAAAATCCTTATTTCACAGAATTTCTTCTTTTAAAGCATTTTACTGACTCTAAGAACTCCCTCCCAGTGTTTCTTGATAATTTTTATCAAACTGCTAAGTTAGCCTACTTTCCAAATGTGTATCCATCAGGACAGAAGGCCATATCATAGCACACCTAAGTGGTCTCATTTAGACTATTTATTTTGTTTTAAATATAATGCTGTGCAATATATCAGAGCCTTCTTACAAAAGACCTCTTTGGATATGTTATATTACTCTAATTACACAGCAAATTAAAACATGTGTCTAGGAAAAAGTATATGCAAAATTTTGTGGTTGAAAAGAGAAATTGCATTTGCATTATGAAAAACAGTGAAATAGATTTGATTGTTTAAATAAAAATGCTCAAAGGAACATGTCACTATATTGTAGGTTAGATTTATCTGACCTGTGAAAGTAGATCTGCATCTCAGTGGGGAGGATATAAAGAAAAATTCTAAATAACTCTTCAGAGAGTAGATAATGTGGTTCCTTAGTTGATGGGCTTAGGGTTCACAGAATATTGTGGGTTTTTCTGCCTTACTTATATACTATTTTACTTTTTTTTTAAAATCTTACTTGTTTGTATTTCTTCTCTATTTTCTGTCTAAAATTCAAAGAAATCCTTTGGGGGTAAATGTAGGCTTGAGAAAATGATGGAAAAACCTCTAAGCTTTTTACAATGATGAACTTTGAAAGAAAACAAAGTATCATTTAAATATTATTTAAATGAAAGTAAGTTGGTAGTAGTATTACAAAACAATATTCAATAACTTTATAGGTGAGATATACTCATTTTTATCAGCTAGAATGTTCTTTTCATATAACGTATATATACATGCATATATATCATTTTTAAGATACATCACAATATACCTTATTATATGCAGAATTCTTTCTTTTTTTCTTTTTTCTACTTCTTTTTTTAAAGTTATTTTGTATGTTTTTATTGTAAAAAAAACTGTACAGAGAGGTTATAGTTACATGAGCAGGGTAACAAGTACATTTCTTATTGAGCTTTGTTGCCTCCTTCTTTGTTTTTCCCCTACCATTCCTTCCCTCCCACTTCCACAACTACCCACCTCTGAAGTTGTAAAGTTCGTTTTCACCATAGTGTTTCGTACATCTCATTTCTGATCAAAATGATTACCTAAATCAAAACATCTTGCTATGACAGAAAAGACAGTGGTTTTAAATCTGACCAATACTACAGTTTACCCAAAGCATACATATAAGATTTCATTTTTTAATATCACTATAATTGCTCACTTTAATAATTATTTAGTTACAGATAAGAAGTCACAAATTCTGAATAAGCTTTATTCACCCTAATGTGTCACATACCAAGAAAGAAATAATCACTTGCTTTTCCAAACTAAATGGAACTAGTTGCTTTCCTCAAAGATTCAAGATACAATTTCTTCTTTAATTATTTGAATTTATTTTATTTGAAAATCTTTGAATAGCCTTGCAGTAAATGAGGAGTGTATTGCTTTATTAAATCTTAAATACTTATACATAATGAAAATGCTTATTTGATAGAATCATTTTGCTTTCAAAATAAATCTGTAAGTACAATTCTGTATGTGTATGTATGTATGTATGTATGTACATGTTTAAAATTGACCAACTGGAGGCAAAACAAAAACTGCTATGAGTATTTTTTAACTTATAAATCTTCATAAGCATATGCCTGCAGTCCTAGCTACTCAGGAGGCTGAGATAGCAGAATCATTGGAGTCCAGAAATTGGAGTCGATACACTTGTGTGGTTTCTTTCTAAGAATCATAAACATTTTGCTTACTTGTATTTATCTTGTGACCCTGAACATTACTAAATTTTTTCTGCTCTGGATTAGCAAACTAGTTAAACTGAAACTTTTGTTTTGAGTCAGGATTGCTCTGTGTTCCTTCCAACTAATGGGTTCAAGCTATCTCCCACTTCAGATTTCTGAGTTCCATATGCCCAGAAAATATGACATAAAGTCATTATTTTATTTTTCTTCTTTCTCTCCGACTGATTTTATGTTTAGTGAATCTTTTTTCAAACAAAGGAATTCGTGATTAATGTAAACACACAAATCATAATGCAGTAAGAACTTGAGGTCACAACATACAGGAAGCATTTTTATAATATGTACCTTTTAAGGAAAATAAACCATATGAAATATAAAATAAATCTCTCTGTATGAGATCATTTGAAGGTTTCATTTATGTTCAACTCTAACATCACAAGGATTGTAAATAAGACATTGATTTTCTTTGTGAAATCTTAGAAATCTATAACTGAATTCTCTTCAGGAGACTATATTCTACTTAGAACCTTAACAAGGTCAGAATAGATTTCTTTCACAAACCCAAAGACAACAACCCATCCATATTGGGTGATGTCTTTATTTCAGCCTTTTGAGATCTTGAGCAGACACCCTTAGTTGAGTCCATCCTGAACACTTATCCACAGAATCTGTTAGCAATCTGAAACAAGTTCATATGAATTTTGTCTTCAGCCTATCAGTGACACCAATAAGCACTAAGAAGCTTTGGTGGTTGATTACTAGTGTTAAGCGGCTGCTGGCTGTAAAAAGTATAAATAAGCAATCATGGTCTACGAGTCCTCCTGGTGGCATATGTGGACCTGCTACTTGTTAAATAGCCTTTCACTAAAGCTTCTGAGGGATTTATAGCTTCCCAACATCCCTGCAGTCTCTAATTAATGTTTCTTTCCCAATCAAGGCAATGATGTCAGTGTATTCAAATGTGTGTGTGTGTGCGTGTGTGCGTGTGTGTGTGTGTGCGTGTGTGTGTGTGTGTGTGTGCTGATCTTAGGGCTTGAATTCAGGGTCTTGGTACTGTCCAAGGCTTATATTCTACCACTTGAACTACAGCTTCACTTCAAGCGTCTTAGTGGTTAAATGGAGGTAAGAGTTTCATGGCCTTTCCTGTCTGGACTGGCTTTGAACCATGATCGTCAGGTCTTAGTCTTCTGAACAGCTAGGATTACCAGCATGAACTACCAGCTACCAGCTTTATTCAAATGTTTTGAAGGGATGGTTATTCTTAGGACATACAGTAAAACATAACTAATTGCTACTACATGTGAAACTTCTGTAACATGTCTGACATAAAAAGAAAACAGAAAAATTGTGTTATTTCTAAATTCATATGGTCACATTTACAAGTTCTCCATAGTTATATCTTTTTGTATTCTATGATTCCTTCATTAGACCATAGAACCTGAAACAAAGAACTGCATTATATATGTATATATATTGCCATATCACTAATTAGTTGTAGTAGTCAATAAATAAAGAATTGCTTATTCAATCATCTTCATAAGAAGCAGTAAATCAAAGAAGTTAGAGAATCTGGAGTATTGCTTCAGACAGCATAATAAGTGGTCAATCAGAGACACTAATAACTCATCTATCATAGATCTGAGCTTTGTAATGAACTTTAGGATATAATGAATTTTAAGTCCTCATGAGTCAGTATGCAGTTCATACCCAGTTTGTTCTGTGCCTCCTTCCACCAAGTTCTGTCACTTTCTGTGGGCACACCTGTCTATGATTTGCTTATGCTTCTTCTCAATTGAAACTGTATTACTTCAATCCATGCTTCACTATAAATCAGGAGTTAAGAAATTATGGCTCACATCCAAATTCAGCATCCCACCTATTTTTGGTCCAGTTTACAAACTAAGCATGGAGTCCCTGCACACAAGATGTTCTGCTATTCCCCAGTTCTCTAGAAAGGTTCTTTTTGAATATAGTTTTAATAGTTACATCTTAAATAGTTTCACAGTATCAATGCATCCATATAATTCTGTTTTGCCTCTAATCCCAGAACCTTAAATATTTACTGTGTTTTATAGAAGCTTTGTTCATCCCTGTCACAAGTCCAATTCAAATATAATCTTTAACAATACATTTTTTCCAGGCAAAAAGTCTTTGTATATGTATTTTTAATTAATTGCTTGGAATCTTATTAAGCATTTATTTCACACTGCTTTGCCAATCTCAAGCAGAGTTCTCCTGGCTTAGCAGTACATTGTTTTCACATGTAATCCTTGACAATGAATACTTAGACAGGCAGGAAATACATACATATCATGAGTGTTCATTTATAGTAGGTAATATGTAGGTAGATTGGTAGGCATGGGATGATTTTTAAATTGCTAAGGATATCTATCTTTTATTTATTAATTATGGCTGAATAGGAAGGAGTTAAACACTTTAATATAGACAAACAACACTACTGGATACCAATACTCAATAAAATGGAAATTGTGATATCAAAAATAATGCTATGCTTGATGGAGTTATGGCTCAAATAAGCAAGCAAGTGATGTGAGAGTGTGATGTACCACGTTCAATTGAAAAACAGGCATTTACACCAGAGCCACTAATATTCCTTCACTTCCTGGAGTTAGGTTACATGGGAGTCAAACACAAAGCTACAGAGGACAATGTACCATTGATTTATGAACAACTATTAAGACATTACAAGTGTACTTTTTTTCTAAGAGCTTAGTAATAATAATTGCTCACAATATTTATTCCCCTTCTGTGATTATAAGTTGTTACAGACAGATACTATGGTTTATTTATCTATGTATTACTTCTCTAACATATTTGGGCAAACATAAAATATGTTTTAAGTAGTAAAATGATAAAAATATGAATTAAAAACTCAATGAACATTTTACCACCCCATTCTCATAAACATTTTACCACCTCATGCTCCATGATGTTAACTAGGACATTAAAATCAGTCCCCTAGTATTTCTTTCCCAAGTCAAGTTTTGCTTAAAATATATGTATTTTTTGTCGGTCATGGGGCTAGTTCTCTGAGCTGGGTGTTGTCCCTGAGCTCTTCAGCTCAAGGCTAGCACTCTAACACTTGAGCCATAGTGCCACTTCCAGCTTTTTCTGCTTATGTGGTGCTGAGGAATTAAACTCAGGGCCTCGTGCATGCGAGGCAAGCACTCTACCTCTGAGCCACATTCCTAGCCCCTGCTTAAAATATTTTCAGTTGGGCACAGGTGGTTCATATATGTAATGTTAGCAACTCTGGAGGCTTCAGCAGGAAAGTTGATGAGACTCATATCTTCAATAAACTCAGAAAATACCAGAAGTGGTTCTGTGGCTCAAGTGGTAGAGCACCAGCCTTAAGAAAAATAATCTCAGGGACAGTGCCTCGGCCCGGAGTTCAAGCCTCAAGACAGGCACACACACACACACACACAATAACATATATGTATATGTGAACATTTTTAATAGTCTGATTTAGTAGGTCCAGAATGTGAAGCCATTGAAGGTCATTTCCTTTGTTTTGTTTTTTTTTTTTTTTTTGGCCCGGTCGTGGGGCCTGAACTCTGGGCCTGGACGCTTGTCCCTCAGCTCTTCAGCTCAAGGCTAGCGCTCTACCACTTGAGCCACAGTGCCACTTCCGGCTTTTTTCTTTTTGCTTGTGTGGTGCTGAGGAATCGAACCCAGGGCCTCATGCATGCAAGGCAAGCGCTCTACCACTGAGCCACCTTCCCAGCCCAGGTCATTTCCTTTGGGACCTGAGTGTCTTCCTATCTCCCAAATCAAATGATTTGATGGACGACTGTCCTATTATTTGAAGACCTTCTTCAAATGTTATTATGATATTGTTAATGATTGTTTTGTGCATTTTGTATGATGAAATAAATTTAACCTCTCTTAATATGAAATGTTGCTTTGAGGTGGCTTAGAAAAAGGAAATCCAGAAAAGCAACTATCATTTTTGACCAAATACTATTAACATCAAGAATTCCCTGTCTCTGAAGCTGGAAAACGCACAAGGACTTAAATTACAATGTGTGAGGAAGCACGGGTGCTTCCGTCACAAGAATTTTCTCATTACTATTTATATCATTCTGTTTGAAACTAATAGGAAAGATTAGTTGTTTTTTTCCAAAACAAGTGTTTTATATTGCTATTAGGAGTTCTAGTTTGGTTTTATCAGGTAACTGTACACGTCAGTATTAGATAATAATAAAAGTAATAAATTCAGAGTTCATGTTTCAAGAAGCTGAAAATTTCATTAAGACTCTATTTCCACCATCAATTATTAAATAAATTCACCAGAGTATTTTTTCCCTGCCTACTCAATGAAAAAAAAAACTCTCAAAGGAAGAGCATGTTCCTGGATGAATGAGTGGATTTTAAGATAAAAGCCACCCAAGCCTTCTTTATGTGGTTAAAGATTTCCTGAAGATTATATCTGAAGAATTATGTCACAGTCTTTTGTTTTCACAAAAGCTCAAATCTATACAAATGACAGATTTTTAGAGAATAAAATCATGCCAGAAAATTTTGAAAATGAATGTTAACTTCGGTTTTGTAATAATAGCCATGTAGTACTATTTTGCATTTAATGGAATTTTTATATTCACTTTTTACTTTGAAGTCACTTAAATATTAACTATCTTCTAAAAAGTCATATTCCTGAGCATAATAATAGTATGTGCCTTTTCATTTTGCCATTAACTCAGAGAGATGATTCTTGTGAGAATTCAGAGAAAACCGAGACAAGTTCTGAGTCTTGACCTTTCATTTCTGTATTGAAAGGTGACCTATTGCCATAGAATTCTTTTATGGGGGAAGGAAGGAGAGGGAGAGGGAGAAAACAGAGGGAGAGGAAGAGGGAGAAAGGGAGTGTGTGTGTGTGTGTGTGTGTGTGTGTGTGTGAGAGAGAGAGAGAGAGAGAGAGAGAGAGAGAGAGAGAGAGAGAGAGAGAGAGAGAGAGAGAGAGAGAGAGAGAGAGAGAGAGAGAGATCACAGAAACAGAGACACTGATGGAGACACTGGCAGAAACAATTTTCAGGGGTTATTTTATTCTTCTCTGTTAGAGAGCATAATTAGCCATAATATATTTACATTCATATACAAATAAAGAGCAAAAAACTCTGCATTTTTATTGTAACAAACCCATGTTCTTGGTAGCATGCTTACTTATATGTTAATTAATATATGTATTTCTAACATGTTAGCATTAGTTAAAAACTAGACAATGACAAAGCAATTAATAAAATGATAGTTGTTCAAATAATTGTGTTCCTATGGAACTTACCTAAGTTAAAGCATGTGACCCTTTACATATTAGATAATACATCTCACTAATCTTACAGCCCTTGGTTTAATTGTGAACTTTCAGATAGTAGGGCATTGCTTTATATTTATTTAAATCTTGAAAGGATAGCACAATTCTTAGGACATGGAAGAAATTTGTGAGGTCTTTGGAGAATTCCACAAGATAAAAGCTTATTCCATTTATCCAAAATCATAAATCATATGGTACAGTAGTCTTACATGTAACAGAAACATTCAATCATTTCCAACACGTATTTAAAAAAAATACGTATGTGAAGAAATATGACTGTAGCAGTTTATTTTTAACTCTATGGTAAAACTTTTCCTTATAATTCTGAACTGAGATGTTCAGCAATATTTATGAAGAGCAGCCAAACAATACTGAAGGAAAAGAACAAAGCCAGAAAATGAACACTGATTTGAATATTTACTACAAAGTTCTAGTAATTGAGAGAGTAGAGGAGTATTGGTAAAAGAATAAACACAATGAAATAGACCTGCTCTGTTTCAATGCATGGTACTTTTCTACCACAAAAGAAGGTAAAAAGGAAGGCTTGGCAGTGCTGCTGCTGCAAGAACTCTTTCTTCTCTTATCACTTGACATGCTCTTTCTTGTCCCTCTGGCCTCATTTGAATGTTATCTCTTCAGCAAAGCCATCTCTAACATTCCTGACAAGGGTGCATTCTTCTGTCAGGTGCTCTCAGCACTGGGTAGTGATTCCACTTGGAACTTATCTCAGATGTCCGTTTTCATACCATTAGGATTAGTGCTATTATTTATGCAATGTCTGTGTCTCCCACTAGTCTTTCAGCTCCACCAAAGCAATGACTAAGTATTGTGTTGCATCTCCTAGCATAATATCTATTATGTAGAAGGCACTTCATCAGTATTTAGTAAGTAATTATTAAAAAGAGGAGCCTGGGAAGGCTTATGGAGACTCTGCCAAATATCAAGAAGCCAAACCACTAAGTTATTCAAGCCTTTCTTTTCCTTGGAGTAAGAGCATTACCAAAGGCAGATCAAACAGTTTTTAATTACTAAAATTATACTTTGCCAGTTTACTCTGCTTTCTTGAGCTCAATTCCAAAATATGAATATCTATAATTCCAAAATATAAATATCTATAAGTTGTGGGAGTAAAATATCTTAATGGATGACTTTGAAAAAAATGACCTAAAGCAAAAATAAATTCCTAAATGAGTACTTCTTGATATTAATAGTTTTAGTTCAGAACAATTAACTCTATTGAGTTAAATTTTATAAAGGGAGAAAAATATGAGTTTATACTCATTGGAGGATTTACAAGTCCACTTATTCCAGAACTGTTCGATAAAAATATTCACTCCTTTATTCCTTTTTGTTCTTTGTCAAAAACAGTTGAACGTATTTGTCTGTTCTTATTCTAGAATTTCGGGTCTATTTCATTGTGTGTGTGTGTGTGTGTGTGTGTGTGTGTGTGTGTGTGTGTGTGTGTGTGTGTGTGAGAGAGAGAGAAAGAGAGAGAGAGAGAGAGAGTGTGACCAATATTCTACTCTCTCAATTACTAGAACTTTGTAGTAAATATTCAAATCAGTGTTCATTTTCTGGCTTTGTTCTTTTCCTTCAGTATTGTTTGGCTGCTCTTTGTCTTTTGTACTTCATACAAACTTTAAGTTTGTTGATACCTTCAAAATAACTTCAAATATCTTGACTTACTAGAATTATTATCATTTAAAAATTTTAAATGATCAAAGAAAGGCAACAAATAAAAATAGATTATTGAGAGCAATAAATGCAGTGATCAGAAAAAAACTTGAAGGTAAAGTTATGATGCATAAAATTATTGGAGATCAATAATTTAAGCAAAATAAATTAAGTTTAGAAGGACAATGGTTACTTGTTTATAAACAGAACCTAGACCTAAAATAATCTATATATAGCACGAACTTAATTGTGGGACTATCTTGAAGAATGAGGCAGGCAAAAGGAAAGAGAATGATGGAGACTGGGTTATACATTGAATTTATGTATAAAGATGACGTTAAGAAATACATTGAAAAGTATTGAAAAATAAAATAAGAGGAAGTCCATAGATTTGCCTCAAATGGTAAGAGCACTTAACTATCAAAAAAGAGACTACGAGTTCAATTGCTACTGCTACAAGAGGAGGAAATAAAAAGAATAAGCAATAATGTGGATAAAATAACAAAATAGAATTTGTATGATTAGTATCCATTAATAAAAATAGCAAAAAGAAAAAGAAAGAAGAAGCAGGAGCTGTTAGATTAGCTTCAATAAACACAGTAATTAGAAAACTTGTTCACATAGGATAAAAATAGACTTTTATAGAGAGAGCTCAAGTAAACTGATTAACTAATACATTACATATCTGCCATAAATTTGTTTTGCCTAAAAACAAGCTTAATTCAAAATGGCAATCTAATTTCCTTTAAAATCATACAACTAATCATACAAAGTTTGATATTTTTATTTTTCTAAAACCAAAGCTACTCATCTCTAGAACCTGTTATCAAAACATCTGCAGGTACCAAAGCACAAATGATGCCATAGCTTCTTGGAACCATCTGTTAGTGTCATTGAACGGTTCTTGCCTCTCATTTCCATTCTAAATCTGGACTCTCCTCAGTTTTACATGATCTTTATTTCATAAAATGTATGAGATTTTCATGACTGCAAATAGCTCCTTACAGTTATGAAAAGCAAGCTTACCATCACAATATATCAGTTAATGCAATCTATCATATTAACAAGCTAAATTTTAAAAATGCTGTGATTGTATCAGTAGTGAAGGGAAATCTTTTTAATAATACATCTATTTATGATCAAAGCTCCCATCACAATAGATATAGAGAATAATCTACTAGATACATACACCTACAGAAAGGCTAAAGATAATATCATACTTAATTGTGAGAAATTAGTAAGTTACTTCCTAAGATCAAGAAGTCTTCTCTTGTCATTCCTTTTCAGTTTCATTCCAAGTCCTCATGACTATTGTAAAATAAGGAAAGGAAATAAATTCTATAGAAATTGAGAAAGAGGAAATACCATTTTAAAGTCACATGATTGGATAATGCATCTAAAAAAATGACTAAAAATTAATCAATATCTGATCATATCTTGATTGTAAAATGAAATGCTAATGTAAAAATGTGTATTTCCTTTCTATATGACAGGAATGAACAATTGTAATTAAAGTTCAGAGCAGAATGACATCTATATTAACACTCCCAAAACAAAATTTTTGATATAAAGCTAGCAAAATATTTTTTCAAAAGATCTGTATGAAAAAAGCTAGTAAATTGAGATGAAGTAGACCAAGTAACTAAATAGAAAATTTTCTTATGTTCATAATTAGGAACATAAGAACAACATAAAAGGAACTATTCCAATCAATTTCTTCACCTAGCAGTGTATAAACTCATTGGAATAAGGACCATGATAATCTTGTTCATCATGATTATATGCATAGCTTTTATCTAAATGCCTGGCAAATATTTGGTAGATAATCAATATTTGTGGGGTTTTTTGTTTTGTTTTTGTTTTTGTTTGTTTTTTGGTCAATCGTTGTGCCTGACCTCTGGGCCTGGGTGCTGTCCCTGAACTCTTCAGCTCAAGGCTAGTACTCTAGCACTTAAGCCACAGCACTACTTCCAGCCTTTTCTGCTTATATGTTGCTGAGGAATCGAACCCAGGGCCTCCTGCATGCAAGGCAGTCACTCTACCACTGAGCCATCTTCCCATCAATATTTGCTTTGAGAATAAGTAAATGAATAACTATGGTATGGTATATAGAGCTTTGAATTTGAACTCAAGGGGCATATACTTTTACTCCAGTTTATCTCTTCATAGTCAACTTACATAACTTGTCTTGTAAATAGTTCCATTTGTAAGTAAGAACATATAGCTTCTTTGAGATGGTGGTGAGTCAATGTCTCACATGTTAGTAAGTGGTAGTTAATGTTTCTGTGGGGCTTTAGGTACATCATAACTCTACCTCTGTCATTTGTTCATCTGTAATACCATTGATGAATAATTGTGACAGTAAAATATGTTTCCTGTAAGTTCTGTGCTTAGTGCAGAGATAATACACCCCAAATGTCCTTTGAATATGTATATTCAGGAAATATGTTCTCTATTCTATAATTTTATGTCTTTATTTTCCAAGTTTGGATAATTGTATTTTCATATGTTTTGCTTTTATCATTCCATCAACATGTTTTTCTTAGTTTTAGACTTAAATTATCATTCATTGCTCTCAGATAACTTCTAATCCTTAATAATAATGATCTTTTATTACACTTTTCTCTTTAATGTCTACTATACTCTGAGTTTATATTTGAGCTCCTTAACTTCTCACTTACCCATTTACTTCCCACACCTCTGTCATACTACCTTTTTGGTTGGGATACTGTCATCACACTTAGAGCCATGTTTCCTTCAAGATGAACTTTAATATTCTACTCACTGGAAATTACATCCTTTGCTTCTAGATCTTTTGGTCAAGCTACTGCTCTACCAGAGCTCCACTTCTGACTTTTTAGTGGTTAATTAGAGGTAAGAGTTTTAGGGATTTCCTCCCTGTCTGGCTTTGAACAGTGATCCTCAGATCCCTGTAGCTAGGAGAACTGGCATGCACCACTGGTATGTAGCTCTAGATTTATTTTATTCTAACACATTTAACTAGGAATTCCTGAATATAGTAAATCTCCCAGTTCATAACCCCTTACCTTCAATTGCCTTAATTTCATCATCAAATAGTATGGGTCATGACCCAAACACAACAACTACCTAGCCAATGCTCACCACTATCAAATCTAATAAACCACAACTCTGATTAATCAAGCAATGACCTTACTCTTCAACTGCATCATTGTCAGTGGAAATTGCTAGAAATATTAGGACACAGAGTGTATTTGAATCACTTTAAATCATATTAAAAGTTTTAATATGATTTTAAAAGTTTTTAAACTGGGTGCTGGTGGCTCAAGCCTGTAATCTTAGCTACTCCGGATGCTGAGGTCTGAGGATTGCAGCAGTTCAAAGCCAGCACAGACAGGAAAGGCTGTAAGACTCTAATTTCCAATAAACCATCAGAAAAAGCCGGAAGTGGCGCTGTGGCTCAGGTGGCAGAGTGCTAGCCTTAAGTGAAAAGTTGCTCAGGGACAGGGCCCAGGCCCAGAATTCAAGCTTCAGGACTGACTTAGACATTGTTTCTGAGCTTCTTTGCTCAAGGCTAGCATGTTACATGTAAAGCTTCAGCTTCATTTCTGACTTTTTTGGTGTTTAACTGAAGATAAGATTCTCACATACTTTCTTGTTTGACTGGTTCAAACCATGATCCCAAGATTTCAGCCTCTCAAGCAGCTAGGATTACAGGAATGAGACACTGGCACTTGACTAATAACAATTCAGTATGTTAATTTCATCTTAAATTTCCCCATAGTTTCAGAATGTGTGACTATTTCTTTTTTTTTTTGGTCAGTCGTGGGGCTTGAACTCTAGGCATAGCTCTGTCCCTGCGCTCTTCAGTTCAAGGCGAGCGCTCTACCGCTTGAGCCATAGCGCCATTTCCGGTTTTCTAGTGGTTTTTATTGGAGATAAGAGTCTCATGGACTTTCCTGCCAGGGCTGGCTTTGAACCACAACCCTCAGATCTCAGCCTCCTGAATAGCTAGGATTACAGGCATGTTCCTTAATGTAACAAATTGCATACTGAATAACCATTTTAAACTTAAAACCTCAATGAAACAGCATGTGTCTAAAGAGAATCTGCCTTCATTGCTGCTTTTATATATATTTAAATCTATCAGATACATCTCCGTGTGTATCTCAAACCAACCCTGCTCAATATTCTTTCCAACCATAATGCAAGTTTTTCTATGACTTTGTGTGAATTGAAATCAATATTTTTTATTATTTTATTATATTTTATCCTTGAAGCCTCTAGCTTATTTTATATACATAGTGAGAAACACCTTTCAGACGTGGGCTGGTTTCAAACCACAATCCTCTGATCTCAGCTTCCCCAGTAGCTAGGATTACATATGTGAGCCATTGGAACCCGACATTACCATATATTTTTAAAAACTTAGGAGACTTAAAGAATGATAAACATTTGAGGGGATAAATGTTTAAACTGATCTAGATATTACATATGCATGCATGTATTTACATTATATGGTACTCCATTAACATGAACCTGTAGTAACTTTATGTATGTTAAAAGAAAATTTAAATATATATGAAATAAAAATGTTGTAAGCACATACAAAGATTCATACACTTTTAAAGTGACTGAATAATTTTTTGGGAAAGCCTGCCAAATGCAATTAATGATATTAAAGTTAAAAACTAAAAAAAAAATGTTAAGTAGTGTAATAAGGCAAAAAAAAAAAAACACTTTCTGAAAATTAGAAGACAAATAAAAAAGTAACCTAAAAAGAAGCCTTGGTAGGCACAGTTCTTGGGTTTTGTATTTCTATACTATGACCATTTGAATTCAGAGCCCTAGGCTTTGTAGGCGAGCACTTTATTTGAGCTATGTCCACTGCCCATTTTGCCTTAGTTAATTTTCAGATAAGAGCTCACATTTACTTTGGACTGGCATCAGATTCGTTTGTGTTCCTCTTATAAATGATTTGTCATGTTGCTGGGATCTATGTTTGCCATATACCTAGCTTATTGAATCTGATGCTGTCTTGCTGAAAATTTTGCTGGGCTGATCTCAAGCCCTGATTCTCCTGATCTCTGGAGTAGTTAGGATGGTAGAAGTCAATCATTGTGTTCAGCTTCTAATGAGAGGGATTTAAAGTTCATAAGTCAGTGTAACAATTACAGAGGACAGAATAAGTAGCTATGCCATATATTCAGTTGTATGTTGAGTAAGACAATAGAGAAAAATAGGTTGGAAATAAAAAAATGACTACCAATCTTCTAGAAGCATTAGAAAATGTAAATATTTGGACAGAGAGCAACCTCTCTCAAACTGCAAGGTGGTAAAGCCAACACTTATTTTCAAAGAAATACCAGCTGTTCAACAGCAGCAATAGAAACCTAAAATTAGTGGAAATAAGCTTTAAATTTCAGATAACAATGACTCTCAACCTAACATTTTATGTTTAGTCTTTAAAATTTTTTCCTTTCCAATCCAAGGGCAAGATAAGGATGTTTCAGAAAAAGAAATCATAGAACCTATTAAATTGACATAAAAAAACTTCTAAAGCAATGATTCCCAGGGAATTTTAATTTCTTGTAAAAAAATGTATAACTACTTGATGCAGCTAATGTATAATTCTACAAATATACAAAAGTAACAGCAAAAAATTGGAGTAAATATTTATAAATCCACTGCCTTTATGAAAGATTTTAACATATTAGATAAGTAAATCAAACAGCCAAACATGCTAATCATATATGAGCAATGAAATGATATTGAACAACACAAAAAAATCTTGATTTAATAAATGATGTCAAAACTGGCACATATACCTCTTCCATGCATATATAAAATGTGACTAAACTGTAGGTATAAAATGAGTCTCAAAAAATTTTTAAGAGGTTGAAGTGATTCACACCACCTTTCATAATCACTATGTGATTCTCTTAAAATCATTGGAAAAAATTATGTTTTTATACTTGAGGATCTAGAATCACAGTTGTCAATGTAATTTATGGCTCAAACACAAAAAGCAATGCAACTTAGAATATATTTGTAAATGGTCAATAACAAAAATTAAAATAAAATGTGTGCATATAGCTAGAGTGATATACCCTAAATACATTTGTTTTTCAATGATTAATAAACTCAGCATTAAACTTTAAAGCCTTATGAAAATAAAACAAGTATGAATGAATAGAAATTTAGAAATGGTATAATTACTTAGCATTCATGTAGATATAATTGTATGTCAGGTATTATAAGTCACCTACTTTTATTAACTTTAAATTCTTCATATTAGTAATGTGATAAATTATTAAGCAGAATATAAAGTTATAATGTTTCTTGATCATAAATTCAGAAGTGTCTTGTGAAGAAACACTGGGCACTTTTAAAAACATGTTAAATTATAACCCCCCGAAAAACCTTTTAAAGTTCAGGAAAAAATATATTGACTAAAAATATAATTAAATTCAGGCATTCTTGAAAATAATATGACAAAATTCACAAAATCTGATGATATGCCCTAAGAATAAAATAAAACTATAATAAATAATAAGAAGAATGGAAATGGGCTGGGAAGATGGCTTAGTGGTGGTGTGCATGCCTAACATGCATGATGCCCTGGGTTCAATTCCTCACTACCACATACAAAGAAAAAGCCAGAAGTGGTTCGGTGGCTCAAGTAGCAAAGTGCTATAGTCTTGAGCAAAAGAAGCTCAGGAACAATGCCTAGGCCCTGAGTTCAAGCCCCAGGACTGGCAAAAGAAAGAAAGAAGAAAGAAAGAAAGAAAGAGAGAAAGAGAGAAAGGAAGGAAGGAAGGAAGGAAGGAAGGAAGGAAGGAAGGAAGGAAGGAAGGAAGGAAGGAAGGAAGGAAGGAAGGAAGGGAGGGAGGGAGAGAGGGAGGGAGGAAGGGAGGGAGGGAGGAAGGAAGGAAGGGAGGGAGGAAGGAAGGAAGGAAAGAAAAGAAAAGAAAAGAAAAGAATGGAAACAGACCAAAACTATTAATGTGAAAAAAATCTAAAAATTAAGATGGTATACCAAACAGTATTTTGAAAATAAAATAAAACTTAAGGAGATTGAACTAATTTCTTATAAAAATATATTTGCCCTAATTGATTTAAATAGAGATAACAGACTAAATGAGAAAATAGAATGGGCAATAATAATTAATAACATGTACAAATATTTTATTACATTTCCACATGCAATCAAGTGTGCTTATCAGACAATTTCATCAAAGAGTGGAAAAATAGCTAATTGCACTCTTAAAATTTTGTGGGATCTTTCCTCCTTTGGTTTATCCCCTGTTGTAACAATATTTGGTTTTGGTACCCTGTGCCTTGTATATATTTTATCTGAATGTTTTATCTCACAATAAAATGGTGAGACAAAGGACAAAGGGTGAACCAATGCAACAGAGATACTCACAAGACAATATGTTGTAAATGAACTTTACAACTTGGAGGGGAAGGGGGGGAGAGGAAAAGTGGGAGAAAAAAGAAAGGTACTCATTCCCTTACTTATGTAACTGTAACCCCTCTGTACATCACTTTGACAATAAAATAAATTTAAAAAGAAATTATATTAAAGAATTCTAAAAGAAAGGGTTAGAAAAACACCTTTTGCCTCCTGGATACATTAATGGTGATAAAATGAGATAAAAACAAGAGTATACAGGAAAAGTACTGACCAGTGGCACTTAAAGGTGTGTGTGTGTATACACAGACACACACACACACATATATGTTACAATTTTCTATAAAATACAGCAAATCATATGCAGCAATGTTTGAAACAGTTGAAAAACCATTAACATGTAGAGTAGGCCTAACAATTCAATATTGGATCAAAACTATAAAGTCAGTTAATATAATCCACCACACAACGGATTATGTGTTCACGGTAATTCATTTGTTTTTGGAACTGCCATGCTTCCTTTTTTATGGTCTAGGATTTGGTAATATGATTTATTTCAACAAGAAGAATGAGATATTTAATACACTATTTCCACTTGTATGACCTGGATTTCTCCCTTGTGCCTTCAGACTCTATATAGTAATAACAGGATGTCTCAGAGGTTGATCTGTTAGTACAGCCCTTGCACACTGGAGAAATTTGAACTCCATTTATTGCACACTATACACACATAAGCCATGTAATACTTGAAACAAGTAAATTTTTGTTGTTCTAAGCCACAGAGACACTCAGACTCTTGGCTAATATAGCAAAATAGATTAAAACTTAAAAGTTAATTTCTAATAATAGTATAAAAATTCAACATGGGTTATGAATTTAATGAAATATCTTAGAAAATCAAAAATTTAAGCAAGTTTCTAAACACTGATATGTAAACTCCTGAAATAAGGAGAACAGGCACTCTTTAAAATATTTCATGCTTAGTTTAGTAATGAAATGTTGAAACTTTTATCTTTACAATTGGAATAAAGAGATGTGTCCATTAATAGTAAACATCAAGGTGGGTTATATAGTTCAGTAAGACAAACATTTAAAACAACAACAACAAAAAAAAACATAAAAAACCTGTATGTAAAAAGAGTAAAAAGAAGCCTGGCTCATGCTTGTAATCCTTGCTACTCAGGAGGCTGAAATCTGAAGATCACTGTTCAAATTCAGCCTGGGCAGGAAAGTTTGTGAGACTCTTATATCCAATTAATCACCAGAAACCTGGTAGGGGCGCTTGGCTCAAGTGGTAGAGTGCTGGCCTTGAGCTGAAGTGCTCAAGGACATTGGACAAGCCCAGAGTTCAAGCCCCACACCCGACCAAAAAACAAACAAAACTAAACCCCGGGAAAACAAAGAGTAAAAAGATTTGCATATGATACACATTGCAAAAATGTTCTGATAATTTTCTTAGAATTAAAAAAGAGATTAGAGGTTATGCTGATAAGTATTCAAATGTTTTTGCTTTCATGCAATTGTTTCTAACATATTTATAAGATGATTTCTATATTGCTTTGTATGTCCCTCCCCCCATGGTATAACCCCTGCTTTCACTGTATTTGATGTTAGTATAATTTGTGGAGGGGAAGGGGAAAAAATCGTTTAAATAGGGATACAGGTGGACCCATTAAACAATGAGATGTACAAGTAGTTATGTCAAAAAACGAACTTTACAGCTTTGGTGGGGAGGAGGTAGAAGGGGAGACGGGGGGAGGGGGAGGGGAGGAGATGGGAAGGGATGGGAAGGGGAAACAAAGGAGGAGGCAACAATGCTTGATAAGAAATGTACTCATTATCTTGCCCATGTAATTGTAACTCCTCTGTACGGTATTTTCACAATAAAAAAAACGTTATGCTGAGTACAGACTAATATAAAACCAATTGGATTTAAGTATACTATAAAAGTAGTGTTACATAAAGGAGCAAAATTATAACAACAGCAGTATTAACTATTTAGATTCAATGTGATAGTGTAATAATGTAATAATCTTTTACAGATAATTTTACATTTTCATGAAAATTATTGATGTATACCTGAGTGCTGAAGTCTCATGGTCTTAGCTTGGAAAAAACAATTTTTCTCATAAAATTTTCTTCTTGAATTCAACAACATAATTCATATATGCACAAAGAAAAATATATGAGAGTTAAAAGTTGATAATGATGAAGATGGATAAATCGTTTTGGCAATTATCAATATTCGTTGCAAATAAGAACTAAAAGTTTTGATGTAGTCAGGGTGCTAAACAATGAGTGATGATTTAAACAGAATATACATGAACAAGGCCAGGAGCTGGTGGCTCATGCCTGTAATCCTAGCTACTCAGGAGGCTGATATCTGAAGATCACGGTTCAAAGCCAGCCCGGCAGGAAACTCTGTGAGACTCTTATCTCCAATAAACCACTAGGAAACTGGAAGTGGTGCTGTGGCTCACGCGGTAGAGTGCTCGCCTTGAGCTGAAGAGCCCCAGGGACAGCGTCCAAGCCCAGAGTTCAAGCCCCACAACCGACCAAAAAAAAAATATATATATATATATAAACATTTCCACATATAAGGAAATTCGTATGAATCACAGAACACTCAGCAGTAAATAAAATGCTGATCATTTTTTTGAAAAATATGGATATCTAAACCGAATAACTCTTGAAAATCAACCTAAGTCACTTAAAGATCAAATATAATAGGCAAACTAAAACTTTTGGAAGATAATTTGAAAAACATCTTTATGATTTGAAATAAGGAAAGATTTATTAACCATAGCTCCAAAATCATTAACCATAGAAGAGACCATTGACCCATTCATTACATTACAATATAAGAAAAAAGAAATTAAAAGGACAAGATACACATTGGGCAAATATATTTGCAAGAAATAACTAAGAAAATATTGAATGATAGAGGGAATACATAACCTTACAAGTAAGTAAGACTAAAATAAAAGTACAATTAAGATAAAGGAAAGGAATAGGTATGTTGTATAACAAAATACTCAACATATTAAAATATACTGCATATATTTTCAAATTTTAAGGTATAGTGAGGACAATTAGAAACAAATGAAAATGATTACATATATGACACATATAGCAATCATTTGTGAAAATATGAATTATTTTTTGAGACATACAAAAGGAAAGCACTAAACTCAGTTAGGCAAGAAGAACAGGTAAAATTATAACAATCCTGTGTTAACCCAGGCAACAGTTGGAAGAGCCTATTTGGAAAATCATTGAAAACAAAAGGACTGGAGGCATGGCTGAACTAATAGATCAGTGGACTAGCAATCACAAATCACTGAATTCAAACATCAGAATCACTAACAAATATTAAACACTATAGAATAAATAACCAATAAATGGGCAAATGAATTTAACAAGCACTTTATAAAAGTACAAATGCCCAAGAAGTATGACACATTCACTTGAGTTTTCAGCATTAAGAACAGGACTTAATAATAATGCTTTTGAGACAGATGATATGACATGGAGTTCAATTTCCAACAGACTGGATGAACAACTGATAAATGATCAAAGACAAAAAAATCTTTGATACCAATAAAATTCATGTCTACTAAAACTTTCCTTGAAACATTGCATGCATCTGAGAGGGGTGTTAAAGTATAAAGTTTAACAATAACCTCACAGGTTATGGGAATGCCAGCACCTTGAATACTATGGCTTCCTCTGCAATATTGCAGAACTTGTCAAATTCAAAAGAGTGTGTTGGGGAACTTTGGATAGATTTTGCTTTAGATATATAAACTCTTGGGGCTATAGGTATGTTTCAAGTGTTAAAACATTTGTCTAACAAGCATGAAGTCCTGAGATCAAATACCAGATCTGACAAAAAAAAAAAAGAAAACAGAAATTCTTTTACCTGTAATGGCAACCAATTTTGTAAATATATTCATAGGCTAGATGACCTAATTCCCTGAAGACTGTAGTCCCAGGATTTTCATGATTTGGGGCATGGAGTATTTTCATAGAAGATAACAGGCATAGTTAGGGTGTTGGGTAACGTTTGCATATGGGTATTTGCCCAAATAGTACAGTGATCAATGTTAAATTACATTGAACATGATAAATACAATTGATTTTAACAAATCAATTGAATACAACTGTATGCCTTTATAGAAAATTTGAATCCAAGAGTTTTATATTTCAACCCAGATTTTTAAGAAATGTAAATATATACGGAGCCAAATTGGAAATAACAGGACATGGGTATGAAAATAGAAATACCAGCAGCATATATATTATTGTGATGAAAGCAGCATGACCATTTATAGCCTAGTGGAGAAACACTCCTTAAGATGTACAAGGAAGAGCCTCATATGGTAGAAGCAGGCAGATGGCAGTTTCCCAGAACAGCTGTCTTGCTTGTGTTCGGTGCAGTAAGACTTGTCAACATGTTGCCATATATTTAGCTATCCTGGGGAATTGCTGAACAATTAACATCACAATAAATCTTAGATTTGTGTGTGTCAGTTGATATGCTTGTATATATTTAATATCTTGGAGCATATTGGTAGATGATGGAGGTATATTGTTTTGTTATGCTTTGGGGAAGGGAAATACTAAAGCTTAAAATATTCCTGGAGATAAGAGAATCATTCTATATTGAACATCGCTCATGCACTCATTTCTAATCCATTCTGAGCAATTGGTATGAAAATGCAAGTAATTTGGAGAGTTAAACACAGAATCAAATACAACCTCAAACTATGCATTTTCTTTTATTTTTGTGCAATGAATTTCAGAGCTTTGTATTCAACTTTTCCAATATATTAATTTTTTATTTCTCCACATTTGCTATTCAGAGTCTTATGAAAATACTTCCTAGTATTGTTCTTTATTATCATTCATTCAAGACAAACCTAAGGCAAGCTAACATTTCTATGCCTCATATTTCTCAATTTCATTTGACCTTCTGAAATAGTTTGGTTTAACTTGCATTTCAAAAACAATTTTATTTTATTTTAATTGTGTCTTATACTTTTTAAAATTTTTAGTATCTTTAAGTAATTGTTGGAGGGTATCATTCAACATGTCAGTTTATGATTACATGCATTGTGTATGTCATCCCTTTTACCATTTTTCCTATCCCTCTCAAATCCATCTACCACTCTCTCAATTTTCCTAGTTTCATAGACTATGCTTCAAGTATTATGATTGTTGTGGCTCAAGGCAGAATGCTAAGCTTTGGGTAAAAAAGCCAAGCAAAAGTTCAAGGCCATGAGTTCAAGCCCCAGTAGAGACTTAAAAGCCTTTTAATCTTAGGACATAGAAAATTAAAGATTTCTTTTACAGATATAGAAGTCATAACTGGACGCCGGTGGCTCACGCCTGTAATCTTAGCTACTTCAGGGGCTGAGATCTGAGGATCACAGTTCAAAGCCAGCCCAGGCAGGAAAGTCCATAAGACTCTTATCTCCAATAAACCACCAGAAAACTGGAAGTGGCGCTGTAGCTCAAGTGGTAGTGTGCTAGCCTTGAGCTGAAGAGCTGAGGGACAGTGCCCCCAGGCCCAGAGTTCAAAGCCCATGACGGACAGCAAAAAAAAAAAAAAAAACACTCCTCTACAGGAAGAGAGACATGCATAGCTACGTGACTTTCAATGATTTATAAGTATTCAACATTATGGCCTCTGTTTTGTGCTTTCACTTTGGTCTGTATCATGTTCTCAGAGGAGAATGAAAGTGCATAATGATCACACTGTGACCACTCTCCCTCTAATGCCATTTCCATTCACATCAGAGCAGTCTGGAAATCTACAGTCAGAAAACAAGGCAGGGAGGACATAATGAGGAGTGATACCAAATCTGAAAGATTAAGAAGATAAAAAGAGAAGGGACTTTCTGGGCTGGGTTGAATAAATAGAACTGGGACCAAATAGAGTTGTCTGTATCTATTATGTTTAATATTCATTACATTTAGGTACAACCATTTAGGTACAGTGTTCATTTTGAAAAAAAAAAAAACACAGGCAATGTAGTTCAGTTAAGCCTTATTCTTGTATATAAATTCTTGAGTTTATCTTGAGTAGTATACAAAATTTTTGAACTTTTTTAATTTATTCCTCCCAAGGGCATGAATTCAAAGTAGGGACAGATAATAGTTTTGAAAAGGAATTATTGAAGCTTACAAATTTAAACGTTGGCAGCATTGTAGGAAATGCAATGTATAAATGATTTTCCTGCTGAGTAAGCCAGAACACTTGATTACATGGCATGACAAGCGAATGCTGTCCATTCATTTAGAGAGAAATGCATTAAGTTTTTGTATGTATTTATACCTCTTTCTGTATTGCAAATCATGTTAGCTATTCTAAATATACACTTAATATTCATGTTACCCTACTAAATATTTAAAAAATAATTTAGTATCTTTACGTCTCAAAATAAAAGTTCCTAATTTATAAATTACTCATTTTGAAATTATGATATTTTAGATCTAAAAATATCCCTAAATTTGTTTGTATAGCTTCCCCAAATTCATCCATAGAATTTCCTCATGTTTGGAAATGTTTTGAAATGCAATCATTGAGATTAGTCAATTAGATGTCTCCTCCTGAATTAATAAATGGGTAAGTGGCAAAATTCACTATTGAACAATGCTTTCTGTTTCTAGCCTGGTATTTGTCTGTTAAAGTTGTCAAAAGCATTTTCTAAATGTTCATCTATCCTCTTTGAATTAATTGCTATACCAGCTTACACTTTGTAAGCACCCTTCTCCCTTGAATTCTGAAATATTTAAATGTGTGAGTCATACTTAATCTGTACTCAAGAGCAACCCCAGCTTTCAAGAACACTATTCCAGCATGTTAGAATTCACAAACATAAAGCAGAGTAAAGATATTTCTATAAAAGGCATGCTGGGTTCACATCAGGAAAGGTTTTAGGTCTTTAGAATAGAAAGACCTTTCCTAAAATCATAATTATATATATATCTGTATGTATATATATGCATATTATATTGGGTCACTTGACTATACACTAAAAGTAAAAAAAAAATTAAATATGTTTTCTAATTCAGCCATAGCATTTACTTACTGGAATCAAAAGTAAACGTTTATTCTATACCTAGTGTCAAAAGAATTATTAGGCAGCCCAACCAATATATCTTCAGAAACTTCATACATTAATTAGGAGATAATTTTACAATTAGAAAATTTGCACATTGCAAGATAATAGGCAACAAAAGCCTACTGACCATGTTCAGTGACAAGATTTTAGCAAGATAATTACTTGTATGAATGTTCGATATAGTATGTGGATTTCTGAGAATGACTTTAATGAATCTGGAGTAGAGATGATGCTAGAAGACCTTCAAATTTTTAAGATGGAATAACATATTAGCAATACAATGGACGTAAACAAACAACAAGTGGCCGCATAGTTTATATTTAAGGAGAGGAATGGAATTGCCTGCTTTGAAGGATTAACTTAAGTGTATTAGCAAAAGCAATTTGAGAAACAAATGGACTCATTCAAGATGGATTAATTCAGGGCCTTCCCCATAGTATAGGAGGGATGCAACAAAAGTAATAATGAGAGCAAATTAAAATTAAAAGGGGGAAAATTTGACCTAGACTGAATTTATCTAAACTTGAAAAGCACCTAATTGTCATCATAGAGTTGCGCAGAATAGGATGGAATGGAACAAAACAGCAAAACTTTTATATCTAAAGTTGTTTAACATCAAACATATCCATGCTAGAACAAATTCTTTTGAGCTACTAGTCTTTCTGGAATAAAGCAGGCATGAATGAAGTTTCAACACTTGCTTTATTGGAGATAAATTATCTGTTCATTCAAATACTCCAGATTCCTGAAAAGACCATGTTTAATACAGGAGAGAAAAGTATTTGTATCAAAAGCAGTTATTGGCCAGAAGCAATTGCACACACATGTCATCCCAACTATGTGGGAGTTGAAAGAGAATCATATCTAGGCCAGCCTGGGGAAAACACTCATATTCTTCTCTGAAAAATAATCACTAAAGCATGATTCATGTGGTAAAATAAGCCTTTTGAGCCTGAGTTCAAAACTTAATACTGCCCCCTCCCAAAAAAGACTAGCTAAAAGGAAAGAACGAAAAAGTGCTTATAACTGCTGATCCACATGAGCAGCAAAAGCAAATCAAAAGAAATAATGTTCAGTATTTTCCTTTGCAATGAAAATAATCTTCAGAAACCAAATAGCTGGTAACAATCTCATTCATAAAATTGATCAGAGACTGAATACTAGACAGAGCTCTTTCTAAACATTGATGTTTTTCATTGTTCTGAAATAGAACAGGTAACCACGGAGCTAATTCCTTGTCTCATACAGTTCATACTAGTTCCCAAGATTGATATACAGCACTGTTGTGAGATAGTTCCTTAAAAATAAAGTTTACACATTTTTCACAATAATAAAAGAAATGAAAAACAAAAAAAATACTGAAAGGAAAGGTAGCAAATATGTAAAACTCCCATTTTCCAATTATTCTTGACAGTTTATGCATCTCACATTATTCATGACTATTGAATCTATGCAGTAGAAATACTTTAGTAGGAAATAAAATGTATGCACTTTTTTCTCCAAGTATACACCCAGTGACGGTACACACAGATGAGAAATGTTAGAATGTATTTTCACCACAGAAATTGGCTAATAATATAAACAAAACACCATCACTCTTCCTGCCACTAGAATATCAGTGATTAAATAATTATTCCAATGTCCAGTAAAATCACTTACCATCGGTCAAGAGGAAGAATATGCTCATTTGAATATCAGCATGTATTTACACATGCTGATATGTCAACATAGCCAGACTGGTTTTTTAAAAAAAAATATATTCAAAAGAGGGATATTTTCAAACAAAATATGCCATGATTTTCCAGTAAACAAAAATTCTGTGTGTGCCCACTTCATCTTCCTTTTTTTCAAGCATTTCATTAATAGATTTTAATCAAGGCATATTTTATTGCATGAGGGAATAGTTAAAAATCAGATGAACTAATGCTAATTTATAATATGTTGGACTAACAAAGGTTTACAGGATGAAATAAAAACTTGTTAAGCATTTGGGAGGTTTCAAATTCCTACCAAGCTAAATTAGTGCATGAGATGAGAACCTAGGGCTAACTCAACTAAAGGCATTCCATTTAAAGTCAAATCAATGTTGCAAATGGAGTTCTAATTCATGAAAAACTCCAGATGCACTCAGCAACTCTTGTCTCATTTTGCTGTTAAGAATTATAAACATATGGGTAGAGTAACCTAGGGAATGAGCCCAAGCTGAGTTCCTGAACGTGACATTCATATGTATTGCCAAGTTGAAATTTAGGAGACTGACTTATGGATTTCAGTGTTATATCAATACAGGCACAGAGAAACCACCCATAGCTACATGGCTATGAACCAGGCCTATGCTTTCCTTGTGTCACCCTCAGTTGCATATCAAGGAAGACAAACAAATTCGATTGCCTCCGCAAATGGGGAGTAAAATAAAGATTAAGGCTTGCAATTGTAGACACATGAGAGCATGTCTCTTTTAGTTCAATTAGTAACCATAATTTTGAAACCTTAAAATCATACATTCAGTTCAATGTATAACAACGCTGTACATATGGAATTCCATGCATCTGTGTTTTGCCCAAATTCATACCACCACATTGTTGCTAGAATCAGATAAGCATGGAAATCATTTTCATGGGGTACTTTTTAACATAATTCAGTTTCGATAGCATTACCTGCTCAAGTATGAGCTACTCCTCCCATCTCTTTCTCTTCTCTTTTGGTCTGTGCTGTTTACATTGCTATGTAATAATATGCTCTAGATTTCTTTAATAAGCTGCTACAGTGAAAAAGGTAAAAGATAGAGTCAGAAGAACTGCGATGAATCCCTTTTGTATCATATCTATTACTTATTAAGGGCTAATTTTTGAGCCTCAGTTTTCCTATATATACAGGTGCACACACTGGCTCTAATCTTACCATAGTTGTAATTAGTACAAAGGTAATAATGTAAACTTGGTATATGGGCTCATGTCTATAGCCCAGTTAATCAGAAAGCAGAGATAAGAGAATATAAGTTCAAGGCCAGTCCACACAAATGTCAGAGCATATGTCTTTAGAAAAAGACAGTCATTGTGGTACAAGGTTGTTGTCCTAGTTACATGGAAGGCATAGGTAGCAGGATACTTGTAAAGGCCAGCCAGGTCAAAATTAGTGTAAGACCCTCTATGAAAACTAAACTATGGTTAGCCTTTGGAGGAGCCTCCATACTGCTTTCCAGAGTGGTTGAACAAATTTATATTCCTATCAACAGTATAGTAGTGTTCCCTTTTGGCCACATCCCCACCAGCATCTGCTATTATTAGTTTTCTTGATAATTTCCATTCTAACTGGGGTGATGCGGAATCACAATATTGTTTTGATTTGCATTTCTTTTATAGCCAGAGATGTTGAACATTTCTTAATGTGTCTATGGGCCAGCAAAGTCTTTCTTTATGTATTACCCCACTTATTAATGGGGTTGTTATTTCTTTGAGAATTTGTTTTGGGGTTTAATTTTTTGAGCTCTAAGTGTATTGTAGATATGAGGCTTTTGTTGTATAGCTAGTACAAATCTTTTCCCAATCTGTGAGCTTTCTATTTGTCTTTCTAGCTATGTCCTTTGCCATGCAGAAACTGCAGTTTAATGTAATTCCATTTTCCCAGTCTTTCTTTGATTTGTTGTGTATAATCCAGCAATCCCACTTCTGGGCATTTACCCAAAAGACAACAAACAAGGTCACACTGAAACTTTAAACATAACCAGGTTAATTGTAGCATTATTTACCATATCTAAGATATGGAATCAACCCAGATGCTTCTCAGTGAATGAATGGATCAAGAAAATGTGGTATATATACACATGGAATTCTATGCTTCCATCAGAAAGAATGATATTATACTATTCATAAGGAAATGAAGACTTGGAAAAAAATATTTTAAGCTAAGTAAGACAGACCCAAAGAAACATGGGTTGCATGGTTTTCCTCATTTGTAATAACTGGAATATGTCTAGGATTTTCTTAGCAGGGGATCACAATAGCTCAATAACTATGTTTATATGGCTATATACAATGATACTTATTGAAATGAAATCCAGGAAATGGAATCAAGAGGTTTTCCTTTGGGGGGGGGTGGGAGGAGGCTAAATGTGCTGTTTGCAATTATTTCTCCTTCCTTCTTTTCTTTCCTTTCCTTTTCTTCATTTCCTTTTCTTCCTTCCTTCCTTCCTTTCCTCATTTATTTCTTCTTTTCTTCTTTTTTTGGTATGTAAGTGCATCTGATTTGGGGAAGGAAGGGGAATCAGGAACAGATGGGACAAAGGATGAACCAATGCAACAGTGATACTCACTAGACACTATTTTGGAAATGAACTTTACAACTTGGGTGGGATGAGAGTTAGGGGAGTGGTAGATACTAAAAGACTTTTTTTGTTGTTGGTCGTGGGGCTTGAACTCTGGGCTTGGCCGCTGTCCCTGTGCTCTTCACCTCAAGGCAAGTGCTCTACCGCTTGAGCCACAGCGCCACTTCCAAGGGAGTGGAAGAAAATAAGGGAGGATGTAACACTATTCAAAAAGAAATGTACTCCATACCTTACTTATGTAGCTGTAAACCCTCTGTACATCATTTTGATAATTTTTTAAAAAGGAAACTAAATTAAGAAAGGAACTATAATGGAGGCAAAGCTAAAGTGATAGTGTGTCTGTCTAGTGAGTGGAAAGCTCTGGTACTGCCAGAGGTGGTGGAAAAGAGAGGGAGAAAGAGGGAGAGCGATGGAGAGAGAGAGAGAGATAGAATGTTCCTCTAACCAAGTCAATTTCTGAAAGATAGCTCATTTTCAATAAATAACACCTGTTAACAGGAGTATTTCTATGTCCAGAGGAAAATTTTCATTAGTTTTATTATTTCATTTGTTTTATTATCATTCCATTAGTTTTATTTATTAATATAAAATAGACTATTAATAAAAAGAACAAACATGCTTAAATTACTTCTACATATTACATTCCAGTTGTAATAAAAAGATAACAAAACTGTAACAGTGTGTATTGATGGGTAAAAAATAAAAGATAATGTAAAGATTTTTCTGGATTACTTTTAATTAATTATTTTTTCTAAGACCATTGCATAGATTAGCTTCTTAAGATTCTATTTTATTAAGTTTTAAATTTTAGGGGTTGTTTATTACTTTTTAGGCTAGCAGTTAATTTTTTTATTTTAACCTGTAAAGGCCTTACTTTTTTTGAACTTTTATTACAAACTCAATTTAAGGATTGATCAAAGACTCATTTTATAGCAGGTAACTGAAGAGAGATTCAAGCTCATTCAATTCTCTTTTAAAAGTTTTGCAGTAGCAAACTTTTAAAATGATGAAAGATGGGGAAAATAATAAATATTTTATATGATCAACCATTTATAACTGTAGTCAGTCCATTATAATAAGTTCAAGAGAAATATAGATGATAAGGCCATAGCTAAATATAGAAACAGATGTGGATGTTAAATTTTCCACATAAGTACAATACCCACTTTAAAATTCCATTATAGTAAGGCTAAAAACAGCCCCTTGATTCTACATTTCCATAGCTCATCCCTCATATAGTAAACTAAGAATGCATATATAATTTTTTCTCATCTCTATACTGATTATTTTAGCAGATTTCATATTTCTTCAAGTCGAATACTGACATTCAATTACTTTTTCTATCAGTGAATTTACATTGATGATACTGCTCACTTGAAGGACTATGAAACAATTCTGGCCTTTGAGGAAGACATCAAAAAAAACCAATACATGAGTTTGTTCGGATTTGATAATAATGTTTTGCTAGCTTAAAGAAAAAAGCTCACCTTTATTTTACTTTTATGATGTGTACTGCTGCTGATCTATTGAAATTATGATTTAATTCATTTTGACTGGTTTTGAAAATATGATAGCCTATAGCTACTTATCAAGATATTGGTACTCTCTAAGGGAAATTCTTTTTTCTCTCTATCTTTCCTTCCTTCTTTCCTTCCTTCCTTCCTTCCTTCCTTCCTTCCTTCCTTCCTTCCTTCCTTCCTTCCTTCCTTCCTTCCTCTCTCTCTCTCTCCTCCCTCTCTCTTTCTTTCTTTCTTTCTTTCTTTCTTTCTTTCTTTCTTTCTTTCTTTCTTTCTTTCTTTCTTTCTTTCTTTCTTTCCTTTTTCCTTCCTTTCTTTCTTCCTTACATGCATGCAGGTGTGCTTGCTTGCTTGCTTACTTTTGTGCTTGTCCTGGAGCTTGAATTGAAGGTCTAGGAACCTTTCCTGACCTTTCTTTGCTCAAGAATAACTTTCTACCACTAGAGCCACAGCTCCACTTCTGGCTTTTTTTGTTTTGTTTAATTTTATTTTACATGTTTTTTTCTTTTTGGTAGTTAACTGGTGATAGGAATCTCATGAACTTTCCTGACCAAGATGGCTTAGAACCATGCTCATTAAATCTCTGCTGCCTGAGTAGTTTGTGCCAGACAGGAAATTAATTCTGATGAGTAGTAGTAGACTTCATAACTGATGTCAAACCATAGCCTTGATGAATTTAGAATTAGGAGCTTAGAATTCATGTCAGGTTTTATCAAAAGAAAAACGTCCAAAACACACACATATATAAACATACACTAATTAATACACACATGCATATACATACACAAATGTGTTCAACTCTGAAATGTCACCTAAAGCATTTGAGTAATTTTTAAAATGTTAGGGTGTTACCTCTTGAAGAGTAGGTATAATAGTAGAGATTATACAATGCATTTGTCACTGGAAAATTTAGTATAAATCTATAGGTAGTCTGTGTGTTTTGTTTTTCCTTCTTGACATTTTACAGTAAAGAGCAAGATTTTACATGTAAGTTGATAAATACCGATAAAAGTTTATACTTGTGATTAATTTCTTTCCTTCCTTCCTTTTTTCCTTCTTTCTTTTGTTTTGTGCCAGTTCTAAGGCTTGAACTCAGAGCCTGGGTGTTACCCCTGATCTTTTCTTTGCACAAGGCTAACTTGCTACCACTAAAGCCTCAGCTCCACTTCCTGTTTTTAGATGGTTAATTGGAAATTAGTGTCTCAAAGACTTTCTCACTGGCTTCAAGCCAGTAAGAGCTCAGATTTCAGCCTCCAGAATAGCTATGATTACAAGCCATTGGCACCTGGCACTAATTTTCAGTCATCAGGAAAGTAAAATATATTTGTATTTAATAATTGTGAGGATTTAGAAGCCACTTCAAAAAAAGTAGAGGTACTCTGATAAAATTAGACATCATAAAATAGCAAACATGTGGTGATGGTATGGAATCAACCCAGATCCCCTCAGTGGACACATACATCCAGAAAATGATGTATATATACATAATGGAATTCTATGCTCCCATCCGGACAACTTGAGGGAAAATTATACTAAGCAAAGTAAGCCAGATCCAAAGAAACATAGTTGCATATTTTCCCTCATTTGTGGTAAATAGAATGTGCCTATAAATCTACAAGCAAATACAATGGAAGATAAAAGACAAAAAATACACTTGAACAAGATGAATTATACAGGACTCCTGGCACTTAAACAGTGAAACCAAACAAGGATATTCTTAGGAGAAAATCAGAAGCTCAATAGCTATATGCATAGGATCATTTAAAATGACATTTATTGGAATGAACTCCAATAAAAGGGAACAGGACTTTTTTGGTTATTTTTTCTCTCCTTTGTGGTTGCTGTTTTTTATTTTGGCACCTTTTGTAAGTTTATCTGTTTTGGGGAGGGTAAGGAGAAGTATAGAAATAATAGGACAAAGTTTGAATACATGCAGCAGTGATACTATGTTGAAAATTACCTATATAACTTGTGTGGAGGGGAAGATCAGGAGGGAAAAACTGAGAGAAAGCAAGAGAAGAGGTGAAACTTAAAAAAGACATATACTCATTACCTGACTTATGTAACTATAACTCATCTCTATAAATCACCTTTACAATAGCAATAAAAACAAAGGAAGGAAAGATAATCACTGACAAGTATTTCCAAGAAATCTTTAATGTAACCATGAGAAAAAACAAAATATATAAATGAATTAATGTAACTAGATAAGTAACATGGTAAACTATTGGCCAAGTGACTGAAAAATATGAAATGAAGAACACATAAAAGAAGATGACAGGGCTGGGAAGGTGGCTCAGTGGTAGAGTGTTTGCCTTGCATGCCTGAGGCCCTGGGTTTGATTCCTCAGCACCACATAAGCAAAAAGAAAAATGCAAGAAGTGGTGCTGTGGCTCAAGTGGTAGAGCGCTAGCCTTGAGCTGAAGAGCTGAGGGACAGCACCCAGGCCCAGAGTTCAGGCCCCACGACCGGACCCCCCAAAAAAAAAAAAAAAGAAGATGACATTTCTTTTTAGTGCCTAAAAAACAATTAAGATAATTTCCATGAGTCTGAAAAACATGCAGAAATAGAAAGTGAAAAGAAATATTAAATAATGATAAAATAACGTCAATAATGACAAAATAAAAGCTGTCTTTCATAGAAGACTACAGATAATAAGAACTCAATTAAGCTATTATCAATGGAAGAAATAATATTCTTTTGCTGCTCATTTTTAATGGTGCAGTGATTTCATAAGTTAAGATCCTGTGAGGATTAATGAGATAATATCTTCAGTCTTCTAGAGAAAAGTATTATAAGAATAGAAAGTCTAGCTATTAACAAGTGTCTATATATTTTAATAATCTATGTTCTCATTCTGATACTATACTTTAAGAACTATGATTAGTCACTGCAGTTTTAACTATCTTGTCTTTTATTCAGGATATATATTTTTGGAGGACTCTCATCAGTATTTGAGAACTTGAGATTAATGAACATTCCTCTGTGGTTTGGTGGCTGGACTGTGACAGCTAACAAAGAAAGACATTTAATAACATTGAAAAAGTCATCTTCAATAGGTCAATACTGCAGCAATTAAGAATACAAACCAGGTAACAGTAAAGCCATTATATTTGTTGCAGTACCATTCACCATAGTCACGATATGGAATCAGCCCAGAATATCCTTCAATAGGTGAATGGATCAAGACAATGTGGTATATGTACACACAATGAAATTCTATGCTTCCATCACAAAGAATGTTATTGTACCCTTTGGAAACAAATGGAAAAATGTAGAAAAAATGTATATGAAGTAAAATAAGTCAGATCCAGAAATTTGAAGTTTCCATGTTTTCTCTCATAAGAGGAAGCTAGAATTAGCTTGTAACCATATAAGTAAACACATTGGGTGAAGTGGAAGTATATACAAATGTATTGACTGAAATATAGAAGATTCACAGGAGAACTCAAATAATGTAATTTCTTAAAAAGGCAAAGACAAAGCCCAACAAAGTAAGCATCAGGAAATCAATAGTAAAAAGAAATGGAGTGGGGCCAAGTAGGGAAGACAAATGAAGAAGAGAACAGGGGAAACTGTGGTCAAGAATTCAGTGTATACACTACAAAATTAAGAAAAGTAAGGGAAAGGGTGGGTTGTGAGGGATGAGTGTGATTGTTGGAAGGAATAATATTGAACATGATACATTATATTGATAAACTGTTTTGTTAAATGGCAATTCTTCTGTATAACTATTCAAACATGATAATAAAAATAAATAAATAATAAAATGCCCCAAACTAAAACACACAAACAAACAAAAAACTATCTTAGGATCAAATTTGGTCCTGCACCCTCATGGTTCAGCTTTAAATAGGGTTGTTGTGCTTTCCCAGAGAAACTATGGACATTCACAAATCCTTAAGTTCTTATTATGTATTTGTGAAAGGGGGTGAGGCAGGGGAGTGATCGGATAGAGATGAGGGAGATAAAGAGATAAAGAGCAAGTGCCTTTGTGAGTAGCTTTGATGATCCCATAAGGTCTCACTTGAGATTCCCAGCAAGGAGTATTGTGTTCACAGAAGCTAAGTCTGCTTCCTGTTGTTTCTTGAAATGTGGCTCCCTGGGGATTGAGGATGAGCTTTTGGTAAAATTACCCAGGGAAGGTAGAAAACTAGAAGCATTCCTCGTAGCCAGGAAAATCTCTTGTAATAGAACTCCTAACTAGCTTAACATAAAAAAGAGACCCTGTATTTGTTGCAGTTATTATTTTTCTCAGTTAATGTTGAATATCCTCACAGAATCTAGCCGTCCTCAAACTCAGTGTATTTAACACCAGTTGCATTTGAAGGAACAGTGTTTGGGCTGTTTCTAAGAAACACTATATAGGACCTGAGGTGGTTGACAAAGACAGGATCAACAGCAGTTCTAATGTTCTCTGAATCTCCACATAAAAACAAGCCAGTTAGCAAGGTAGCAGTATCAGAAACTCAGAGACAACAATAACAACAAAGCTATGTTGTAAGGTGTCCTCATGAGCCCCTGATAGGAGATTCTGAGGGCAACTTACTGCTACCACAGGCTGATAAGTAATTTAAGTATTTGTGGGAGGAAGAAGTGGAAAGGTAATTTAAGTATTTGTGGGAGGAAGAAGTGGAAAGTCCTGTAGCCCCAGATGGCTCTGATAATCATGGAATAGTTCAGATGTTTTCATTGGACAACTCAGTTGGGCCAGTTTCAGAACAGCTGAAACAAATTGGCTTGTCCATTTTATAGCACAAGGAACAGTAAGAGTCTGAAGTACAACATCTCAAAATTGGCATATTGACATTCTTGAAGAAAAGTTACAAATAAGTGAAAAAATCTATGGAATCTTGGAGGACAAGATACATTATATTTTGGAACCATGCAAGAAAACAATACAAGTGTTCCAAGTAGAAAAGATAGATCTGCCTTACCTCATCCAAAAAAAAAAACCCAAAACATTTAGTGTGTATGTGTGGTGTGTGTGTGTGTGTGTGTGTGTGTGTGTGTGTGTGTGTGTGTGTGTGTGTGTGTGTGTGTGTGTGTGTGTGTGTGTGTGTGTGTGTGTGTGTGTGTGTAATACTGGGTTTGAACTCAGAGCTTCATGCTTACTTTGGCTTTATTTACTGAGCCGACCCTCTACCACTTGAGGTTTATGTTCACACAGGCTCTTTTTTGTCTGGTTCTTTTGGAGACAATTTACAGACTTACTTGCCTGAGCTGATTTCAAAGTATGATCCTCCAGATAATAAATTTCAAAATCTTTTAAATAAAGGAGAGGACACTCTTGGCTCATTGAGGGAAGTGTTCTTATAAGGCTAAATAAATGTGGGTGAAATTGCTTTATACAGTTCTTTCAATGAATACACTAGAAGATGAAATGCTAGAAGTGTGTAACTACTAGGGGTGCACCAATGATATTGCCAAGGAAAAGCAACCATTATGTACCTTCTGTGAAAAGAATATGACGCTATGCATATACTTGCCAACAGGGTGGAGCTGAGGGTGATCAGCCTCCAAATCCATCTGCCAACTTGCAGAAATTAAAGAGGACAGAGAACATGTGCCATCTATGCAAGCATGCAATCAGAAAAACACAGACTATCAAATTATAGAGGCTAAGGCTACTAGCACTTATACAAATAAACTGTCAGAAAAAATGAAGGACTTGGAGTACTTATAGATTGGAATCAATTTATTTACTCCTTAAATGGAAAACAATAAGTAAGGTGCCTACTAATATGGTGCCTATTACCTGGGTGATAAATATAAAAAAATTTTAGAAGTGTGTCACATTTAAGTCAGGGTAATGGTTATTTTACAGAGTGAGAGTAGAGGTGACTGAGATTGATCTAGGTCATGGGAAGGGTTTTTGAAGGAGGTAAATTTATTTTTCTAAACCTAGGTCCATACAAAAAGAATATATGCCCTGTAATATACGATAGATAAAGAGTATACAAAAAGAATATGCTATATGTAAAGAATATATGCCCTTGTACCTTCTCATATACATTTGTATTCTGTAAATGTGCTTTATTTTTAACAAAAAATCACAAAAATGATAATTTTATTACTGGAATGAGTTCAATGACAACTTAGTTTCAGATCATTTTAGCTGCTTACTCTCACAGTTTCTAGCTTGAATCTCTTATTTCTGATATCTCAATGAATATAATTTCATATTACTTGTGGCTGAATTAAAACAACAACTTATTTGTCCAGGATAAATTGAGAACAGTTTACTGTAAGGTTTCCTAAGATGAATACTACTCTGTTATTTACATAGTTTTGTTAATATATACAGACTAAATTCAAAGCGTTTGTTGTATAGAAACATGGAAAATAATAGGATCAAGTTTATCTTTTCCCTAATTCCCTCCTCTCAATGCCTAAGTCTGCTATTGAGTGTCTCCTTCATATTCATAAAATATTTAATTCCTGTAAGAAGATAACATTTTATAAAACATTGGAATACTACAGATAACATTGAGTTTTATCTTGTTAAATTAATGCCTCTGTCTGAAAATGAGATATAACCTAGCACTTAATATTATGAATTGAAAGACATCACAACTTGTAAGCACAAAATCTCTCCTTTAATTTTTCCTTCTCTCTTTGAGTTTTTTGCTCTGAATCATTGTATTTTACTTTTTACAGAATAACTATGATCTTTCTCTCTTCTCTCTCTCATCTCACTATTTTTCATTATATAACTTTCCCTCAAGTTTATGAGTATGCTATATATTCCCCAAAGTGGCTTTATATTTCAACTATGAGTTTCATTACTTTAATAACAGCTTCAAATCACAGACCACTAAGAATCAATTACATTTAGCCCTCTGTTGGTCAGACTTTTCCATAATGTGTCAATACATATCAGATCATTGTAAAAGAAGGAAGTGCTTATTTTTCCTCATGGTTTTAATAATATTCAGCTCTTGAGAGTGAGGAGGTTATGGCAGAGCAGAACAACTTCTATCCTGGCATCCAGGAAGCAGAAAGAAAACAGCTCTGCTCTATTGGCTTTCTTCTTTTTCCGCTTTTATTGTATCTGGGTCCTTAACCTACAGGATAACGTCACTTAGAGAAAGGGCACTGACGCACTGCTAATGTCTTCAGTGCTTCTTATTCCAAGATATTTGATAATATTAACCATGACAAATCCATTTTCTCCTTGCCAACTTAATATGCAAACACATACTTAAATCATGATCTATTCTACCCTTGTCTCCAAATATGTCATATTGCAAAATGTTATTGTTTTCAACCAGCTAGTGATAAGTCATGCCTGTAATCCTTGGAGGTTGAGATCTGAGGATCAATATTCAAAGCTAGACTGGGCAGGACAGATAATGACACTCATATCTCCAATTAACCACCAAAATGCCTTAAGTGGAGCTGTGGGTCAAGTGGCAGAGAACCTACCTGGGCAAAAAGTTAAGGTTCATCCCCTAAGCCCTCACTCAGTTCAAACACCAGAACTGGCACAATAAAGGATGCATTTAGTACTTCTCCAAAGGTCTTTATAATCTTATCGGCACCAACATTTTTCAAAAGTTCATAGTCTATATGACTCAAGAGAAACTCTTAACTGTAATTTTAAAAATAATAAGTTATCTTTTTCTGATATACAATGGCATAATCACTTCCATTGCATAAGGGAAGAATAGAAGAGGAATATGGAAAGATTAGATGGACCAAAGGAAAAACATCCCAAGTAGAGCAAACATTAAATCTTGCAGCTCCACATCTAGCATGTGGCAGATGATAATATGATGTGAGATCTCAGGAGCTTGAGAAGCCTTTCCCTTAAAGCTTGGCCTTTTCCAGCCCACACAGCCCCTTACACAGCTTCTTCTAGACAGGCATCCCACACTGCTGGTGTCTCTTAATTTGCTTATGTCGCCATAGCTATAGGCTATAGCTTCAGGCAACACACTCTTAAGAGATTCCTGCAGAAACACACATTACTTAGCCTTCTAGGCTTTCCTTTGAAATTTACACGGAAGCCTCCTTCACCCCATAACACCTACATTCTATATACCTCCACACCAGCATCATGTGTATGATACTAATATCTGCTGCCCACTTGAGCAATAGTTGAGTTCTCTTGAGACACAACTGCCTTAGCCTTAGAGTGTTTGAATACTTGCTTGAAGGGCAACATTTTCCCAGGCAACGTTGGGGAGCAGGATTAACCAGCATTCCTGTGTTCTAAAGAGGAAGTCTTTCAAATGAGTTGAAATTCCACAGGTGGGAGATTGTGTTGGGTGGGGTAAGATTACTTCAAAGCAATTTCCCCTATTTCCTCTCGCAGTTATTTTCTTTTTTTTTTTTTAATTTAATTTTATTTTATTTGAGAACATACTGTACAGAGGGGTTACAATTACATGGGCAGGATAATGCATACATTTCTTACCAAGCATTGCAGCCTCTTGTTCACCTCCCTTCCCAGCCTCCCCCCTCCCCCCCAATCATACCCCCCTCCCCCCCCCCAACCGACATTGTAAAGCTGGTTTTGACATGACATTTTGTACTTCTCATTGTTGCAACAGGTCCACCTGAATCCTTAAATGACTTGTTTGTCCCCATCTCCTCCACATGTTATACTGACATCAAATATAGTGAAAGCGGGGGTTACACTGTGGGGGAGGGACATACAAAGCAACAAAGAAATAATCTTATAAATGCGTTAGAAACGCATGCATGAAAGAAACGAAAACATTAAAATACATATTTAAGGGTTCATTTTCCTAACATCACATTATCTGACCTTTTCCGCTTGACTCATACCTATACTAGATATTGCAAATAAGGGAAACCATGGGACCTATGTTTCTTTGGGCCTGGCTTACTTCACTTAATATAATTTTTTCCAAACCTTTCCATTTCCTAACAAATGGGGAAATGTCATTCTTTCTGATGGAGGCATAAAATTCCATTGTGTATATATACCACATTTTCTTGATCCATTCATCTACTGAGGGGCATCTGGGTTGGTTCCATATCTTAGCTATGGTAAATAATGCTGCAATAAACATAGTTGTGCTGGTAGCTTTAGTGTGGTCTTGTTTGTAAACATTTGGGTAAATGCCCAAAAGTGGGATTGCTGGATCATACGGGAGATCTATGTGAAGTCTTTTGAGGAACCTCCATACTGCTTTCCAAAGTGGTTGAACAAGTTTACATTCCCACCAACAATGAAGTAAGGTTCCTTTCTGTCCACATCCCCTCCAGCATCTGTTGTTGTTAGAGTTCTTGATTTTTGCTGTTCTAACTGGAGTGAGGTGATATCTCAATGTTGTTTTGATTTGCATTTCTTTTATGGCTAGGGATGTTGAACATTTCTTCATGTGTCTATTGGCCATCCTTCTTTCTTCTTCAGAGAAGTTTCTCTTTAAGTCTTTCACCCACTTATTTATTGGGCAGTTGTTTCTTTGAGGATTTGTTGTTGGGTGTTCTATTCATCAGCCATACTTTGGCTCTAATTTTATAGGTGCTTCTTTTCTTGGAAAACTGCGTTACTCAAACCCTTCTGCTCTTCTCTCTCTCTCTCTCTCTCTCTCTCTCTCTCTCTCTCTCTCTCTCTCTCTCTCTCTCTCTCTCTTTCTCTCTCTCTCTCTCTGTGTCTCTCTGTCTGTCTGTCTCTGCCTCCCCCTGCTAATTTTCACTGTAAACCATAGGCTGCCTTGAAATTTCCTTTGTCAAAGTAATTAGCCCATCACCTTTAAATTTTGTCTCTCACAAAATCTCAAGGCATAGACAAAATGTAGACAAGTTCTTTGCCACATACTATGGATGGCTCCTGTTCTCAATAGGGTTCATGTTGCTATGTGAAATCTTAAGAATCTAATATCTTCTTTCCATTTTCTTATTGACATTCTGGATTTCTGAGAAACCTCTAGTATTGGCTATTAAACTCTTATGTTATTCTAGGCTTTGTTTTGATTGCTTCTGTAAACTTTTCTAATTTCCTCTCACAAACTAGTTCCAAAGGCAACTAGTTAAACAGCAACATCCCACTTCTGATATTGGTTTTCTGTTGCTTCAGATTATTTGTTACTTTGACAAAATACCTGATATATAATAACTTAATGGGATAAATTATTTCTTTTTCCTTGTGGTTTCAGTGGTTTTATTCCCCCATGGTTAGAAAGGCAGGATAGAGCAGAACAGCTCACATGATAATGGTCAGGAAGCAGAGAGAAATCTTGTGCTCTGTCCAGCATTCCTCTAGTACAATTTGATTCCATCTGGGTCCTCAGCCTGTGAGATTACTGTTTTCCATATCCAGGTTGGGTGTTTACCCCATGTTTAATCCTCTGTGGGTCTCACAAACACGCCCAAAGTTATCCTTTCCTAACCTCCTAAATTGACTTCTCAATTAAATTAAGTTGGTAAATACAGACAAGTGGACCTGTAATTTATCCATAGGTTCTGCATTTACTGGGAGATAATTTATCTCCAAGAAGCAAAAGTTCTTCATCTGTAAAATAGATATAATAGGATAAACATGAGAGGACCACATCTAAAATATTTGGTGAATGTTCAGTAACTTGTAAATGATTATATTTTCATTTACCTGTCATTATTTTCTCATTTACCTTTTGTGCTCAAGTGGCTTTGATTGTGAGAGCAGCGAGGCAGCAAAATATTCTGTTTATGCCTGCATATTATAAGGGTTTTAATGAAAAATAAAATTTGTATATATAATATTGATATATTTATATGGGAAGGATCTGCCTCTCCCCTCTCAGCCCAACCTATTTATGTGTCTAAAGATGGAATATGAAGGATTGAGTCCTGCCTTATTCCTCAAGGACAAGCAAAGCACCAGGTGTGTGCTCACGTGCTTGTCCACAGGCAGTTCATTTCGATCTTGGTCCCCAGGAGACAATAGCCCCCACACCCAGCATTCCACTGTGGGCCTGGCAAGGACATCGCCCTTGATCCCAAGGAGGCCGCAGCCCATTTTTTATTCTCTGCTTCCTTGTTAAGCTTTCTATAAGCTCACCCCCAAATCCAGTCCCTCGCACAACCTCTAAACCCACGGGAAGGTCTGTGACCCCTTAATGAACAGTCCCCACCTATTGACGAACTAGTCCAGCCTATTCTTTTTCTGTTCACCTCTTTTTTCCCAACAATATCTATCTAGTAGATAATATTACATACTGTCAGGTTTTGTAGTTCAAACACTAAAAATGTCTCAGCAGTTTTCAAGAGTGCAGTACATAGTACATTCTGCAATCAAGTCACTGTGCTATATAATAGAACTTTTGAGTGTGTGTTTCCTAATGAGAATTCTGTCTTCTGTATTCTCTGCTCAATATCTCCAACTATCTTTGCTCCACATCTCTGATAACCACCATTCTAGCTGTTCCTGTAAGTTAAATTTGTTTAAATTTCACATAAAATCATCCAATATTTGGTTTTCATGTTTAGCTTATCTTCCAGAACCATCCATATTATCACAAATATCAGGATATCATCTTTTAATGGTTGAGAAACATGTTACTGTGTATATTTTCAAGTTTAAACAGTTTCAAACTTCTTTCTATTCTTATTATCTAACAATTAGAATATGTCTTCTATTGAGAAGACATAGAAGAAAGGTATCTGAAGTATCTACAGTAACTTATAAACCAAATTCCATAGGGATAAATCCTACTTTTTCAGATGCAATCTCTTTTCAAACATTGAAGCTTTTAAAATTGCTATATTTATATTATTTTTGAAGTCTGATAGCTATCTTCAATTTGCTCTTAAATTCATAAGGTGTAACTAATAGTTCACAAATAATCACCTTCCGCAACTTAATGACAGCTTCCTGTGGTGAGTATTGCTTCCTTTTTTAAATGAGATGCTTAAAATGGGAAATTTCTCTTTGAAAAGCACCAAAAAGAAGCTTCTTTTTTTTACTCCCTTTCCTTCCTTCCTCCCTCCCTCCCTTCCCTCCCTTCATCTCTCCCTCCCTTCCTTCCCTCCTTCCTTCCTTCCTTCCTTCCTTCCTTCCTTCCTTCCTTCCTTCCTTCCTTCCTTCCTTCCTTTCTTCCTTCCGTCCTTTCCTGCTGCCAGTTGTAGGACTTGAACTCAGCTACTGTCCCTGAGCTGTTTTTGCTCAAAGCTAATGTTCTTCCACATGAGTTGTAGCCCCACTTCTAACTTTTTGGTGTATAATTGCAGAAAAGGATCTCCTGGACTTTCCTGTCTGGGCTGGCTGTGAACTCTGATCCTCAGATTTTAGCCTTGTGAATAGCTAGAATTAAAGGCATGAGTCACCACTGGATCTAAGGTCTGCAATTTTAAGAGAATGTGCTTCCCTGTCCCCTGTACTGCCTGTTTTGTGAAGTAAGTAAGTGATAAGGGAAAGGAAAGAAAGCAAATAATATGACCTCAAAAGCCAAGCAAAAGGAAAAATATGAGTCTTTTTCCCATTATAAGCAAATGTAATATCTTGCACCTCAATAGTATGTTTCTAGCTGCAGTAGAAAGGACCCCAAATTAAATAAATGTTTATTTAAATTCCTAAGTTTTCCACAGAGCTTCCTATTAATACACAAATGAGTTTAATACACAAGAAGTATTTGTAAGTCAAGATTACCTTCTCTATAGCTAGAATAACTGTAGTCACAGTAAGGCATATTTCTTCAAAATGTAGCTTGGAGTTGGTGTTACTTAACTATAATAGCAAGAGAGAGAGAGTGAGAGAGAAAGAGAGTGAGAGAGAGAGAGAGAGAGAGAGAGAGAGAGAGAGAGAGAGAGAGAGAGAGAGAGAGAGAGAGAGAGAGGAAGAGAGAGAGAGAGAGGGAGGGAGAGGAAGAGAAAGATAAAGAGAGCCCCTGTTCATGTTGGAAAGACTGCCAGGGAGAGATGCTCTTGGCCCAGCTGTTGTTTCCTTTCAGTGAGAATGTTGCTAGTAAGTATGAATCATGATTTGAAATACATATTTTAATGTGCATGGGAAAGGGAACATGATTGAGTTACACATGATGGCACAGCCTTTCCTTCACCATAGAGAACTCATATAAAAATGTAAATATGTGCAACAATTCCCATCTTTTAAATATCTATTACTTTATGACAGCATATTTGAAAAGCAAAGATCATCTCCAACTTCTTTGAAGCTAACAGAATCTGTTTCCTAGTGATTGTGTCAGAGGTTTAAAAACTGTTGCTCTCAGTTTTTTCCTTAACATTTAAGAATCTGTTTCTTTTTTTAAGTCTGTCAAAAGCTTTTAACAAATTGGAAAATTGTTGCTCATTCAGTTAGAATGTTTTTTTTTTCTTTCCTGGATGAACATGATACAACAAATCTGTTTTGGTGTCTTCAAAATTAGAGTTTGGCTTATTAAAATAGTTAAATATTGGTTGCTCTCTTTAAGAGTTTGGGGTTGTCCTTTAGAAATCACTTTTTTTGTATGCTTAGGCAATAGTTTCATAATGAACTAGGCAACAGTTGTTCACACAATCAGAGGCATAGTCCAAATATATTCGGTAAAATGTTACTAAGGAAAGAGTAAAGTAAAATAATCTAATAAAACCATAATAGGAAAAGAGCAGTCTTTTGAGATTAAAAAGTAATTTTATAATTCTTGTTGCTTAGCACTTATTTGTAGATTACCAAGTATTTACTTATAAAAAATTAATGTAAGACATACTTAGTAGAATGTAGTCAGTGGTGTTTCACTGATATAATACCTGGATAATTATTATATTTAGCATCTTATTCATAATATTCTATAAATTGTAAATCCTTGATAAATGCCTACAATATATTCCAATTATTTAATGTGGTTCAAGTCACTTTATTTTCATATTTTTAAAATACAGCTTTCCATGCCACACAACCAGAAACTACTGAAACTGACAGAAGATTTTCTGTATATGATTCCATTAGAAATAGCTATTTTGTTGAACAGAAAACACTAGATTCAAAATTATAATATAACTGCTCCTCTAACACCCTTCACTTATTTAATATTAACTAAATAATTTGAAGTATGAGTTAAAAATGATTAGAGTTTAGATTCACATACATATAAAATCAACTTAAAGATTCAATTTTAGTGCTAATTGGAATTATAGTTTTATTTTGATTTTTTCGAGAAGGCATTTCATATGAAAATTATTATTTTCAAAAGGTAAATTCCTTTTAAAATAAAGAACAGGGCTGGGAAGGTGGCTCAGTGGTAGAGTGCTTGCCTTGCATGCATGAAGCCCTGGGTTCAATTCCTCAGCACCACATAAGCAAAAAGAAAAAAGCTGGAAGTGGTGCTGTGGCTCAAGTGGTAGGGCACTAACCTTGAGCTGAAGAGCTGAGGGACCGCGCCCAGGTCCAGAGTTCAGGCCCCACGACCGGACCCCCCCCCAAAAAAATAAAATAAAGAACAATTAACAGGTAATATAAATCATAAACAGTATCTGCTATTTTATTGTTATTAATAACTGTAGTAATCTCAGCATTCTTTTTGCTATTTAGACAGAAGTAGGTATGTAATCATTATCTCCCTTTTTAAAAATCAGGTTGCTAACAATTTGGGCCTATTATATCAGAGTATGTATAGACTATCTCTGATAGTGAAGTTAGCTGTATAGCATCATTTTGTTCTTTCAAATGAATGACAAAGTGTCAGGTATATATCTGGTTTCTACTCTGCATGCTTCCTCACTTTAATAGATTCAATGAAATGCTGTGCCTGAGAACATTACTCATCACTTGCTTAAATTACTTAAAATATTCTAAAAATAATTTCAACAATGATACCATGATAGTCTGTCACATAGTGCACTGTGTATATGCTAGGAAAGAATCCAACATGTGTTCCAACATTTTAAGAAAAAGAAGACACATTTCTACTTACATTACTATGTATGCCTTTAAAGAAGCATGTCTCTACTTCTTTCTCTCTCAGCATTCCATCCTTGCAGAAGCTGATCTCTGTTTCTGGGATCCCTTCTTCTTATAATTGAGTTTACCAGGTGAATTTCTATTTGTGCTCTAAACCTTTACAGGGCACATATCTCTTCCAGGCATATTTTTCTAATCCTTACTGGTAATATTAATTATAAATCTCTGCATATTTAATTCTTCCTAGTTAGGCTGCATATTCCTTGAAGACAGTGTTTGATTCACTTTTGCAATTATGAACTTTCTCAACTGAAATTTGTGAGGATTCCACAAATGCGTTGTAAACAGGACTAGTATGGCAGGTGTTCAGAAATGCAGTGAGGACCTAGATTATCATCAGCAATATAGGAATAATATTTTGAATGTTGGAAGTAATAGGTATTTAAAAGAATGAGGGATTTTCATATTTCAGTATGTATATTTTGAAATATGTAATCATATTATCAGTAAATGACATTTCATTCATTACACAATATTGCATTTGATCCTTATAAAACCTATGCTACTTTGACTACATGAGACACCTGAATTACTTTGAGGTTAAGCAACTTCAAATAGATAATGAATTCTAAGAAATAGCTGTGGATTTGAATTCAAACTACATAATACCAATGGATGAACACCTAACCTATTCACTTTGCTTTTCTAAAAGAAGAGTCACATGACTCTACGGATTTATGAAACTGTATGTCAGAGAATAGAAGAAATATGAAATATCAAACACACACTTGAAAAATATGTAGTCATTATTGTATTATAAATTTCTGCATGTTAATTAAAAATCCAAATTATATAAAAATCCAGACATAGATATTATTAAACATTATACATATGCCCATGAAATATCCAATTGATTTCTCAGAAGCATATATTTTAAAATCTGTTAAAGAAATAAAGAATAAAAACTAAAGTTACCAGCCAGATACCAGTGGCTTTTGCTTGTAATCTTAGCTACTCAAGAGACTGAGACCTGAGGATCGTGGTTCAAAGCAGCCTGGGAAGAAACGTCCATGAGACTCTAATTAACCACCAGAAAACTGGAAGTAGCACTGGTTCAAGTCGAAGAGTACTAGCCTTGAGCTGAAGAACTCAGGGACACAGGGTCTAGGCTCAGAGTTCAAGACTCATGACCAACCACAAAACAAAAACAACAAAAAACTAAAGTTTCCAACTTCACATTTTGGCCTACAACTGACTTTACTTTTCAAGACAAGCATTATCTGTCACCAAAGTCATCATTGTACTAGAAGAGTAATAGACACTTGAAATACTGACTCCATTCTCTTGCAACAAGCACTTGAAAATACATCAGAATGTGTGTAATTTTTAATAAAATGATAGATTAAAAAGCTTCTTTAGCCAGATACTGGTGGCTTACACCTGTAATCCTAGCTATTCAGAAGGCTGAGATCTGAGGATTGCAGTTCAAAGCCAGCCAGGGCAGGAAAGTCCCTGAGACTCTTATATCCAATTAACCACCACAAAACTCAAAGTGATTCTATGGCTCAAGAGATAGAGCACTCTCCTTGAGTTAAAGAGCTAAGGGACAGCACCCAACCTAGAGTTCAAGCCCCATGACTGACCAAAAAAGAAAAAAAAAGGTTCTTTAATCAAGCAATCAAATTTCCAACAGTTGAAAATTATATGTGAGTTCCTGCTTCCCCCTTTAAAAAAGAAGAAGGAATCACAGAAAGGTTTTTGTTAAAGAATAAAAATATTAGTTCATAATAATACTGTGATTTTTGCTATTTATATATTTATATATATAGTTTTAATGTAAATGTAAAAACCATAATATTAGTGAATAATTTTATGCGATCATATGTAATATATACCCAATGGAATATAGTAACGTTTCCTAGAGCCAAAATATAGTTTCAAATGTCCTGATACGCCTCTGATTTCACTGAAATTAGGTTTGACCTTGAGTATATCATGTAAATTTCCTCAGTGTTAGTTCCCTAGGGAAATGTACCTGCTTCCAGGGTGAGCAGGTGTTAATAAATTTGAAAATTAAAAGGTATAAAATAATAGTAAAACATTCTTATTTTAATATGTTTGGCAACAACAATAAAAAAAAGTCAATTAGGGAACAATCCAATTATTGAAATCTTAGGGAAAGACATTACAAACAATATTTTTTTTCCCTCCCATGAGTTTAACTTGACTTGAAATGCAACATTTGGTTGTGTGGCAATTATAGTCTGTATTTTCTGAGTTGTTTTGCTCTGGTTTAAGGTGAAAGTATGGGTCAACATTTCCAAAGCATTTGTCTTTTTGAAGACATTATTTCCAAATATGTGATTCAAAAATTCACAGGCTCATTTACCTAGAGTTTCTGTCTCCAGTTGGAGAAAACAGGAAAAGAACCATACTGAGCTATGGGAGAGCCAATTTCTTGCAATCTCCTTACCCAGCTTCCCTGCTGCTTTGAGCCTGAGCATTAACCAGCTGTCTCTACCAGGACTGCACTTGGCATCTGTAGTGACTGAAGACAAAATGGTTTTGAGGACTCACAGAGTGTTCAGATACAAGACATTTATTAAAATATTTTCCTTATGAACTTTCACCTAGTTTTATTAAAGTAGCATTAGTAATAAGGAAAAGAAAATACATGGAAATATCTATAAAGTTCTTATTTGGAAAAAATCTGTTTTGCCAAAACTAATGTAAATAAAATATAAAATAAATGGGTCATTTTTTCCATTGTGAATTCACATATAATTTAAGTCATAATTCATTTTATAATTATTTAATATATTGGGAACTTGGACCAGGGTTCTCATATGCAAACAAAGCACTATGACACCAAACCCTGAAATCACAATTCATTTCTAATTCAGTCACCATTGTAATAGAATCATAGTCACATTTTAAGCCTATTTCTTTTCTTTCTCCCCTGCTCACTTTGATCCCATTTCTTAATCAAGAAATCTGAAATAATATCCGCTTAAGTGAAAGCAGATACAGGATGGCATATTTTATAACATTTTGAAAGTAGAAGACTTGTGCAAGTAAAAGATGTAATAAAGGATTTTATTATCTTAGCCTTCTGCTCAAATAGACAGGATATACAGAATTAGAGCTTAAGGGAAGACTGGTACATTACATAACATTTGACTTCCCAGAGCACTGAAATAGCAAGGTGAATTCAAGTCATTTGCTCCATTCTCACTGGGAAATTATGTCTTGAAATAGCTATGTGGTATATTCTCTAGTGTAAGTTTGTTGTAGTATAGATTCCGAAAACCTGTTAAAGTGATCTATGGAGATTGGCCCAATTAATGATACTCATGGCTATCCTATGTTAATGAAATACACTAAGCTTTGTTAGTAACCATTCATCTCTAGTATTTGCAAGTTTTACACTAGTCTTTTGCCTATCTAACACCTTATGAGAGGATCCAGACAGAAGTTGGAATGTAATAATAAAGTCAATAATATGTTTACTTATCAATGAATTTCGGGAATAAAAATGAATAAAATCTAAAGTACATTAAAAATTAGCTTTAAACCATCTAAACCAACTGTTAACTGTTGCTTCCAGCTGGAGTCATCATGAAGCAATTCGATTAGAAAGTTGGAAAGAAAATGTTCTACACAAGTGTGCATGATTTATAAGTCAGACTTCACATTTCAAAGTTCCTGATATTTCAGATGAGTTTCTGCTGTGCATGCCAGCAGCGATACACTTTCAAGTCAGAGAGGAGTATCAGCTAGATGTGGCATCTTTTGTAATTCATTATGTAGACTTAAGAAGTCAGGGGCATTGCTTGGGAAGGCTGCTTTTCTGCAGTTAGGATAGCCTAGCCAACCTAAGAAATGTTAGAAATTTATTTAAAGTTCCCTCTTTTTACCTACAAAGATTAGGAGACTAAAGAGTTTCCCCAAATGAGAAACTGGAGTGGGGAAACTATTTTTAAAAAGTTTTAGTGGTTGTACACACTTATACAATATATTATATCACTGAAGATATATATAAATATATAAAACATGTGATCATATATAATAAAAATTATGTATACACACATATATATCATTATGTTCATCTACATAGACACACAATGTCAATGTGAGTGATATAAGTGATTGATGATGGTGACTGTGAGACCAACAATTCCAATGTAAACAATGACTGTTGTATAAGTCATGAACACCAATTAGATCTTCATAACAATATCATGTTATCCCAATGTTTCCATTTTACAGATGAGAAGAGCGATATTCACAAGTTGTAGTTGTAGGTAACATGACAGAGCCATGTCAGAGGCTCAGACATGACTTACTACAGGTTTTTATCCTCAATCATTCTGCCATATGGCACAATCAAGGGTGGTCAAACTTCTCCAAATATATTTCTGTGTCTGGTGTCTCTATGCTAAGTTTTTATTTCTGATGATTACAGAGCTCTTGAGACACTGTTTGCCTCTGCCCACAAGGAAGTAATATCAACCACCTCTCAAATGAAGCAACCTGTACGAAGGAAAAGGCTTGGAATGATGCTGGCCACATAGAAAATGAAAACTGTTTAACATTGTGTCTCATGTTTAAAAGGCAATAACCACAGTTAGAGGTTGGTCTGGTTATTTCAGCCAACACTTTACTTTTACAGTGTGTGATACTGAGCTCTTTAGTAAGCACAGTTGGAGAGGGGAGCTTTCTATTTCTAAAAGCCAAAAATATATCCAGTTCCATGGTGTTCCCTAGTAGCACACTAGAATATGCATTCACATAAGACCAAGCACAGAATTTAGTAACATATCTTCTGACAGTCCAATTTTCCCTTAAGTAACTTCATATTCAAAGGAAGACATTTATTCTCCTTATATTTGGAAATCAATGGAGGATAATCAAAATCTCTGCAGCTATAAAACATTCAAAATTATGCCATTTGAAAATCGTGGCTATGTAGTTGAAGCTACATGCAGAAAGTCAGTTGACACTTTAGAGTTAAAAGAACAGAATTCATAAATTGAAAGAAAAATTTAAAAAAGTGTAGATCATTGACTTTTCAGGATCAATGACTCAATTAAGTTACCTTAAAACTTCTCTTGCAAAACTTGCTTTGAGTCAATTAGATTTTTTTTACACTACCCAAGTTTCACTAAGGGTTTTTTCTATTACTTACATTCAGAAAATATTTTTACTTATTCTAATTTTATTATTATATATTATAAATTATTATAATTGCCTTTAAGTATTTTTAGTTGCTATAATTCCCTTAAGCACTTTTGTCTTTCCCAATGTTTAGTGATAACATTCTGAATGTTGGTTGTACTTAAAATCTGTAATTATCCAATATGTACTTGGTACTCCAAATATGCCCTTCTGCTAAACTATGAACACGTTCAGGATGGTCATTCAGTAGTGGGTGTTAGGGGATATTAGCAGTGGATTCTGAAGGGAACCTCATTTTCTATAAATAGCTACAAATTAAGAAAGATAGTAACAAGGAAAAAGAATATAACAATTAGAAATATATTGCTTTCCAAGGGTAACAGCCAAGGACTTGTCAATCACATCAGTAGAAATGGTCAAAGGTCAAAGTAGCTATTCTTTGTAGTCATGTGAATCAAACCATATATACAAATATATTTCTAAGACTCAAAGAGGGCTTTGAAAGTCAGCTGTCCAGAATCATTTTGAAAAAGGTTTTATAGATTTTTATGTCAGTAAAATAAGTACGTGAACTGTGATATTAATTTGAATAAAAATACTAGGCTGTAAAATTAAAAAAAAATCTTCCATGTATGATACAATTAGAGCATCTTGCTTACAATTTGGGGGGGCTAAGTTCATAACTGTAGTAAGTGCAGAATATTTTATATGCTATGCAGTAGTAACATTACTCAATGAGAAATGATAAACCATGTTCAGAAAGGTAGGCAGAGAGAGAGGAAGAAAGGTAGAGGTAGAGAGAGAGAGAGAGAGAGAGAGAGAGAGAGAGAGAGAGAGAGAGAGAGAGAGAGAGAGAGAGAGAGACAGAGAAAGACAGAGACAGAGACAAACAGACAGAGAGAAAAGGAGGGAAGGAAAGAAGGAAAGAAGGAAGGAAGGAAGGAAGGAAGGAATGAAGGAAGGAAGGAACGAACAAACGAAGGAAAAGAAAGAGAAAAAAGAAGGAATTAAAGAAAGCAGGCATATTAAAAGTAGTTTCCATTAGTATTTGAGGCAATAGATATTGTACTTTAGAACTCCTTTGAAACAAGGATCATGAATTCAAAGTAATTCAAAGGAATTAACCTGCATGTGCTTAGAGAGGAGACCAGGTATACTATACATCAAATGTACAGGGATGAAGTTGGGTGGCAAGAATTCTGGTAGCTATTGGCCAGAGCTTTTGTTTAGGAGATGTTTTTACTTCGCCTTGGCTACTTTTTAGTCATATATAAATGTCATTGTGTGTGTGTGTGTGTGTGTGTGTGTGTGTGTGTGGTGTGACGTCAAAATTTCAATGTGTAGACTTATTCCTTATGCTCTCACTTGCTTCTTTTTATTGCAAAGCTGATCCTTAAGCACTTAAGCCACACTACTAGCATTATGTTAGGAGATACGAATCTCAAGGCCTTTTCTATCCTGTATAGCTTTGGATCATGTTCCTCAGATTTCAGCCTCCTGAGTAGTTAGAATTGCAGGTGTGAGCTACCAACAACTGGTAACTTACCTTTTAATGTGAAATATATATAGTTAAGTTTAACTCAGAGTCTTCTAAAATATTATCAATAAAATAGGATACATGTCTTATGGACTGAAAAGCTCTTTTTTTGCAAGTTTATCTTTGGCTTAAGATGATGGTCCTTTTCTCTGTCACCTTAATAGCCTTAGGGGGAAATTGTACCTGTAAGATGTTAAAAATAACCATTATACTTTTTATAATACAGTTCCACATGACTAGAAAAAAAATCTTTATCTAAAAATATCAGAAAGCCTTTGAGATGATATGAGAGAATGAAGAGGCAAGGGGCAGAAGTTTTTCAAGGGGAAATGTAGATTACATGAGATTCTCGCTCCTGTTCTAGAGCAATAATCCAGATGTCATTGCTAGGCTTCTGGTTTCAGCAGAAACTTTGAAATGCATTGTATTTTTAGAATTCTCACTGAAGCTTCTATTACCACCACTAATCTGCTAATCTCTAGCCTTTCCAGGAAGGCAATTAAAAATGGTCACTGAGCAGTAACCCACTGGCAAAATGCAAATGGGAGGAACGGTTGACCTTTGGGGAATCAGGTCATACTGTATTCTTTTTCATGTTACAGATCTTTCACATGGTAGACATGTAGCACAAGAAAGGACACTTGGTTAGTTGGTATAAGGTCTTGGATTTGATTCATAATAGCGATAATAATAATAATAATAATAATAATAACAACAATAAAATAATGTTTCTAGCCAATGTTTCAGGCTATATATATATACAATGTTTCAGGCCAAGATCTGAAGATTACAGTTTGAATTCAGCCCAAGACCATAAGACTCTTACATGAGACTTTTATTTCTACTTAACTATCAAAAAGCCAAAAATGGAAGTGTTGCTCAAGTAGGAGAGTTCCAGCCATGAATAAAAATGCTAAGGAAGAGCATGCAGGCCCTAAGTTCAAGCCCCTGTACAGGCACACACACAGACACAAAAATAAGTAAGTAGAAAATTAAAGGAAAAAAAAGAAAGGAAAAGAAAGCATGTACACATTTAAAGGACTTTCCAAATGTGTATTGCCTAAGGAAATTAATCACAAAAAAATTGTTCCGTCTTCGTCAAGAGCCTGCACATTTAGTAAGGAAATTTTAAAAGAGAATTTATTTCAGAGTTTCTTTCATTTTAAGAGTAATTCTTGAATTGCTATTTTTGTGCCTGTGCAACCCCGTAGGCCCTTTTCTAATGCCCCAGATCTATATTTCTTTTTGAAAGCTAATGCAATTCAAAAATTGCAGTGGGTAAAATATACTCTTGAATCAAAAGTTAAATAAGCAGAGAGTTTCTGAATGTTTTGTGCACAAGTATTTCCTTCTTCCTAGCAAAGGAAGAGCACCTAGCAGAAGCCTCAGTGCCTACAGTTGAAGCGGGTTTATATTAGCTATTTCCTTCAAAAGGAAACACCATACAATTAATAATGGTCAAAGCAATATGAAAGGGTAAAGAATTAGTAGATGGTAAAGTATTTTCCTCGTTCTCTCATTTCCCATTGTGTCTTTTTAATTGTTTTCCTTTAGGATGTAACATTTTCGCTCCTAATTTCACAATGGGTCTTCCAATACTTTGATCAAAGTATGCTTTGCCCTCATGTTTAAGAGATATTTAAAGTGACTCACATTTTCAGTTTGGCTTTTCCCATCATAGTATGTAGCCAGTGAATTCTTGGCATCTTTAGAATTAGAAAGCAAATTGAACAATTTTACTGTCAGCTGAACAAAAGCTGAGTTTTGAGACCCAAGGGAAAATGCTACTGTGTTTCACACTCTTTCCAAGGAAATTCTAAGCACACCCGCTGGTTTTTCCTCCTGAGAACTACTCCTGACGTACTTTATCATCAACACCCAAGCTCATCTCTGCCCCAGAAAATAAGTCACTCTCATACTGGCAAAAGGCTCTTGAACAGTCCAACTCTGTAGCCCTTCCACTTTCCCTGACTTTTAATGAACAAGGACATCTTGTTGACATATAAGGGAAGAGAGGTTGAAATATAATTAGACATCTAAACTCAGAATGGCTTTAAATCATGATTTTTTAATTTAATTAATTTATTTTTTTGGAGTCCGGTTGTGGGCCTGAACTCTGGACCTGGGCGCTGTCCCTCAGCTCTTCAGCTCAAGGCTAGTGCTCTACCAATTAAACCACAGCGCCCCTTCTGGCTTTTTTTTCTGCTTATGTGGTGCTCAGGAATCGAACCCAGGGCCTCAAGCATGCTCTACCACTGAGCCACCTTCCCAGCCCCTAAATCATGAAAATTTTGAAACAGCTTTTAAGTAATTTCTGCGTTGACTTCTAAGCATCACTTATCAGAGCAGGTTAAAGCGAAATTTTTTCCTACTTGATTTAAAGAGGAAAAGTGTTCACGTTTGGCTGTCAAATGACAATGACAACATCTGTTGTTACAAGATGTAGTAGCTACCTTGCTAGAATCACTCTCCTCTTTTAGGCATGTTGAATGAAAGGTATTCTCACAGTGGAGGAATTGATTCACAATTTTGGAATGACAGTTCCTCTTACTTGGAGAGAGTCGTCACAGGTAAGATATTCTCTGTCAAAGAGAGAAGTGATAGAAATTCTTTCATCTGTGGAGACAGAGAATGACTAAAAAGGTAAGTTTTCAAATAAGAAATCTATTGCCTGAGAAAAATCTCTGACAGGCACAGGGCATGTCTTGGGGCTGCTATCTGTGGGAATAATTGGTAGTATTTTGATCTTGTTTCACTGACTATCAAGTACTTGATGATATTAGCATTCTAAGATAAGCGAAGAAACAGAGGTGAGCTAGAAAGTAACTTGATAACATAAAATAGAATTTTATATAATTACTCATGCTAGTTAACTATATGTATAGATTATAAATATTGTTAGTAGTAATCTATAGTAATCTAACATAGATTACTAAATGCAGCTAAAACCTTCAAGGTAGTATATTAAAAATGCTATGGTTAAGTGTAGGGTTTTAACTTTAACATTCCTATTTTTATAAAAAAAAATATATTTGAACTAGGTGCCATGGCTCATTCCTGTAATCCTAGCTGCTAAGGAGGTTGAGATCTGAGGACTGTGGTTCAAAGCCAGCCTGAGCAGAAAAGTCTGTGAGATTATCACAAATTAACTGCCAAAATATAAAAATAAAACAAATAAAAAGCAGAAGTGGGGCTGTGGCTCAAGTGATACAGCACTAGCTTTGAGTAAAAATGCTAACAGATAGTGCCTAAGATCTGAATTCAGGCCTCAAGACTGGTACAAAAGAAAATTTGATTTTTTAAAATTTGATTGAAAATGTAACTGATGATATAACATTTATAAAATGATACAATATATTCTAATATTTAGAATTAATATGTATTAGTCCAGTATCATAGTATTCCTTTTACTGGCTTTCTACTAACTTCTGAAGGGTTATATCTAGTTTGAGCTTCATTTGGGCACAACCAGCAAGTTTCAGCGTGGGGTAAGTTCTGTAGCCTGTATCTACAGGTGTTTCTAGAACTGGACTTTTCCTTCCAGAACCCACTGTTGGAGATAATTAATCACATCAAATAATAGTACTAACATTAGCAGCAAGGCCAATATAGAGGAGACAACCAGTAAGGGTGAAATTAACATCTTAACCAAAAGAGAAATAAGGAAAGAGTAAATTCCGAGCAGTGTTTAAAGTCCAGATCCTTCAGTAGTCACTAAAAATTCTTAAAGAAGTGATCTAATAACAAAATCTGGCTTTATCAGCAGTTCTGTTTAAAATTTAGGTGAAAGTTACTCACAAATTGTTATATTGAATGAAACACTTTTGTACAACTACCTAAAGATAATAATAATAATAATAGCAACAACAACAACATAGGGAGATCCATTTAAGTATTCTAACATTGATGGGTAAACATTTATATTTTCTATAACAAGCTGGACAAGACTTTTTGTTGTTGCTTTATGCATTGTAGGACTGGAGTACCTTATCACTTGATTGTAATTCAAATCAAGGATTGCACAAGCTATAAGCTAACAGATGTCTGTGTCTCCATAAAATGTTTTAGATAGGTACTAGAATTAGAATTTCATAAAATTTTAAAATAAAACACTGTACTATTTTTGTCCCTTTTGAATATTTTATTATCTTTAAGTAGTTTACAACAGAGCCATTTTCCAAAGCAGTTTATGAATACAGTGCATCTTGATCGCTGCCATTCCTTTCAACATTCTCACCCAGTCCTCCTGACCCATTCCTTCCATTACCTATCTTCATTTTAGAGTATATGTTGCCTTTTAACAAAGCAATTTATGTGTACAATGCATTTTGATCTGTGTCATCACTTCAACATCACTTTTTCCCCTCAACCTCACCTTCTCCCTTTTATTTGTCAGTTCTGTGGTATATACAATGATTCTTGCCTGCATTCTCCCTTCTACCCCATTTCTTTCTTCTAAAACTCTCCCCTTGGCCCTATCAACTCTCTTTTGAGTACCCATTTCCTGGTACTTATTTTGTTGGGTTTCGACTTGGTTTTATTTTATTTTTTTAGAATTACACTATTAGTGTTCCCCAGAGTCTACTTCAGTTAATTCATTTGTAAACACTTACTTACCACCCAGTGTGTTTACCTGTCGATTTCTAAGTACATTATAGTCTCCACCAATGATGGAATCCATGCAAGCTATGTTTTTCTGGGTATGGCTTGCTACACAATACAATTTTACTCCAGGTGCTTCCATTTCCTTACGGATGGTACAGTATTATTCTTTCTGATATATTCAGAGCTTGAAAAATTATACCCTAGAAAAATAAGCCCTCAAAGAAATAACAGCCCAATTGATAAATGGACTAATGACTTAAAGAGAGATTTCTCAGAAGTAATAATAGCCATCAGAAACATGAAGAAACATTCAACATCTCTGGCCACAGAAGAAATAAAATCTAAAACAACATTGAGATTCCATCTTTAAAATGGTGTGGATGTGGCCAAAAGGGACACTATTGTACTGATGGAATCAGGGAAGGTAAACTTGTTCAATCCCTAACGACTAAACATAGAACTATCCTATGACTCAACAATTCTGTACGTGGGCATCTATCCAATAGAACACAAACACAATCACACTAAAGCTACTAGCACAAACATGTTCATTACAGCATTAGTTATCATAGCTATAATATGGAATTAGTCTAGATGTCTTTCTATGAGCAAATGGATCAAGAAAATGTGGTATATACACACAATGGAATTCAACACTAAATTCTTAAATTTTGCTTTTCTGACTTACAAAAGTAAACATGCCTATCTAGTAGACTTTGTAAAATGAGACCATGAGTCAGATGTATTCCAACATTTGATTATCCTTGTGCTAAGGCCTAAGTCAACATACCTATATATCAGGATAGTGATGAGCACATCATTACAAAATTTGTCAAATGTCTGGTACTCTGATATTGTATATATACATTTATTTGAATTAAGGAACGGAAGGGAGGGGAACAACAGAATGATGAGACAAGGACAAAGGGGGAACCAATTCAACAGCAATATGTTGGAAATGATTTGTACAACTTGTGGGGTGGGGTGGAGGTAGGGGGAGGGAAACTGGGAGAAAAATGAGGGAAGGGTAACTAATTTGACAAGAAATGTACTTATTACTTATGTAACTATAACCCCTCTGTATATCACCTTGGCATAAAAATGTATTAAATGTAATATAGTAAGTCTGCCAAATATAGTATTTAATCTTCCTTCATAGCAGACCTGTGGACTAAGTTGGCATGGAGAGCACATGATCACTTCAGGTCTTCAGTTATCTTGGTATACATGACCTTTGACAAGAATTTGAAAAGTTTTGAGCAAGAGGTTGGGGTATATTCCCCGACTCTTATGCTAATTTGAGCCATATGATTTGCTTTGGAAAAGTGTGTTAACAGTTAAGACATGAAAAACTTAAAAAACACATTAGTGTTTCCACTCCATAAAAATTCCTGTGGTTCTGTGAGGACATGCAGGACACTGCTGAGAATGGAGGACACATGGAACAGAGCACAAACCTCATAGTCTTATTCAAGGATATCATAGATTGGTTAGCTGTCTGGCCAACCTTAAACATGTGAGAAAATTCAGTACACACCAGTAATACCAACTTACTAATGCATAACAAATCTTACTTATGTGAGTAACTTAGTTATGTAAGATCAGTTGAACGGTGCTTATTTGTGAATGAAATAAATATTCATAGCTTGAAACTTGTGAGTACTTATTAGACATAATTATGACCATATAACTGTAATATATTAGGGTAGAGTTTGTGACATGTTTCACAAATGTTCAAAGAGCTAGATTCTAAAATAAATTTGTAAAACATATTAAGTTTTGAAATTTAGAACATTTTCTAAAAATAATCTTGTGGAACTAGATTTATGGATTACCCTGAGCCATAAAACTAGCAAATTGGGCAAGGTGCTGGTGGCTCACGCCTGTAATCCTAGCTACTCAAGAGGCTGAGATCTGAGGATCCCGGTTCAAAGCCAGCCCGGGCAGGAAAGTCTGTGAAACTCTTATCTCCAATAAATCACCAGAAAACCGGAAGTGGTGCTGTGGCTCAAGTGGTAGAGCGCTAGCCTTGAGCTGAAGAGCGAGGGACAGTGTTTAGGCCCAAAACCCCAAGACCGACCAAACAACAAACAAACAAAACAAACAAAAACAAAAAAAACCCTAGTAAATTGGAATTGTGGGGAGCAGTTTTTAAGTTCTTTTAATAGCAAATTTAAGTTCAAAGTTAAATTTCAAAAGATAAAAGAGACAAGAGTGTTAACTAGTTTGAAGAATGTACAAAGAAGTATTTTAGGGAGATCCAAAATGATTTCCCCTAGGGGGATAGAAATTTGTGTTTGTATTTAATACTTTTATAAATATGTTTTCAAAGCAAACTTTATAGATTTATTTATCAAAGTACTGTAGTATAAGAGACAATAATTGACTTTATTCATCTAAAGAATCAATAGGTATGTGTTAGGACACTCATTAATGGAGCTTATCTTTGTATTGTGAAATCTGAGTAATTTTGTTTGTGTTTTTAGACATGTTTTCCTGATGTTTAAATACTCATGCACTGAAGAACATCTGGTTTCTTTTCAGCCACTGGCTATTATGAATAAAAACTTTATGCTAAAATTTTTCAGTTAAGAACTTTGTACAATTGTTTATTTCTGATGGACAAATGACTAAGATTCCAACTTCTACATCATATAGTAGTGGCTTATTTAATTTTTAAAGCAACTAGAAAACTGTTTTCCAGGAGGGTAGTTTCATGTTTTTGCTCACATGAACAATTTATGCATGACACAGATTCTGTGCATCCTTGTTAATATTTGGTGATGTTGCTTTCTTTTTAATTTTCACATTTTGATATGTGTATATTTTTCCTGCATTATTGCATTAATTTGCCTTTTTCCAATAATTAATGATATTGAAGTTTTTATTAAGAGGAATAAGGAATAATGAAATCATTTAAAGTCTGCTTCATAAATAAATGAATTCTGGTAAAAGAAGACACACATAGAGGTTATTCCTATATGGTAGGTATTCTGATGTAAAAATCTCAGAGCTCCCAAATATGTTTATGTTTAATACAATTTCAATTTTTTTTTTTTTTTGGGTCCGGTGGTGGGGCCTGAACTCTGGGCCTGGGCGCTGTCCCTCAGCTCTTCAGCTCAAGGCTAGCGCTCTACCACGTGAGCCACAGTGCCACTTCCAGCCTTTTCTGCTAATGTGGTGCTGAGGAATTGAACCCAGGGCCTCGAGCATGCAAGGCAAGTGCTCTACCACTGAGCCACCTTCCCAGCCCCCAAAGACTTCTTTTTTTTTTGGGGGGGGACCGGTCGTGGGGCCTTAACTCTGGGCCTGGGCACTGTCCCTCAGCTCTTCAGCTCAAGGCTAGTGCTCTACCACTTGAGCCACAACGCCACTTCCGGCTTTTTTCTTTTTGCTTATGTGGTGCTGAGGAATCGAACTCAGGGCCTCATGCATGCAAGGCAAGTGCTCTGCCACTGAGCCACCTTCCCAGCCCACTACTTCCAAATTTTAAATCAAATAAGCATGTAAGTTTAACAGACTGAGTAGACCAGAATATTGTATTGCAATACTTTGTGGTAAATTTCCTACAATAAGTTAAATGTGTGTGATATTTTCATATGTAACACAATTAATCTTGTATGAAATTGTTATAATAATATTTTATTGGCTCAAAAATAAACAGCTCAAGAATAAAAGCCTAAAAACAGACATATGCACTTTTTATGCATAGATTGCTCTCTAATTTAGGGGTAATGTATTTCGCTTTTGAGAGAAAAATGTTAGTTTCCTATTTAACCACACAGCATAGTAAGATTCAGATGAATTAGAAATTTTAATGTCAGCCTATCTTGACTTAGTTTTCCACCCTGTACTTCTCATCACCTGACACTATATATTGTTTTCTAGTCAGTTTAATCCACGAAAGAAGATAAGCACCTGTCCTTTCCACTTATATTCCTAACTGTTGAAGAAATTGACAAACAGGCTATTAACTGCCTGTGCAAATACACTCAGTAAGTATCTAAGGACAGAATTATATAAATGATCCTAAATAATGGAAACCATTAAATTTAAAGCTCTATAAATTCAAGGTATCAATAACTGATTAAAAATATCTTGTCATATTTAACTATTGTTGTATGCATAAAGATTCAGTGTAGATTCTTTTCATACCACACTTTAACTCTCAAGTAGTATTTTCACCTCAAAATCAACTTAGGTGCAGATAGTACACTGATTTCAATGTCCAAATGTATTTCCTGTGGCAACTAGTTACAATTATTTACAAAATTTTAAACTTTATAATGTTAATAACTCATCAATATATTTTTATCTGTTTGTGAGTGGACATGGTTTTGCAAGTACCCATTTAAAGCTCACTGTGGGGAAAGATAGCACAAACAGACCAGACTTCACAAATATTTCATCAGAAAGCAATGTAACTGGAATATAATGAAGTTCTCATTTCACTGCTCATAAAGTGTTTCTGGAAGAACTTTGTTCAATATCAGACTGTCAGGTTTTTGTTCAATATGATAGTATAATGTTCAATATGATGATATTGAATGGGTCAATATTAATTTTGTTTATTTTATATTTGATGTGTAAGTATTTAAATGCACACATATATCCTATCCATATTTATATGATTATATACAGATACATAAATGCACACATTATATGTAATATACAGCAAACATGTAAAAGTCAAAATTGAAACAGTTTTATTTCTAGTTACTCAGAAACTTTTAGTATTTCAATACCACTAATTCATTACAAGGATATCTTTTAGTTGATTTTACTAGCTAAAATCTTATTAGCTATGCATATAAATAAACTCTATTTCTCCCAGTAGATGTGTTTCTCTGACTTGTGTAGCAACCCAATTTTAGGAGTCAGAGAGATGCAATTTTAAATGTAGAAAAGAATTTGGAATCAAGATCTCCCAGCTGTCCTCCAATTTCATGATAATTTTACTTTCTCTGTAAGACTGGAACTCAGGAGACTAATTCTTGAACATCCATATAGGCTGGAGATACATTTTAGAGAAGATGAATAATTGCTTTAGGGCTTCAAGTGAGCTTATGTCATTGTGAATCAAGGGCCATTGATTATAATCCTCTCCATTCTAGCTGGAAATAGTTATTTCACAGAACCTCAGAAGATGAACATATATACTTATCCTAAGAAACAGTGAATCTGATAAAACATGACAGAGTGCTGTGGTTTATTTTCATTGTGTATGTGGAATGTGTAAACTTCAGTTTGTGTTTATTCTTAGTGAATGACATCTTATATATCCTAAATTGCACTCATTAAACATTGAAATATTGGTGTGTTAAATAACAAGTATAATTATGAGAGGATGTCTTTTGAAATGAACTGACTCATGCTCTTTTCTTTCTAGATATCCACAAATGAATCCTAATTCCTTAGGAGTGAAAGTTTTGTCATGTTTCAGCAAAAACATTTAATGATATTATAAAAGAACTCCCTGACTAAGCAAATAGCAAATAGCAGCTTTAAACAGATGGAGTAAAAAATCCTAATTTTTGTAAGTATGTATTTAAATAGGAATATGTGGGTAGATACTAAATATTAAAACATGACTTCAACCTACTCACTATCAAAACTGTTTGCTATTTTCAGTCAACACCCTCAGATTCAAGAAGAAACAAACAAATAAATAAAGCTGAAGGCAGAAAAGGTGGACCTTACTTTGCCAGCCAGACTTTCCATTTGTATTGATAACTTGTGTTTGAGTGCTTCCCTGAAAGGTAATTTTTAACAGAATATTTGTGGATATATTCAATCATATCCTACATAATACTAGGGAATATTTGTGGTTATGTTCAATAATATACTACATAATACTAGGACATGTTATCTCTGGCCAAGAAAATGTTGAAGTCCTGAATCTTATCAATCAAGATATTTCTCACCTTAGAAGTTGAAAATTTTATCAAAAATTAATAGCTTTTTCTGCTACCTGAAGACATGCTTTATTAGGAAGTACAAAAATCAATTTTTTTTGTCATGGGTTGTGGGGCTTGAACTCTGGGCCTGGGTGCTGTCCCTCAGCTCTTCAGCTCAAGGCGAGCACTCTGCCACTTGAGCCACAGTACAACTTCTGACTTTTTCTGCTTCTGTGATGCTGAGGAATCGAACCCAGGGCCTCATGAATGTGAGCAAGTACTCTACCCCTGAGCCACCTTCCCAGCCCCCCAAATTAAGTATTTTTATTTGTATAACTTACCCTAGATCTGACTGATTTGTTTCTTTACAAAAATTATTTGCTGAAATGCCAGGTTTATTTAGTCCAGAAGACTACAAAAAATAACCTTCATCATGAATTATAATATAGAACAGTACAGATCAAGAAAATTTAAAAAGTATTCTGAAAATATAGAATCCAATAAACTTTAAAATCTAGAAGAAAAGCTTCTATGTGTAAAGGATTTAACATTTACAGAGTAGTACAATAAGAAAAATATTGAACACATGAATCATCATCAAATATTGAAATATCTTTCTTACAAAGAACTGGGGTATATACAAAGGAGATAATACAATTTAGAACTAATTCCTGGGATTTCTTTAGGTCAAAAACAAAAAGACTAAAAACTATCACTTATTTCATCAAATTCATGTAATGACAGCAGCAAATCCATAAAATGGAATTTTATGAGTGAGAAATTGGATTTGATCTCAATTATACAAGTATTAAGAAATTGTAGGGCTGGGAAGGTGGCTCAGTGGTAGAGCACTTGCCTTGCATGCCTGAGGCCCTGGGTTCAATTCCTCAGCACCACATAAGCAAAAAGAAAAAAGCCAGAAGTGGCGCTGTGGCTTAAGTGGTAGAGCACTAGCCTTGAGTTGAGAGACAGTGCCCAGGCCCAGAGTTCAGGCCCCACGACTGGACTCCCCCCCACAAAAAAAAGAAAAAAAATTGTACCATTTATTCATAAGCATCTATGTAATAAACAGGAATTTTGTTTTCCTTTATAGACCGAGTTAGTTTTAACAGGTGATATATAAATCAATCTGTTCCCTATTAGTTTCTGGAGACATCTTTACATATTATTTACATATGTAAATCAACACACGTTTCATATTTAAAGTGTTTCTTTAGTGATTATTATCATTTAGTGATTATTATAGTTGATTATCTACATGAGTAGAAACCATCTCTATAGACTATGATTATTTTATTGATATATCTGTCCTTTTGTTTTCTTACTCTAGATTAAAGGTATGTTTTTCCTTTTGCTTTACAGTCTAACAGATACAGTGGATCAAGTTCCTTCTATTGCTCTTTTTCAAAGTTAATATTACCAATCATTACTATAACAATGAAGTATGATCAGTTCAGCCTGTCTAATATCCTTATTCTTAAAAAAATTATTTAATTTGGAGATATGTTGGCATAGTTAACTTTTGGTATCTGTGCACACCAGAGAGACTCAGGAATTAAGATAGTCAAATACATACTATAGTGATGGACTATATTAGTGGAAAGGGCTGATTTCTTAAATGCTATAAAAATCCCTGAATATTACTTCATATTTCATGACTCATTGATAATGTGTTTTATTTTGGGACTATCTTCTGAAAAGCCAAGGTCACATTAACCAACTTCTTGCTAGTAAACTTTTCTGTAATTTGAAGAAGAGAGTTCATAAATCTAATTTTAGCCATAACTGTTTTTCTCAATTCCATTGTATTTAGATTAGAAGACTAAGTCAAATGGGTTTCAAGACATGGTAGGATTTATTTACAACTTTAAACATTATTAATGCAAACACAAATATTCTGGTAATATCTGCCTTGATGCTTTACATTCACATAGACTATAACTATTGTAATAGTTTAATATTTCACGTAAGTGAAATTACATTGATGTTGAGATTTGTCTTAAATTTTTTCCAAATTGTCACTAAATTTGAAAAAAAATATTTAATGCTACTTTGACTCTATCTTACAATAAACATAATAGGATAGGATTTCTTTTTCTTTTCAAATATATAATTATAAGGAAAGATCCTCAAAATCTTCTCTGAATGACATAGACATTCAGAAACTACATTCCCAATATGTGCATACAATTTTCATGAAGTATTTTTTAAAAAATACTCTATTATCCAAGATGATTTAACTACTTTGTCCTACTATAAAACTTTTCTTATTATATTAAACACACACTGTATTCACATAGATAGATAAATCTTAAACAGGAAGAGAGAAAGTTATTACTCATTTTATGTAGCAAACTATATAAAATGGAATTAAATGTGCAAGAAACTGGATCTGATCTCAGTCCACATATAGCTAATGTATTTATCTAGTCATAAGTAATATTTCATTTAGACCCACCAAATTTTGGAGCATCCATTGTCTTATAGCAGATTCTAGATAACATATTTCATCTAAACAGATTCCAGCATGTATATTTAACACAACATGGCCTTTCAAAACACATAAACACAATATCATTAGCATATTTTTAAAATTAGCAAATTTTCTTAATATCATTTACTAATATGCTATTTCTTTTTTAAAAGAATTAGTTTGGGTGGGGTATAATGGAGTCAACTCACTGTATTTAATATGTACTAGATATGTATTATCTCCTTTGATTTATAGACTTAAAATATGCATTTTAAATTTTGGTCTTAATCTATAGACTTACACTGTTTTTCTGAATCATTTGTTTTTAGAGATTGCAACAATTGGATTTGGCTGATTGCATCTTAAGGATACTAAGAAGAGGGTGTGACCATTTCTTTCATTTTTTAAATTTTATTGTAAAGGTGATGTACAGCAGATTACAATTACATAAGTAAGATAATTAGTATATTACTTTTTGAACAGCATTACCTCTTCCCCCATTTTCTTCCACTTCCTTCCCCTTCCCCTCTCCCCAAGGGGAGTGTCTACTGAATATCACAACATAATGTCTAGTGAATATCACTGTTTAATTGCTTCATCCTTTTGCCCACATTTCTGTGACTCCCCAGATCATATAAAATTGTATAAAAGACAGAGGGTACAGAGATTTAAAAAACAAAAACAGAAACAAAAAAAGAGTGACAACAGGAATAAACCAAATGAGAGAACAAAGAAAAAAAATTGCAAACAGTACAATAAAAACAACTCCCTTGTTTCCATTTCTTGGAATTCATTTCAATAAGCATCATTTTATATAGTCATATGCACTTTACTATTGAGCCATTGTGATTCTCTCTACAGAATTTCCTCCTTGGTTCTTACCATGCTGTTTAATTAATCATATCCAAGTGTAATTGTTTGTATTTTACCATACATTGGATAAACTTGTAGATTTATGGACAGTGTACTTATTACAAATGAGGGAAACCATGCAGCCTGTTCCTTTGGTTATGGCTTACTTCACTTAATATAACTTTTTTCAAATCTTTCCATTTCCTTACAAATGGGAGAATGTCATTCTGTCTTCTGGAAGCATGGAATTCCATTGAGTTTGCATACATTTTCTTGAACGATTCATCCACTGACAGGCATCTGAGTTGATTCAATATCTTAACTATGATGAACTGTGATGAACATGGTTGTGTGGTGGCATTAGTGTTGGCTGATTGTGGCTCTTTGGATAAATGCCCAGAAGTGAGATTGCTGGACCACAGGGAAGTTCTATGTTTACTCTTTTGAGGAATCTTTATACTTCTCTCCAGAGTGGTTGAACATTCCTACCAACAGTTTAGTGGTGTTCCCTTTTGGCCACATCCTCACCAGCATCTGTTATCATTCATTTTCTTGATCATGGCCATTCTAACTGGGGTGAGGTGGAATCGCAATGTTGTTTTGATTTGCATTTCTTTTATGGCCAGAGATGTTGAACATTTTTTCATTTGTCTACTGACCATTCTTATTTCTTCTTCAGAGAAGTCTCTTTAAGTCTTTAGCCTACTTATTGATGGGCTTGTTGTTTCTTTGAGAATTTTTTTCGGTGTGTGGGGGGGGTAACTTTTTGAGCTTTAAGTATATTTTAGATATGAGCTCCTTGTCTGATATATAGCCAGTATAAACCTTCTCTTAATAAGTGGGCTTTCTATTTATGCTGCTAGTTATGTCCTTTGACATTCAGGAACTGTTCAGTTTAATGAAATCCCATTTATTCAGCCTTTCTTTGATTTGTGGATTTTTCTAGACTTTAGGAAGTTTCATCCTATGCCAAGGAACCAAGTGTTTCCCCTATCCCTTCCTGTAATAATTTCAGAGTATCTGGTCTTACACTGAAGTCTTTGATCCATTTGGAATTGAATCTGGTGCAGGATAACACAGTTTAAATGTGGTAAAATTGGATGGTACCTATAGGTATAAATGTGATAAAATTGGATGGTACTTATAGGTATTTTTATGCTCTATTGCTTGAAGTATTTTGTCAATTACATAAGAGTTGGCAGAATTAAGACAGTTGAGTTTTCTCATCAAAGACAGAATAAGCAGAAGAATAAATGAGGAAGCCATGTGGTTCTGTAGTCTCTTGTCTTCAGCTCTGAGAAAGTCAATGCTACTGCTGTGGCTATGGGGGCAAGGTACCCTGGGAAGGGAAGGTCCCAGAGCCATTTAGATTGATTATAGAACCATTTAGACTGACTATAAGGAAGAAGGAGATTTTCTTTTTCCTTTTCTGTAGCAAATTATTGTCTTTAGCAAATACTGGGAGATAAAGGAACAGTGAACAAACGATGGGACAGTCTCTGTCTGATGCAGGTTGTAGTACTGAATGCAACCAGTGACTGAGGACTTTAGAAGCCCAAAAATTCTAAATAGAAAAATAAACATAAACAGGCACTTGATATACCAGACATTTTTATTTCCTCTATATCTATCTTCAGAAGATATCTTTCATTTGAGTTGATTGTCCATGTGTTATCGGCAGGGCTTCATTTGTATTTAGTTACTGGCCAAAGACAAAAGGTAGATGATTTTAAAGCCACATTATAAGGATCTACCAGATCGAAATATACTGACACATGGTAAAATGGAAAGAAAATGGGAATCCAATCATCTGCATTTGTAGATATAAAATACATTCAATTTGTAGCAGGAAAAAATGTCATTTTTAGTATATACCTCATAAGCATTAATGACAGACTAGCAGGATATGATCATATATGGGAAAGAAATCCATAAAACTATTTTGTACTTCTGTTATGACGTTTTACAGATAAGGATTTCTCTCACTCCAAAGCTTTGTCTACTCTACCAGTATTATTCAGAAATGATGGATAGTTTCCTTCAAGTCCTGTTTTGATATTTTCAGAGTCTTTTTCAAGTATTTAAATTCATTGGTAACACTGGATTTTTTGGCATGTTTAGCAACACTTGGAATCCATTCCTTTCATCTTGATGTATTACAAAACACAGAGTATTAAAATCTGGAGATTTAAGAACTTTTACAAGGTGGGATTGGCTTACATAACTGTGAGCTGGCACAATCATTCATCTTCAGAAGCAGAAGTTTTATTTTTATTTTATTTTATTTTTGCTGGTCCTATGGTTTGAAATCAGGGCCTTGGGACTGACCCTAAGCTTGTATTACTGAAGGCTAGCACTGCATCATCACTTAAGCCACAGTTCTACTTCTGGCTTTTTAGTAGTTAACTGGAGATAAGAGTCTCATGGACTGGGTTCAAACTGCAGCCCTCATATTTCAACCTCCTTGAGTAACTAAGATTATAGGCCTGAGCCACCCATACCCAGCAGAATCAGAAATTTTAACAAAACAGATTTGGCAATTGGATTGTCAATCCTATAATTGTGCCTAGAGTTTTCTATTGTCAATTTCTTGTCTTAAATTCTTTTGCCCAGTCTGTTAGATTATGTATTGTTCAAAAAATTACTCCTCTATATTGCAAGATTATTTCTCCCCACCTTGTTGACAGCTCACTTGGCCATATAACATGCTCTGACCAATGGAATAGGGAGCATACTACTTCCAAGCAAAAACACTGATTTATCATGTGGCTCTGCCTTTTGTCTTTTTCCTTCAACCAGGAGAGGTAGGCTTGACCTGATGATGCCTACTCCTTCAATTAAAAGCCAGCATGAGGATGATGTGGAGCAGAGCTGAAACAGAATCAGGGTATGTGTACAGCATAGCCATAAAGTAAAAGATTTGTCCTGTGAGCCCCTGAGATTATGCTGCCATTTTCAATCACAGTTGAACTCAGAGTAAGCTAACACATTCAGCCTTTTAGCTCCTTGGTACATTTCATTTTGTTGAACATCAGCACAACCTCCTGCTGGCCTGAAAAGAAAGAACATTTGATGCAGTGATCTAAATCTGAAATTCTTTTGAAAGGAAAATGAGCAGAACAAGATGGAAGGGTCCAATTGTTATGTAAGATGGCGTAAGAATTTCCCTCTTCCTTTCACCCTCTAGAATAAAAATATTAAAATTTTTATTAATTCAGTCTCTTCATGTACCAAATATTTTTCATACTTCATCACTTTGAAAACACTCAAGAGTACTAAATGTGTCTTGTTCATCTCCTCAGATTTCAAATTAATAAAATGAAGCTTTGAACTTGGAAATTTAGCAAATATAGATGGAGATAGACAGACAGACAGACAGACAGACAGACAGACAGATAGATAGATAGATAGATAGATAGATAGATAGATAGATAGATAGATAGATAGATGTGTGTGTATGTGTATGGTTAAGTAATTTTTTGATAATGCCTTTCCATCATTGAACTGTTGTTCTTAGGAAGTTTGTGTTTCATGATAATATACATAATTCTGAGTTAAGATAGATCCATTTTTGGATCTGTGAAATTCCATAATAAAATTTTGGTTTTATTCCCCTCACAAGACATGGAAAAATGAGATGAATAGGATACAGGGTGGTTCTTATTTTTTAAAATAAAGTTTCATATCATCTATAAAGCAAGCTTAATAATTGAAACTTTTTTTTATTTTTAGATTATGATCTTTATTTTTTATGAATGAGTATTTTCCTACAAGAAATGTTGGTAGTCACATATATTGATATAGAGTAAGTTCTGGAATCATTAGGCAACATGATGTCCTTCTGTATGTTTGGTTTTATTTCAATCTCTCCATATGAGATGGCATGCATGTTGAAACAATAAAAAATGGATCCTGCATATGATTCCTCTTTAACATGAAAGTCCTGCTTCGTGTAGAACCTAGTCTTGAGGCAGTCTACCTCAAGGGAAAATTAAACACACATTGAGGGCTTTACATTTTTAAATGGACTTTTCAATTTCACTGTATACATAATTGGAAAGTAATTTTGTTCTTAAATTTCAAGATCATTATTTTAAATATAAAATGTCAATGTTTCTTAGGAGTCAACAGATAAATTGTATACCATAAGTCATAATAACTAAAAAAAATCTTGGTAACACTCATTCTTATCAGAATTCTCAAATTAACAAATAAAATAAACACTAGAGAAGAATCCCAGGGTAAAGAATGTTGATAGGGATTTTTTTAAGTAGTTATGATCCTTTCCTCTTTATAATGTTTTATTTTATATTGCTTGGCATCTAAGCCTGATATTTGGCATCTAAGTCCAACAGAATATATGTTTCAATTCCTAGAAAATGATGAGTAAGGTATAAAACAAAGAAATGGCTATGTTGTGTCTAGGCAAGCAAGACGATAGAAATTCCACCAATCGTTTTGTAGCCTGTGAATAGTAATTGAGATGGGTATGGTAGAGATCACTGGGACTGACACACCTCAGGGAATACCTGGTAATTGGACTGAGCCAATGACTACCCCTGAAAAGAAAGGACATTATGGGCAATGTGTGTTTAACTGATTGTCATGACTAATAATAGTGGTAATTAATAATAATATAAGAAACAAACAATCTAATAAATCAGGGCAAATTGCATATTAGCTAAGACCAGCCCAGAAAAGGGGTGAAGAATGAGTACCACTTTTTATTCCATAGGTCCAGCAGCACATCCCCAAGTGCAAAGAATACCCTACTTTCTGAACTTCCTGATACCAACAAGAAATTCTTCAATGAAATGATTTTCTCAGTAAAAGAAGCAAAGTTATGTTCTACATATACCACACTGAGAACTCTAAATGATTTACATATCATATGTAAGCTTCAAACATCAATGAATATATATATTTTGAGGCCTGCTTGTCTAGAGGAATCTATTAGGTATGACATATCAAATTAGAGTTTTAAGAAGAGTGTTCTGCATAATAAATGCCTCAAGGTGACTTACCCTTTTCACTGAAGGTGAGAAACTATAGTAGACTGCTGCTTGGAAGTCACCCAGGAGATAAATGATCCATTTATAGCTAAGGAACACCTGAACAGCTCACTCACCACAGATGATGCAATATTTTCCAATACAAGAATTACTATAATTTTTGAGGTAATAAAAGTCACAGATCATTCAGAGAAGGATTAAAAACATTATTAAGAACATCTTCAGAAAGAAAGAATGACAGAAAAAGCATAAGGGCTTCTAAAAACAAACAAAAAACCCAAAGCAGGAATACAGAACCAAGTCCAATCCCATAGACTTTGTAGGAATTCCATTATTTCTCTTTGTTTTAATTACCTTAGTTGTAGTTCCTCATCTTTATTGGTAATTAAATACTTTTCAAAAGGACTCATATGCTGCTGGGCACCAGTGGTTTATGCCTGTAAGAGATCTGAGGACTGTGTTTCAAAGTTCAAAGCCAGCCCAGGAAGGAAAGTGCATAGACTCTTATCTCCAATTAACCACCAAAAAGCCAGAAGTAGGGCTGTGCTTAAGTAGTAGAGTACTAGCTTTGAGCTCAAGGACAGCACAAGGATCCATGCTTTTTCTTTTGAAGAGCTGGCAACTAAAGTAGTTTGCTAAGGAGATAAGAGTCCATTTTTACTCAACTACATTCATAGATCTATGCATTTAACAACAAAATAATTAGAGTTTCAGTAAAGAAGGTACCCCAAACTCTGAGAAAGAATTTTGCATGAGATCTAGAATCTTATTTTTTAGGTAACAGTTATAAAAACATGTGTACAACTTCCCAGTGATTCATGAAGCCGATTTCCACCTCCCTATAGATTTATATCCTGAAATCAAGTGCCCAGGGAGGTGGAACTTTGAAATTCTGTTTTTAGATATGAAAAGTAATGTGGCCATTTTTGTCACAAGAAAAAAAATGTGAACATGATTGTTGTTTGGGGACAAATAGAAGGACAACCAATACCCTCACATTATATACAGTCATAACTGGTGTTTTGTGAAATAAATCAAAGACAAATGACTTATATCTCTTTAATTCAATCAATACAATGGGAATAAAATGATAGTTCCCAAAACAGATCAAGAAGGAGTTCTGAGCTTTAATAAGAACTGGTGAATTAATGGCTTCGGAGAAGCCCTTGCTATGCTTACAGATCAGAACAGAGTGAACAAGCTTATGACTAACACAGAGCAAGGTGAGAGCACCAGAGCAAGAAGGAAGAAAAGAGACATAGCTACAAGGGCAGAGTCTTCCCAGTATCGTCAGAAATATTTGAAGAAGATATCAAGGTTCTACTGTCATTCATGTCACATATAATATGTATGTACATATAGGTATATATATATATGTATACATGGGATCATTTCTGGGTCTTTTTTTCTGTTGCATCTGTTCTTGTGCCAGTACCAAGCTGTGTTTATTACTATGGTTTTGTAATAAGAGTTTGAAGTTTGACATTGATATTCCTCCGGCTGTTCTTCCTGCCAAGGATTGTTTTGGCTACTCAGAGTCTTTCATTATTCCATATGAATTTTGGATTGATTTCTCTATGCAGCCAATACATGGAATCAATATAGATGCCTCTCACTGTATGAATGGATCAAGAAAATGTGAGATAGACAGATAGACAGACAGACAGAAAATGGAATTCTATGCTTCCATCAGAAAGAATGATATTGTAACATTAATAAGGAAATGAAAAGACTTGGAAAAAAACCATATTAAGCAAAGTAGGCCAGACCCAGAGAAACATATATTGCATGGTTTTCCCTCATTTGTTGTACCTATAAATTCACAAGTAAACACACTGGATGGTAGAATAAATACACTGGGACATGATAAATTATACAAGTCTCAGCATTCACACAGTGTGAGACCAAAGGAGCATATCCGTAGGAGAGGAACAATAGCTATGTGTATATGATCAAAAATAATATTTATTGAAATAAACTCCAGGAAATGGAAACAGTTTTTTTCATGTTGTTGTTTTTATTTTCCTTTCTTTTTGTCTTGTGTGTTCATTTATCTATCTTTGGGAGGATAAAGGAATGTACAAAAATGTTGGGACAAAGGGTAAGCAAATGTAGCAGTGATAGTCACTGGACTTTATGAGCTAATACAAATTTTGGATGGGGAAGGAAGGGAAAAACTAGAACAGAGTAAGGGAATAGGTGACATTGTTCAAGAAGAAATGTACTCCTTTTCTAACTTATACAACTATAACTCCTCTGTACATCATCTTTACAATAACAATAAAAATGCATTAAAGAAATCCAGGCTTAAAAACTAAAGCTGTGTTCTGAATGTGAGGATGATGAAGATGATGTGTGGTTCCAACACCTACATATAGTTCCTATTCTCCATACATAAGTAGCAAAGATCTTCAGTTCTTCAGGCTTTCTTTTTAGCTTAGTGACTACATACTTTGTTTCACAGAAACATTTTCGTGTAATGAAATGAGATTTATCAATTCTCTGACTCCCTAGAATTCTATTCAGGGAGTTTCCCAACATTGATAAATTCTAGTGTTTTCTCTACTTCTTCCTATTGAAGTTGCAATGGTTCCAGTCTTACATTGAGGATTTTGATTTACTTTGAATACTGCAAGATGAGAGACAAAGATACAATTTCAGTCTTCTGTGTATGGATATACAATTTTCCAACTTGATTTGTTGAGGAGTCTGGCCTTTTTTTTCTTTTAGCATATACTTTTGGTTCCTTTGTCAAAAATCAGATGGCTGTGGGTGTATTGGTTCCTTTCTGGGTATTTTAGTCTGTCCACTGGTTTTAAGTTCTGAAATACCAAGACACAAGTAACCAAGATAGGGATTCCTTGCTGTTTTTTTTTTTTTTTTTTTTTTCCAGTCGTGGGGCTTGAACTCTGGGCCTGAGCGCTGTCCCTCAGCTCTTCAGCGCAAGGTAAGGGCTCTACCACTTGAGCCACAGTGCCACTTCAGGTTTATTGGAGATAAGAGTTTCATGGATTTTCCTGCCCGGGCTGGCTTTGAACCGCAATCCTCAGATCTCAGCCTCTGAGTAGCCAGAATTACAGGCGTGAGCCACTGGTGCCAGGCTTCAATTTTTTTTTTTAATGATTGAATTTTTAGGTCATCTTTGTCAGTAAGAGGCAATTTGACAATCTATGAAATATTTTTGATCCATGCTTAGTTTATTCTGCATATACAGAAAGTATAGTATTGATAGAGGCATGGCCGTGCACATACACACACACACATATTACAAGCCCTTTTTATTGTTATGTTTTATTATTATTATTATTATTATTATTATTATTATTATTATTATTATTATTATTATTATTTTGTCAACGACCCTGCTTCCTCTGTGTGTAACTCTTGTTGAGCCAGGCTTTACTGATTCTTCCTTGCTAACTGCCAAGAAGTATGTCAAATTTCCTCAGCACAGAATAGCTCAGCCCACATCCATTAAGATGATCAGTGCCCTAATTTGACATTTTGCAAAGGACAAGTTTTCCTTGGTTTTCCAGAACTTGCTGACAGAGGCTTTCAAATTTAGTCAGGAGGCTTCTGAACTCGGAGCTTTATGCCGAATGCTGCCTAATCTGACCTAGTTCCACCCAGGGAACAGGAAGCTAAAGGAAACACTGGAACTAAGTTGATACTAAGGAAACTTACTGGGCAAATGTTAAAAATCAAAACGTAAACCTTTTTTTTTTTGTAATTTTTTACCCAAATAATATTTCTCTGGTATTTAGGCAAGTTCTAATCCTTTGGAGATTAATCCATAAAATGAGGATAATGCCTCTTATTGGCTTTTGAAAATAGCTGTAAAGAAAAAAAGAGCTCTATTCTGTTATTCATATTATGGCATCTTTCGATGAAATTATAAACTTAAGGGCTAATATCCAAGCCATTGGTCACATTCAGATAATAAAAGAATTTCTATATTTAAGGCTGTAATTAATATTTCAATTACCAATCCTTTCTTGAGAACTTGGTTACTAAAGTATCTACCAGCATCAACCTAGAACTAGGGTAAGCTCTTTTGCAAACTCACTGTGGTATAAGAAGTGTACACCTCTCACAGGATATTCCAGGTGAGCCTGATTTCTGGTCCATGAGCCCTCCTCAACAGATCTCCATTGAAACACAGTTGGTTTTGCCTTTGCTTCAGAATACTAACTCTAACTATGTGAGAACTCACCCTAAGTTCCTCAAGCCTGCTATTCTCACAGCCCTTCTGAAGTTCCATTAGGCACCTTCTCTTTGATCCTCAGACACTTTCATTCCTATGTGTTCTGCTTCTTATAAATCAACTTCCTTCTTGATCCCTACTTTTGTAATTCTTTTCTTGAAACTTCCTTTGCACACTCCTGCTCTTAGCCCTCATTTTCCTTCTCACTAAACTCACTGTGCTCCAATTCTTAGGAGCTCTGAACCATGTTTACATTCCTGAAAGATGGCTGTTCCACCTATCAGATATTATTATTCCGAAGGCCAGCTCTCTAGCCCCTCTTCCAAATATTGCTACCATGGCTAATTAGACATGTCTTTGCAATTGTTTTGATGATGAAGGCCATCATCAGTTCTCAATGTTACATTATCAAATTGATAGTCAGACTTTTTCTTCTTACTAGTTTAAATCTCTACTAACATTTTGAACTATTATGAGCCACTAGGATGAGTTTCTCTGGATCTTACTTTCAGTCCATACATCAGATGACTCTCATCCCTGACATTTTTAAAGGTTGTTCTTATAAGCTAGCACATCACTTAGGGCACCCCAGGCCTAGTTATTTTCCTGTGTGAGTCTTGATCTTTGGAAGTTGATAACCTCCTCTAATTTTCCCATAAGGTTTGAGCTAGTTTCAAGGAGGGATCAAAACACTAGTCTGTAAACTATTTATTTATTACTACAAAGAATATAAATTGAATAGACACATCAAAAGGTACCATCATACTAAATATGAAGACACTACTATGCAATATTGCCATTAGGTTAGCAGTTTATGTGTAAAGGGCTGTGTGTTAATTTGAGTCTGCAAAGTGCTTATTCACTAAAACATTATGTACAGGGAAAATTAACTGGACTGCAGAAACTAATCTAGACAAGAGGAGCCAAATTGTTCACAAAACAATTCCCGAGAGGTAGTATGACAGGATTTCCAAACGAGTTACAGCATGTCAGTAGCTGGGGTGGTTTCAGGGTCACTGGTTGGTACACAAAAATAATGACTAAGGGACAGGTGATTAGTTAAGGCATCATTGCCCCAGAGTCAGGTATCAGTGGTCCAGTTGGGTCATCTGTACAATGACCCCAACCTAGAGTCAGGAAGCAGAAACACATGATTCAGAAAAAGAAAGTTGGAGATAAATGTAGATTCCAAGATGTATTGCAAAAAGACTTTGCTGTAATTTTTCACTCCTAAGTAAGCATATGGTGTTAATATGCAAGTCTTCTGAAGGGAAAAAATTAAAGAAACAATTTGAGGAAGGGTGTTTAGTTTTAAACCATACCATACTGATTTTATAGATTATATGCATCATATATGTTAGTTTCAGGTTAAGTTAAAATAAAAAAATCACAATTACTATATATATATTAAATAGAACAGACATTAATATAGAATATACATATTCTATATTATTTTATGTACTGATGATGAGTCAACATGTTATGTTTATATCTTTTGTTATATTTATTCATCTATCAACACTGTCTTACCAACAAATCCAGGGTTTAGTTTCATGCTAGTTCAAATCTTGGTAATTGAATTTGGATTTTCAACTTCAAGTATGGACGTTTCAGTTTTTATAACAAATAATAACATGTTCTGCTTAAGATATACAAACAACTGGAAGGGTTAACAGAGTAAAATAACAATAGCTTTCAATTATGTAGAAATATAAAATTTTATTTCTTAAGACACACATTATTAAAAACATTTACAAATATACTCTTGCCTTTATCAAGCAATATGAGATGTGTATAGGATGCTAAAACCTTTTAAACTTCAAAAAGCATGTTTTCTTGTAGTTATATCATATTTCCTTTTAAGCAGTTATGTTAGTTATGCATATATTTGTGAATGTAAAAGATGGTTGAGATATCAGGCTTTGTTTGGAAAATACCTTTATAACATGATATGGGACAATGTCTTCAAAATAATTGCATAAAAAATTCTAAATGTTGATCCAAGGAGGAGAGATTGCTTCAAGTCCAAATAGGGCCTTAGAAAGTTCTGAGTGTGAAAGCCATATCTCAAAATTTTGCTTTGTTTGGTTCTACCAGAGACACTGTTTGAAGGAATGAAAGAACCCTTCACCAAGTATTGTATAAATATTTAATCTCCAAGTCACTCCAAAGTGGCCCTCAGCTATGGTTATAGTTGGTATGATAGAGGGAAATGGCTTAATTTAGCTTTTAATGAGAGCATCTTTCCTTTATGATTTTGTAGTTAGTGATTACAAAATGATCTTCCCCTTACTTCACTTCACAGTTTTCTTCCTATCCTTTGATTGACTATAAAACAACTTTTCTTGTTTTTATAATTTAAGTATTACCTTATATCTATTATTGAAATAAATTTAGAGTATTTAACCCATCTGATATCCTTCTAATCCTGTGGATGAAAGAAACAGAGATTAAAAGACCTACCCAAAACTGATGATAAATTTGAAATTCAACAAAAATATATGTCTAACTTGTGAAAATGTGTTAATAGCACTTACAACAAGAATTAGAGCCATGACACAATCACTTCAAGTAGTGAAAGCTTGTTATCAGGATTCAAAGTACAGGAGACTAAGACATATCTCAAGAATAACACATTCAGGTCCTAAGTAAAATGGGATGTTGTTCTTTGTTTCCTACAATCAGATACAAAGTTCCAGACACTCTGTGATTCTTTAGGTATCTTATGTATTGGGACACATTTGCTTCTGTGATTCTTTCACTATTTTGGGCTTCATTCTCCTTCATTTGTTGTTTCTCTCAATCTCTACTCTTCTGTATTATTTACTGCAGCACACTTGGTTAGATACTACAATGTGCATTTCTCTATAACTTGTTAGATTGGTAACTTCTGAGAAGAGGAAATGGTGGATAAGGTCCACAAATGAGAGGTTTACCATATACCACTTTCAACATTTTGAAATCCATACCGTGCATTTATTCTTAACATGAATTTACTAAATAAAAGGAATAAAACAATCCTTAAGTGATAACATCATGAAGAAGATGAGAAAGTGAAAAGGAAATAAAACAATAATTAAATGAATGCATTAAATGAGTGAAACAAACAAGATATGTTTTCAAAATCAAGATTTAATGCAGAATTTTATTAAAGGTAAACTGAAAAAATGACAGAATATTCAATCATAGGCTAAGTAAAAATTATTTAAGAATTAAAAGCAGGATGCAAGTCTGTTAAAATATACCAGATGTTATATTTCTTGTATTAAATTTAGAGATGTGCAATCAAAAAGCCAGAAGTAGAGGTGTGGCTCAAGTGGTAGAGTGTCAGACTTGAGAAAAACAAGCAAAAGTGTGAGGCCCTGATTTCAAGCCCTAGTAGAATGCACACATAAACATACACACTCACACACATATCCATACACACAATAGAGGTATGTGATACATGTTAACAAAGTAACACTGTACTTAATGGACATTAATTGAAGATAGTTTTAGTGGTCTAGAGCCAATGGGAAATAATAACAATAATTAAAATAAAAAATACAGATTATGAAAAATCTCATAACTTAAAATAATGCAGTCTGAAGTGGCATATTCTAAGCCATGCATAAAACTTTAATCACAGAATAATACATACAACACGTTATCAAACAATACACCTAAAGGGTAAGGACATTTAGTAATATTTCTACAAATATTTATACTAGTGGAGAAAGCAATGATTCATTTTTTAAAAAATCATAAACTTTACATTCATTTAAATTCTGGTGATGTTATTCATTCAAAACAGCTTATATTCACAGCAATGCTCAAGAATTCATATCCCCCTGAAAAATACTGAGGACCCAGAAATCCCAATAGGGATTTTACTCCATAAATAAAGAATCATGAACAAATTCATTCTTCTACCTAAATCCATTAATCAGATTGTGGAACTATGACAAATATGAAAAATGTTTCCCAAAACACAGAGGTTCTAAAGGCTATAGGGTCTTCTGTACTAAATACACTACAAATAATTCCCAAATACTAACTGTCAAGAAAACCTGATAGCATTTTTTTATTGAGTCTACCATAATAGTTCAAAAATACTGTCCAAAATCCTGGTAGCATTTTTATTGAGAGTATTAAAGAGAGATCCATTTTTTGATAGACATATAAATGTAGCCAATAAAACCTTTTAACATTACGCAAGAGCTTTTTTCCTTTTTTTTTTTTTTTTTAACATGGACCTGTTATTTTGCCTCTTACAGTAATTAACTTCTCCACAGGCAAGCATGCTTCCCTACAAGGTAGGTATTCCCAGTTCCTCCTGTCTTTAATCACCATAGTCTCACTAGCTCAGTCCTGACAAGTTAAATTCCACACATGCAATTTTATTCTAATTTACAGAACTTTTAATTACCACTGTAACCCATGATTTCAGAAAGGAGACTGGTGTGTCCTGCTGATATTCGGACCCCACTTAATCTTTGACTGATTCCCATAATCAAGGAAGCAAGCACTTTATCAAGAGTCAGTAGAGCTCATCACAATCTTTTTTTTTTCCTTACCTACTTGTTGATACTCAAGTCACCAAAGTGCTTGAAGATGTTTTATCCTTGGAAGTCACTAAAACAATGAACTGTGAGAATATCTTTCCACAACTCTTTGACTTTATATGAGCTTGACTAGCTGAGTTTCTAGATGATCATAGAAAAAACAGCATGCAGGGGTCTTGTCAACAATCATGATATACATAATAATTTAGCAGGCATTTGTCAGATCAATCTGGGTTTGTCTTTAAGGATACTCACTATTATATTTGACCTACCTTGCATACGGTAGCTTGATAAAATAAATATTTACCTGTAAAGACTTTCTGACCAATGAACTTATTGCATAGCATTGAAGAATGATCATAAACATTAGACAAAACCTGTATGAACTGATGTTGTTTAGTATCCTACCCTAGAGGTTCCTTTACTTTGAAGATTACAATCTTAGGTCATTTCAATAAAAAGTCCCAGGATCCACATCTGGTTGGCAGTTAGGAAGGGGGAAGAACACTTAAATGAATGGGTTCTGTTCACCATTTGTTCTGTCTTTTATTTGTTTCTTCCTTACTTACAAGCCAGTCAGCCACTTTGAGCTCAGATAATACACTGATACTTGGAACTAATATAAAATGAAAAAGTTGCTATATTATAAATATAAAGTACAGATATTCTAATCTTAAATCTGAATATCTTTAAAATCAACTATTAGACATTTTCCTTATTCCTACCTTCTTATAATAGTTTCATTTTCAGATTCTTAAGCTAGAGCTGTAATATAAAGAAATTAATACTTCTGTAAATGGATTTAATAATGACAAAACTAACACTCTGCATTTCAGTTTGACCCATTCCTAGTAAGGTTAAACCAAGATTCATAATCTTTATATAGTAATTTGCTTCCTTACCTGTAAAAAATATGATGGATATGGATAGTAATAAGTGATAATATATAAAAAAGACTTTGTGTTAGAGGTCAGAAAATATTTTTGTCTTTGAAATATTTATAGGTTTAAGTTCTGTGTGTTCTTATCTCTTGAGGTTTTCCTTGAGATCTAGGCTTAAATGAACCATAAAACTCAACCTCAACCTCATCTGGCTTGGACAAGCTTTACATGGTATGTGCTCAAAATAATAAACTTGAAATTTAGCCCAAATTTGTTGAAAATTCAAATTTCATAAAATTGTCAAGGCCCTGAAAACATAATTAAGCTTGTGATAAGCATAAGCAGGTATGGAATTTGTTTTAATTAGGAAAATACAAATAAATTCCTACAGTCTAATAGAAGAAAATAGTAAATTATCTTTTCTTATCCTGATTTCTACAAAGACAAATGATGATGATAGCAAAGATAGTTAGCATTGAACATTTAAATGATAGCATTTTAAATAAGAACTTGGGTTTTTCAATGAAACCTCCTCAAAATACTCAAAACAGAATAAAATAGGGTAAGTCTGGTGCTGTTGGCTCACATTTGTAATCCTAGCTACTCAGGAGAGATCTGAGATCTGAGGATCCCGGTTCAAAGCCAGCCTAGGTAGGAAAGTCTGTGAGTCTCTTATCTCCAATTAACCATCACAAAACTGGAAGTGGTGATGTGGCTCAAGTGGTAGGGCACTTGCCTTGAGCTGAAGAACTCATGTACAGCACACAGGCCCAGAATTCAAGCCCCACAACCACCAACAAAAAAAAGAAGATAGGGTAAGAGAAAAAGAAAAGACTGTTCTCTACTTTTTAGTTAGCATGATGCTTGATATGATCTTCTCATCAGCACCAGATGGTGAAAAGATCATTTTTTCGACTCATTTCAGAGTAAGAATAGGTCCAAAGTACAGAGAAAAAACTAGAAAATATTTTACTGAATATAGATGTTTAAGTTTAAAACTTACTTTGTGGGGTGTGTGTGTGTGTGTGTGTGTGTGTGTGTGTGTGTGTGTGTGTGTGTGTGTGTGTGCTGGTACTAAATCTTCAACTCAGGGTCTGGGCAATGTCTCTTAGCTGTCTTGCTGAAGGGTCCATTTCTGGCTTTTTCTGGTTAGAGTTAATAGTGTCATAGATTTTTCTACCTGAGGTAGCTTTATACTGTGATCCTCACATATCATCTTTCTGAATAGCTAAGATTATTGCCATAATAAGCCTTAGGCACCTAGAAACTTTTACCTCTTGAGCATAGCTGACTGAATGGAAGAGGAGTTGAATATAAGAATGTGTAAAAATTTGGTAGGAATAGCTCTTTGGTCTCAGGGACAGAGGTGAGATGACGAAGGGAACCTCATCCTTTGGAAAGTTTCACAATAAGACGCACACGTTGCGCCGCCACTGCGGTTCTAAGGCTTACCACCTTCAGAAGTCGACATGTGGCTAATGTGGCTACCCCGCAAAACGCAATGAGAAAGGATAACTGGAGTGCCAAGTCCAAGAGACAGGTCGGATGAGGCACCTAAAATTGTCTATTGCAGATTCAAGCATGGATTCTGTGAAGGATCAACACCCAAACCCAAGAGAGCAGCTGTTGCAGCATCCCGTTCATCTTGAGAATTTAAAAGATTAGCCATACAATAAATGTTCTGGTTTAAAATAAAATGGTAGAAATATGAACAACTCTTGGCTGAATGAAATTTATAAATCTCAAAAAGATTTATTTAGTGTTAGATTTTGAGGCTCAAATAGAGATGAGTTTAAAACAGTAGGAAAAAAAATAAAAAACTTTGATCCTTTAGTCTTGAAAAGAAACCAGTATCTTAGTTGCTGAGAATTATTTACAACAGTTTTCAAAAATGCTTATTCTGTAATTTCAGTGCAAAGTGATCCTGTGTTGATAGCTTATTGTTGGTATTTTAAACAAATTTTATTTGTATATTCTAATTGGGTATAGTTTGAACAGCTAGAATTTGGGGGAATGACAGCAAATAGGTGGGGGGCAATTGAACTAAATATTATACCCAATAAGCTAGTTCAAGGGGATTATGTGTTCACTAATTGAAATCTTCCCATCAGTAAGACTGAATATAAAAGCTTTTCAGAATATGAACTTACACTGAGATGATGAAAAGCTACAACCATCAGGTATCTGATGATTATAAAATCTATTGTAGAATGGAATTTTGACAATTATAGAAGTCATTATAGTTATAATTCCTTTTTAAAGGAGAAATATTTTATATCATGATCTACATGATTCTTTAAAATAACTTATAATATTTCAGTCAGGAGCCCTGAAAAAGAAGTCATTTATAAAGTGTGCTTGCCTTCCCTGTGAACATTGTTTTTTCCTTCTCACCTTTCTTAATAGGCCCCTATAAAATTAAGAAATACTATGGTTTTTCTGACTGTCTGAGAGTTAACTTGAAATGATCATCTTTGCAAATCAATTTAAAAACATTTTGCTCTAAAAATTCTTTAAAAGACACTCAACACGGTCTGTTAGACTTGCACAAAGGAAATGCAAATGCCCTTGCAGCCTCATTATTTCATAGCCCTCAGGGAAGTCCTGTATAACAATGCTACTAAGAGCATTTTGTAGGACTCTTCATGAATAAAGTTTTATGATAGGTTCTCTGAAATGTGTGTTAAGTATCATGTCTGATATGGTACCCAGTAAGACACAGGTTGAATTTCTCATGTTCTCTACCTTTAACTTGGAACAATGATCTTTATTCTGACATGTGATACTCTAGTTGTTTATGCCCTTTCTCCAATTCTTTTTCTATCTTATACACATATATTTTTGCACCTAAGTAAGCTGCTTAATATATGATCCTTTCATATGTATATAAAATATTGCATACCAAAGCCATAGGACTGAGTAGGAAGAAAATTAACATAGTTAAATTAACATTGGTTCACTTGATCCAGCAGGTGCAGCAGGCATCTACCTTCATCCTTCTAATTCTACCATTTTCACCCAAAATTTAAGTTGGACATTTTTTTCTAATAGAGTTTCTTTTTTTCTTTTTCTTTTTCTTTTATTGTGAGCATACTGTACAGAGGGGTTACAATTACATGGGCAAGGTAATGAGTACATTTCTTATCAAGCATTGCAGCCTCCTCCTTTGTTTACCCTTCACATCCCTTCCCAGCCTCCCCCCGCCCCCCAATCCTCCCTGTCCCCCCACCAAAGTTGTAAAGTTCGTTTTCGACATGACAACTTGTACGTTTCATTGTTGCAAGGATACAGGGTCCACCTGTATCCTTAAAAGACTTGTTTTTCCCCTTCTCCTCCATAAATTATACCATCAAATATAGTGAAAGCAGGGGTTATACTGTGGGGGAGGGACATACAAAGCAACAAAGAAATAATCCTTTAAATGCGTTAGAAACAAATGCATGAAAGAAAAAAAACATTTAAATACATATCTAAGGGTTCATTTTCCTAACATCACATTATCTGACCTTTTCTGCTTGACTCATACATATACTAGATATTGCAAATAAGGGAAACCATGGGACCTATGTTTCTTTGGGCTTGGCTTACTTCACTTAATATAATTTTTTCCAAGCCTTTCCATTTCCTAACAAGTGGGGCAATGTCATTCTTTCTGATGGAGGCATAGAATTCCATTGTGTATATATACCACATTTTCTTGATCCATTCATCTACTGAGGGGCATCTGGGTTGGTTCCATATCTTAGCTATGGTAAATAATGCTGCAATAAACATAGTTGTGCTGGTAGCTTTAGCTTCTAATAAAGTTTCTATGTAGCTATTTTCCTTCTATAAAACATTCTAAAGTGTCCTTTAAATTCTGGAAATACAATAATGAGTAAAGGAGATGTAATGTTACTAGGAAATACTAACAAACCTAAAGCCAATATACCCTCCTTAATCTTTCTGAGGTAAAGACTGTGGGGTCAATTTTTTGGATACACACTGAATAGCCTGCTAAGGAATATGGAAATATGACCAAAAGCAAGGCAAATATCCATTAATTCAATAGCTATTTCTGCAGCACACAATTCTACATGTTATGTGTTCTTCCAGACTGATGGATATATTAGTGAATAAATACCAAAAATCTCTTTCCATTTAAGGTTTACATTTAGTGAGCTAGATAGACTGTAAGCATCATAACACATAACTTGAAATTACATTGGACAAGAAGTAAATTAGATATACCAAACTTGACAGAAAATACTAAAAAGCAACATATTGCAAAGGAAAATTGGTAGCAAAGGCAAAATTAAGCAATGTGCAATAAAGAAGTTTTAAGAAATCAAAGATGATGAGGATTGAATGGAGAGAAGAGAGCATCCCTTACTGAGAGTCAGGTAAAACTTGAAGATAGAAAGAAATCAGTGAAATGAGAGAAATGGATAAGTTTTCTTAATGAGTATGCTTAAATTTTATACTACTGTTGACCTAGAAAGACTGTCAAAGAAGTACATCTCTGGTTTTAAACATGTAACTTCCACATGGGACTTATGTGTTCCTAGGAATCTTAATGAAGTTAATTAAAAGGCAAACCAGCTCTGGATTTAAACCCTTACTATAATAGTAAAAATTTGAGAATTATAAATGACAGAAAACCAACCTTTACAAAGCCAAAGAATAAACAAAACACAAAGGCACATTAGCTTCAGGCAAGCGCCCAACCAAGATGGTGAAAGTAGGATGGCATGCAAGGAGAGTAAAATCTAGATGAAGTTTGTCTCTATAACATATAGGTTATAGGGGCTGGGAAGGTGGCTCAGTGGTAGAGCGCTTGCCTTGCATGCTCAAGGCCCTGGGTTCGATTCCTAAGCTCCACATAAGCAAAATGAAAAGCTGGAAGTGGCGCTGTGGCTCAAGTGGTAGAGCGCTAGCCTTGCGCTGAAGAGCTGAGGGAGCCCAGGCCAGAGTTCAGGCCCCACGACTGGACCCCCCCCAAAAAAAAATATATATATATAGGTTATAGTTTGTATATTAAATGAAATATATTCTTGAGTAATTCTTGATAGTTTTAGAAAAGAATAATACATTATTAGACTGAATAAGCTTCATGTTAAAGTGAAAAAACAGAATTATCAAGTCACAGATTTTGTATACCAGAGTATTTGTAAAATGCTTCCCAAGTTAAAATCATATTTAATGAATGAATTTACAAGACATAACTATGCCAGAGATAATTTATAGAGGAACAAGAGACACATTAAATCATTTATTAAGGTTAAAGTACAAGTTAATATATATACATGCATATATATATATATGACATTGTAAGGATTTAATTTATGTGATTATAATCAGCAGTTAAACTTTTTGTCAACTTAGAAATTTTAGAGGATGTATAAAAGAATGTATCACCTTGGAATTAGTTTTATTCAAATTATCATGCATACAAATGAGAAAGAAAATATGTCTCTTAATATTTATGTAGAAACCAAACTAAATTTATAAGCTTTTTGAGCTTATTTACTTCCTTTTTTCATACTATACTAAATATACTTTTTCATTTTTTTTCCTTTTTTAAGTCTAATTTACTTAGTTCTGAAGTTGAGATTTTTTTTCTAATTATCCTTTTATGTCTGAACTCACTAAGAATTAGTAGACTTGTATTAAACTTCTAGGGCATGTTGAAAAAACTAAAATTAATTTAATATTCAGGACAATAATAATAATGAATTACTTCCTGAGCACACAATTTTCATTTAATATTCTTTTACAATCACTGTACATTCTCAAAAAAGGTATTCATTGGTGTGACATTCAGTCCCATCAGATTTCCAAATGTCTCAGTTTCCTTGTTCTAGGTTAGAGATTAAAAAAAGAAAAACAACTGTGGTTCAGTAAGTCCATTAACTTTCAATGGAAAAATTTCCATTACAATGCCATTAAATATTTCTACCACTTTTTTCCCAATAGCAAATTAGTAGTATAAAATTAACTACAATGTAATAGATACTCCAATATATTATTGACACTTGTCACGTTTTAGAACTTATCAGCTTAGGGCCTTATTTAATGTTTTACTAAAGAACACCAAGTATTTATATGTCAAGCTATGATTTCATATTCTGAAAACCACTTAAAGAACAGTTGTATGTTATGGATTTTATTTTTTCCACCTGAAGAAGTATTCCAACTTGGGATTTAAAGTCCTCATTAGAATGTTGAATAAGCACAAGTCACAGTAGATGAACACCTGATTAATAATAGAACCCCACTTCATAATAAATTTAACCATTAAGGATCAGCATCATTTTTTTAAAATATAAAAACATGCTTATACTGAAGCTCTATCATGATTTCTACCTTTCTTCTTTGCTCATTGTGAGGCTATAGCACAGTTAGGGGGAATATTATAAGATCCATTCTTTTGGGTCATCCTGAAATCATATATGTTTTGTTTAATTTGGTCTGGCTAGATAGAGAAAATACTCATATACAATTTCAATTTCCCTTAACAGTTTTGTTCATGATTATTTTCTAAACTTGAAATATAACTTTTAATTTCACATAAGTGCATGCAGATGGGAACTATGACTTAAACCAGAGCATGTGGGAACTCTCTCCCTAAAATAAGAATCAAGAGCAGAGACTGAGAAGGGAAAAAAAAAACAAAAAACAAAAACAAAAACAAAACAAAACCCCAAACCTGAAGCTATTGGGTACTGCATTTTACCCAAACCGTAGTGTAAAAGTAAATACCACCAAGGTTGAATTGTTGAATGCCTAATGTTCTTTCAACAATTTTCTTTTCATTTATGTAAACTGGAGTCAGTTTTGTTGAAATCTCAAACTCTAATTCTGTAATCTCCCAGTTGGTATCCTTGAGGCACTGCTGCAGATGGGACTACTCCATTTTTATAATTTTTAAATTAGTTTGGAACAAGCTGCTCACCCTTTGCTAATAAGATTTGCTAGATGAGTGACTTTGGGTTCAAGGATTAATGTTCCTTCCTGCTTAGTTTCCCTTTGTACTTTCTTCTCCTTTCTAAAATCTTCATGTTTATAGACGGTCTGTATTTAAGTTGTAAAAGACTTAACAGAAAAGCAAAAAACTCACATGTGTGTTAAAAATAATTATGTATATTCTATGCATTTTAACTTAGAAAATTTTATTAAATAATAGTTTTATTTATAGTCTTTGGAATAATCTATATTGATCATGAGCATAAAAGTATTATGAAAAGGGTAAGATATTCTCCAAATGCACACCAATGAGCTCACTGGTTTATCTGTAAATGATAATGGTATTTATTGTTTCACGAATCTATCATTAGAAATGGACTTTTACCCCCAACAACAAATCCTCAAAGAAACAACTGTCCTATTAATAATAGGCTAAAGACTTAAAGAGAAACTTCTCTGAAGAGGAAATAAGAATGGACAATAGACACTTGAAGAAATGCTCAACCTCTCTAGCCATAAAAAATGCAAATCAAAACAGCATTGAGATTCCACCTCACCCCAGTTAGAATGGCTATAATCAAGAACTGTAATAACAACAGATGCTGGAGGGGATGTGGCCAGAAGGGAACCCTACTGCATTGTTGGTAGGAGTGTAAACTTGTTCAACCACTTTGGCAAGAGATATGCAGTTTCCTCAAAAGACTACACATAGAGCTCCCTTATGACCTAGCAATTCCACTTTTGGGCATTTACCCAAATGATCACAAACAAGGGTATAGTAAAGCTACCAGCACAACTATGTTTATTGCAGCATTATTTACCATAACTAAGATATGGAACCAACCCAGATGCCCCTCAGTAGATGAATGCATCAAGAAAATGCTATATATATATAAATATAAATATATATATACATATGATATATATATATATGTGAGATATATCTATATATCTATATATCTATATCTATATATCTCACATTTGTTAGGAAATGGAAAGACTTGGAAAAAATTATACTAAGTGAAATAAGCCAGACCCAAAGACACATAGGTCCCATGGTTTCCCTAATTTGCAATAATTAGTGTAAGTCTAGGATAATCTTACTAGACAAGAAAAGGTCAAAAGCTATGTACATTTGACCATATAAGACGATGCTAAGTGAAATGAACCCTAAGATAGCAACACAAGAGGTTTTATCTTTGTGGCTGTTGTTTTTAATGTACTGTGTGATTTTTTTGGTTTGTTTCTTCTGTATGTTCTTCCCCCATAGTATAACCCCTGTTTATACTGTATTTCATTCTGGTGTCCTACATCTTTTATATACATGTTTCTAATTTGAGGAGGGGGAAGGAAATAACAAAATGCTGAAACAAGGATACAGGTTGACCCATTGTAACAATGATATGTACAAGACAATATGTTGAAAATGAACTTTACAACTTGGGGTGGGGAGGGAGAAGTTGAGAAAGAGGGAAGGGAAGGGATGGTAGGGAAAAAATAAAAGAGGGGTAACAATGCTTGATAGGAAATGTACTCATTACTTTATTCATGTAATTGTAACCCCTCTGTACAGTATCTTTATAATAAACTATAAAAAAAGTAATAGACATTTATACAAAGTGTGTGTCACCAATACAGTGACTGCCATATTAAAGGAGGAGAATGTCAAGAAAGAAAAAAAATTGAAAACAGGAAGAAACCTTCCTGTCTCAGGAGGAAATTTAATTATGGCAAAATAAATACTCTGAGAATCAAATATTAAATAGTTCATTCTTTCTGACTGATTAGATTCGTTATTTGTTCACATCAAAGTTCTATAACTGTATAGGTCTGTTTCTTGATGGTCTATTCCTTTCCCTTCAGAAATATTCTTTTAGGTTGTATGATCCAGGAGTAGTTTCATTGTGATATTTCCATGCATACATATAATATGCCCTGATTCAGCTCACCCCCTCCATCTCTCCTAGTCTGGAATTTATATAAGACTATGTTTACATAAGACAAAATAAAAGTTTTTAACATGAGTTACATAAAAATAAATTCTAGATGAACTTAATTAATGCTTAAGTATGAAAAATTCAAAGTCTTTAAGAACTTTTGATAATCAAAATATATCATTGAAGTATATCACATTGAAAATGTGAAAATAGCTGTGTGCTGTCTGTGACTCATGCCTGTAAATCCTAGCTACTCAGGCAGCTGAAATCTGAGGATTGCAGTTTGAAGCCAGCAAGAAAAGGAAAGTTGTATGAATCTTGTATCCATCCAATTAATGACCAAAAGCTAGACATAAAGGATTGGGTCAAGTGGTAGAACAATGGACTTGAGCAAATTACCTCAGCAACAGTGTCCACACCATAAGTTCAAGCCCCAGGACCAGTGCATATGTACACGTGCACACACACACACACACACACACAAACACACACACACACACACACACACACACACACAGAGAAAGGAAGGCTACCAATATTTTCAAAAGAGATTAAATTTTTGCAACATATGAAGTTGACTAAAATTAATGTTCCAATGTCTACATCTATATTTATATAAAATGACCAAAAGAACCAGTTATTTTCCCCAAAAGGAAATCAAACATAAACATAAAAAAGGGGCTCAGCAGCATTAGTAAGTAGAGAACTAACAATACCAAAACAGAATACTATTATATAGTTTTTGAACTGGAAAAAAATTAAGAAGTTAAAAAATACAAGTGTTTGAGAGAATATAGATCTATGAATACTCAGAAATTGATGAAAAAAAGTAAACAGAAAACAAACTGGCATTCTTATACTTCACAACTAGAGATTAAGCATATCCTAAGTAAATGCTCTCCAGAAACTTCCCAACATACAATAATTGTATTAATGTTAATAGATATAATGTTTACAAAAACAACAAGAAATAGTTCATAAATTCACTAGCAGAAGAATAGACACATTATTATAGGCTTGGCAGAGTCACACAGTGACACATCTTGTATAAGTAAAAGGATTTCAACTTTAGCTTCACTCAATAATATTGATAAATCTTTAATATATTATACTGAATAAAAATTTAAAAAATTAAAAACATGTGACAAAAGAATACATACATCATTTTTATAGATTTTGAAAATAAGTATAGCCAAACAGCATACTGTCTCAGCCTATGTCTGTTTGTGAAATAACATTACAGGAATGACAGAATAACAATGGGATAGTGGGTTAGTGACAAGGGGCAGAGACAGGGGATACAGGACAGGGAAACCAGAGGTCCTCTCTCTGGTAACCAGCTTGTTGTTTGGTTACCAGTACAACTGGAAAGTTATATTTACTAGCTACCCAGTAGAGGTGTTTTTTTTTTTTAAGGTGATGTACAGAGGGATTATAGTTACATAAGTCAGGTAATGAATATATTTCTTTTTTAACACTTGTTCTCTTGGTTCTCTGTTTTTTATTTCCTTCCAAATCCGTCTCCCACAAGTTATATCGTTCATTTTCAACATAATGTCTAGTGAGTATCATTGCTGCATCTATTCATCCTTTGTCCCACCATTTCTGTGCTGCCCCTTACCTTCCTCCAAACAAATAACCTTACACACAAGACAATAAAAAAAATAGTGACAAAGTAGAAAAAAACACCAAAAACAAAAAGAGAATAACAGAAAAGCCTCTTGTTTGCCTTTCTTTACAATGTCGGTGTGGGGGGGGGGGAGGGGGGTATGATTGGGTGGGGGGGAGGGGGGAGGCTGGGAAGGGAGGTGAAGGGTAAACAAAGGAGGAGGCTGCAATGCTTGGTAAGAAATGTATGCATTATCCTGCCAATGTAATTGTAACCCCTCTGTACAGTATGTTCTCAAATAAAATAAAATAAAATTAAAAAAAAAGATCATTTTATATTATCATATGTGCATAGCTATTGAGCCTTTGTGATCCTCTCCTAAGATTATCCTTATTTGGTCTCACTGTGTGAATGATTAGAGTCCTGTTTAATTTACCACATTCAAGTGTAGTTTTCTGTCTTTTACCATTCATTGTGTTTTTGTATAGATTTATAGGGACATTCTAATTACTTCAAATGAGGAAAACTATGCAATCTGTTTCCTTAGGGTCTGGCTTACTTCATTTAATATAATTTTTCAATTCTTTCCTTTTCCTTGCAAATTGTGCAATACCATCCTTTGTGATGGAAGCGCAGAACTCTATTTTGTATATATACCATATGTTTTTGATCCATTTGTCAACTGAGGGGCATCTGGGTTGATTCTTTAAATTAACTAAGGTGCAGAATGCTACAACAAACATGGTTGTACTGGTAGCTTTAGTGTGGCCTTGTTTGTGTTCTATTGAATAAATGTTCAGAAGTGGAATTGCTGGGTTGTAGGGAAGCTCTATATTTAGTCTTTTGAGGAACCTCCATAGTTTTAAGAGTTGAAAAAGTTCTGGAAATGAAACTAATGAAGGCTGAATAATAATATGAATGCATTCAATAGCATGAAAGTGTATTTGGTATACTTCACATTGGTTATGACGGTAAATTTTGTTATGTATCTTACAACAATAAGGTTTTATTCATATACATAAAAATTAAGGATAAGAGAAATTAAATTGTTGTAAAAGGTCAAGATACCATATACCTACTATTCAATAGTTGTGGCATTAAGAAAAATTAAAAATGAAAGGGAATAAAAGTAACATCTTAGACAATGAATCAATGACATTGGCACTTGCTTTCATAAGAAGAGATGGGAGAGCCAGGTGTGATAACATCCTTGCTATATGGAAAGCATTAGGAATATCATGGTCCCAAGCCATCCCAGCAAAAATCAACCCTATTTAAAACATAATCTAAAGTAAAAAGGCTGAAGATATGAATCAAGTGATAATGTAATCATGCCTGAGTTTAAACAAACCAACAAACAAAGCAGAAATAGAAGAAATCCATTCATACACAGAGGTGGAAGCACAGTAATATAGGAATAATTAAGGCAACTAGTAAAAAACTAAAGTTAATGAACATACAACAGACATTTGATGAGTGGATAATTTCCACATAGTTGATGTTAAAAATATATTTATTATATATTAAGCAAATAAATCCCCAATTATTTCCAATTGCAAGTTGTGTGCTGGTGGCTTATATCGAAGATTGTATCTCTTAGGAAGCTGAGATCTAAGGACTATGTCTGAGAGCCAGTCTAGGTAGACAAAACCTTAAGACACTTATCTGCCATTAACAAACCAAAAAGACCGAACTATCGTGATAGCTCAAGTAGGAGAATACTAGCCAGAGCAAGAAATAGAGGTCTTGGGTTCAAGCCTAGTTACCAACACACACACACACACACACACACACACACACACACACACACACACACACACACACACACACACACACACACAAAATAAATAAATTGCCAATTTTCTGTAATCTAATGTAGCATGTTGTCTTACTGCAGCTTTCCTAAACAGTATTTATTTGGAATCCTTCGTGACAGATGATTTTTTTAAAATATGTCATACTTAACATTTCTCAGATATAATTATGAACAGAGATTTTAATTAAAAAAGATGCATCCAGACAAAATATTCCAATTTCACTATTGTGTTATAAAGATATTTAGTATATTACATTTGTGATAGCATGTAATATCAACTACTGGTTGTAGCCAACTTACACTTTTGGAAATGAAACCACCAGCTTGGTCTTTGGTACATCTAAATGAAAATATCAAACAAATCTAGGAATACCATAGTACATGCTGCAGCCAGAGCAGCAGTCTCATGCATATATGGTTTGTTGAATCATATAAATTAGGATCTTAGCCTTATCACAAATCTAATTGAAGAGAAATGAAGAGAAGCAAGTCATATTTTAAAATCAATGTTTGACATTTTACTTTAATTTTAATGGACATTTTTCACTCTGATAAAAATTTGAGTTTTCACAAATTATTATTGATAAATAAGTTGTAAGTGAAACTAAAAAAACTAGTTTCATTCTTCAGTAGACTTTAAAAGGCTGATCAAATTCTATATACTTTGAAGGGAAATCAATATTCCAACAGCATGAACTCAACAGGTCAATCTGTTCTGAACAACAAACAGAGAAGGAAAGCCCTGCCAGACTCTAGTAAAGGTCTCAGGTTTGACTATAAATTCTGTTAGAGTAATGACTGTGTCTATTTGTTGATAGTCCCAGAACTTCATAAATTAGCCTCTCAATAAATTCACCTTGCTGATGTAATACCTCTTCCAATGCAGTCTTTCTATTTTACCTGATAAAAATTTCCATCTGTTCCTTTCAGTAGAAAATTAACTAGACAAAACTGAAACCATCTAATATATACATGTTTCTAAAGTGGGATTTGTTCTTAGATAACACAACATCAAAAGCAAATATCAACTAATCCCTTTGATAACTAATCATAAAATCAAATAAATAGGGTTTGAGCCAATATCAATTCCTTCCACGCTCATGTTAGTCATCAAAATATAAGCAGTGTTAAAATCAGGTCCTGTTTACATTTTGCTGTGAAATTTACTTTCCATCATTTGGGAGTTTACAAGGAAAAAAAATCCCTCTTGGTTTAAGAATATTTTCTATGTTTAATTTTAGTTGTACATTTTTCATTTTTAGATTATTATTTTTCATTTGAATCTGTAGAGCTGTTAGAAAATATGGAATAAATTATTGAGGTAATCATCTGCTGTTTTACCATACCCTTCTGGTGCCAGCTAAAATTAAAATGGGAATATCAGTATTTGGAGATTTAAATGTTAGACATGATTGAAATAGTACAATTTGAAAGAAAGGCTTCCAGACAAATCTCAGTATTGAAAAGGCAGCTGATTTTAATGACTACCCTTCAGGATTCCCAATTAGCCTAATGCATTTTTCCTTTCTAAAACTGCAGTTTCAATCAAATGAAGTCACTTTATTGTTAGAATTTAAATTTGGTGAAGGATACAGGACAATTCAAAATTTCCCTGAAAATAGTATAGAGTTAGACATTTCTCCTCCCAACCTCCTCCAAGAGCTTCTGACCACTAAATGACTAGATCTCAGGAGGCAGATTTGTTATAAAATAAATTGGAGTTGCAGAGATGATTATTTCTTAGGGGTTCACAAAAGTGCTACAGAGAATGATGTAAAAAGATTTCTCCTCTATGCCCTGAGAGCATTTGACATCTTACTCTAGATTTCTCACAGTAGGAATGGGAACATGTGTATATAGCACAAGTAAATAGCAGCTAACGATCTTCTCTATCGAGACAAATAGAGACAAACTATCAGTTTCTCCAATAATCTAATCCTTAACAGACATCATACCATATTAGCCATTCTTTTATTCTCTTAACCATACAGTTTATGTGAATTCTTACCATTCCCTAATAAGACATATTTCCTATTTTTTATACTTGGATGAATTAAAGCTAGAAGTAGTACAACAAGGAAAAACCTGGAGATATTATATATAACTCTTGTCTTTTAACATGAGGAGGAAAACTATAAAAATAACCTATCTAAGAGCTGAGTAAATATTTAGTGAATAAAATAGTAGAAATTTAATGAGGATGTTCCAGGGAAACAAGGAGCAAAGACTTTGAACTAATAGAAAAGCCAGAGTAAAATCCCTGGAGAGAGTAATGGTTCTCAAAAGTATTGGTGAGACATAAAGTTTGTACAAAGTCCAATAAAAGTAGACACAATGTACTGTTATTAGAAGATATGTTGTTTAGTGAAACTAAAAGCAGCTGATTTCTGATATAAGCACTAGGCCAAACATGTTGAAGACATTGTAATTTTAGTAATCTTGATTAGTTAAATAATTGAATACATATGTACATATATGTGTATTATGTGTATGTATGTATGTATGTATGTATATATATATATATATATATATATATATCCAGAGGTGTAATAATACTTTAGATACATGTATTACATCTTGTAAGGATTATTTTCTGTACTAAATCCTTTATCATTGATTCCCATTGATAGTTTTACTAAGTATATTTAATGTGAGAACATTGTACAATTCAGAACATTCTATAAAAACACGAAAGATAAATAAGCAATCAAAACCTTATTGTCTATTAGCTAAGCCTTGAACACTCATGATTTCCTATGCACAGGAGAGAATTTAAGGACAGCTTTATGAACTCATTTTGAGACCAACAGATTAAGAAGAAAAGGTGGATAATTATTTAAAGAAACAGAGGATGACAAAAAGAATGTTCAAATATAAAACAATTTGATGGCAATTCCTCAGAAAGAATAAAATTCTTGGATCTTCTTCCAAGAATAAAACTTTTATCTCCTCAAAAAAGTAATATTTTCCTATCCAAAAGGGGATCTAAACCTTTGGTTTAGGTTTCTGGACTTCCAGCGTTATCATCTTCTACATACTGGAAAATTTATATCCTTAAAGAGATTATTAAACTGTATCCCACTTAATGAGGTGAATACAGATCTTAGGATATTTGGATTGAAAGGTAAGTGACCCCAGTCAGAGAAATAAATTGAGTTGCCCTTTCTGTCAGTGGTGGAGAATTGTGATCTCACTTCACATACAGGAAGAAGGAGCTGAAATGTCCCCTAAGAAGAAAAACCACATGGGTGACAGGGAGCCAGGGGACAGAATCCAGCCTGGCACTGAGGGAATTAACTTGATAGGTCATTTTCCAAGGTCATGCTTCATCCTAGAACAAGTCAAAGTCCATTTGCACTGATGAGCACAATGATTTTAAAAATTGAATCTTCATGGTCCAGTTTCTTAGACAACATATATCTGGTGCTTGTCCTTCTCAGGAAGAGTAAGGCACATAAAATGGTTGCTCTTGCGATGTTGAACATAGCCCAAATGTAAGGCACAAAAGGAATGAGAGCAGAAAGAGAAGGATGAAGACAAACAGAAAGAAGGATGAAGGTTGGGTGAGAAAAAATCAAAAGAAAAAAGAGGAGTGGAGTGTGGCTATATGAGGACCCTAGGATGTACAATGCCCTAGGTTTAATCAACAGAACACTCAAACAAATGAAACAACAAAAGAGCAAAGAAAAGGTTTACATGTGTAAAACTAGAGAATTCGCAAATAATTTAAATTTAAAATAATTTAAAATGGGTCAGTAATTGCTTAGATTAGAATGAGCATTCTTTCATAGTAATTGTTCTCAAATTTGTTACTAATATTACCAAAATGGATTTTTGAGTCTGGCTATTAAAGCATTCTACCAATACAAAAAATCTAAAAAATAACACACTATATAACAGTATATAATATTTAATGAAAATTCAACAATAAATTCAAAATGTTGTCATTAGCATGTGAGAGATAGTGATTTAATGTTAAAATAAGGAAAGATTATGTTCACTAAGCAAAATATTTATGCATGTTTAACAACCCCTGCCAGAGTTTTAAAATACAACACTTCATTTGGGAATCTAAAGCAAAAGATGCAAATGCTTTTCAGTATAAGAACCTGTGTGTACATCTAAAATTGTCTAGAAGTCATGCATCTTACTTTGTGCTGGCATATTGTGCTTAAGGGGGAAAACAGTACCCCTATATCATTATTCAATAGCTATTTTAAATGTACGTTTTTATCAGTCTCAGCTCCCTCTTACGTTGGAAATAATTCAACACAAGTTAATAGAATCATGTTATTAATTTAACTTTTAGAAAATGCTTATTTTGACTGGATGATCAAATCCATGCAATAAAACTGAATCTCCTTAAGGTCTGTGACTCATAGGTTTGATAAGTCTAATCATTTAGTTACCTTTAAAAGTGAATTGGGGCAAAGCAGCATTAATGATCCCATCTTCATTATACTTCTAAATGATGTCTCTTGAGCCATATACCACTAGTATTAATATGATCCAGAGTAGCAAATCACTTGTCTTTAAAGCTTAATTACACCAGAAATGTCTGGTATGCATACTAATAAGCTCAACTTCAATATTCTATCTTAGTGAAGCGTCTGCTTGGTAAGAATTTTCTTATAAATATCTGTATTATTAAATTTATGAATCCAATCCTTTTGAACTGCATGCTTAATATTTCTAGATATGTATACTAACAAAACTTTCTTACAAAAATCAACACTGAGTCTTATTCTTACATTTATAAGTAGTACATTGTTTAAATGTGGAATAAAAAACTAATTATAACATTAGTTGGAGAAGGGAGTTCCCAAAGACAAAATCAAATTTTCAACAAGAACTATCGGTTCAGAGATTCTAATAAGCTCTTTAAACAATTTATAACAATTTCATTATTATTCACCATCACAGGTTGGCACAAAATAGGCTAGTCTTTGCCAAATCTGAGTGAAAGTATAGGATGACGCTGTTATTTGAAGTCTGATTTTAGCCTGTCAACTTGTAAGTATTAATTTAATAGTAGGTTACTATGAGAAAAATCCTTTCTCACTTAGATGAGATATTAGAAAAAAGTGAATGTTAGATTTGAGTTTGTGAATATAATTGCTTCTGAAGCTCTTTCTGCCCTATCTACAATTTGGTTGTTTGAATATTCCTATAATTCTGATAATCTCTTTCTTTCTCCCCAAAACTATCAGTATCTTTTCCTTTAAAACTCATTGAATTTAAATTGCTGAAACTTCAGGTAAAGTAAAGATTAGTTCCTCCTTGAGGGACAGAGGAGTCAACAAGCTAAAAGCCATTGTTACTTTCTCTGCTTCCAGGGGATGACATGAGCCTTCTTTCTGCTTATTTCTACTGCAGATCCTTTCTTCTTCTCCAATGCTTTTCTCCATAACTCATTTTGTTTTCAAATTTGTTTATTCCATTATTTTATGCTTTCCTAAAAAATATACAACCCCTTTCAAGTGGATCCAGAAATAGCATATATGGGTCTTCATTACCACAACTGAGCAACAAATAAGTGCACTAATAAAGATCTTGGAGAAAGGAAACAGGGCTGAATTAGTTGATGAGGGTATGGAGAGAATACTTATAACTTCCAGGGGAATTGGGAGAAAGTGAGTGGTGTTCAGATCTGTCCTAAAATAATCACAAGATGATCAACAAGACTACCTTCAAAGAAGTCATGGAACTTTCAACACGTAGTATTTTATACATTATTCATTCAGAACTTACTCTAATATTTCATGTGTGTGTGTGTGTGTGCGCACACGTGTGCATGGATATTTTGGGAAATTTTAGCTCCCTTGAAAGGACTATCTTCAACATAGTGTCTTCTACATCTCATTTTTACAACAGGTCAAGGTAGGGGAAGTGTAGTTGTGGAGATGGGGGGGAAGGGATGGTAGGGGGAAAACAAAGGAGGAGGCAACAATACTTGATAGGAAATGTACTCATTACCTTGCTCATGTAACTGTAACCTCTCGGTACACTCTTTTTACAATAAAAACGTACAAAAAAAGAAAAATATCACACACGTGAAATAGAGAAACCTGATTTTTATTTGTGAAATAGAGAAACCTGATTTTTAGTCAAAAAAAAGGACTGTCTGAAGAAAGCCTGTTGGAGCCATGAATCCTGGATTTTTGTCATAATATCACTGTCTCATAGTTAATTTTATGCAATAAATTCATAATAACTTCTGCTCTTTCCACCTTATAAAGTTGAAGCTAGATACAAAACTGAGGAACGTTAATATATTTAGAAAATTGTAAAGATATGAGTAAATGTGATAAGCATGTTTAACCTATGTTTTATCCAGAATAGTCAACTCTATTTCAGAAGTTTTCTGGTTTTTGTTTTTTTTGTTGGTCGTGGAGCTTGAACTCTGGGCCTGGGCACTATCCCTCAGCGATTCAGCTAAAGTGCTCCAGCACTTGGGGCACAGAGCCACTTCCGGTTTTCTGAATGGTTAATATTGGAGGTAAGAGTCTCACAAACTTTCCTGCCTGGGCTGGCTTTGAAACGTGATTCTAAGCTTTCAGCCTCCTGAGTAGCTAGGATTACAGGCATGAGCCACTGACTTCCGGCCCCCTTCTCTTCCTTTTTTCCATCTGTTCTTTCTATAGTTCAGGAGCAATTTCCCAAATGACGGGCTTTTCTTCATTTCTATAACTTTGAATTTTATAATTATATTTCTTTTATTTCTATATTTTCCTTTCCTTCCTTTTCTTTTTTTCTCACAGTTGAAATTTTCCAACTTCAGCCTCCCTGCTTCTTGGTACTATAGGTGTATGCCACACTGACTGACCCACAAATAACCTTTCATAAGAGAATGAGGAATCTTGTTTCATTGAATGTCATTCTGAGTACAGAAGTAATACTAAAAGTTTAATTTCTAACTCATTTTCTAAAATCTTCCACTTGGTCAGGTTTCAACTGTAAGCATCCTGCATCTATAACCATTCTGATGTACTCCTTTGTGATTCCCACTCAGGCTATACAAAATAAATATTTTTTCATTAAAAATAACACCTATAGACTGTTGGTTTTCATTATCTAAAACTTTAAATTACTCAAAGAACTACATTAAAGAACTTAAAGAAATCAGATAAGATGAAATTTGGGAGGAAACATGTAGGCGTTGGAGGTCTGTCCATGTTCCACAGAACTGATGAGGGAAGGGAACGGGATAAGAGATATTAGTTTAATAGAGATAAATGACCAGGAGCCTGAATTATGTGCAGTATCTAGTGGAATATTAACCTAGAATGATAGTATTTGCTGCAGAAGCATTCCATATTACTGAACTTATTGGTTTTCACATTGCATATTTATTCTCTGTCAACTATGGGGTGTCAGTGACTTTAATTTCTGATGACAAAACTGTTTATTTCTTTTTTACCTTTGTGTAAACTATGTGAATAGTACTATTAATAGGATCAATGAGAAAAATTTACTAAAGATACCTTAAGGATGTATGTGTGTATTATATGATTTATGTCTGATATTAAAAGAAGATTTCGTATCTGTAGGCAGTGTTTGTAAGCTTTTTACATTCTTTAGTATTTCTGTTGCTTTCATTTTCAACATTGCAAATGGGTAAATAATTCCCAGGGATATATTACTCAATTGCAAGATTTCATGTAAATCTCAAGTCAGAGGACTGAAAGTCAAGAACTCAAAAATCTATAGTCAGTATCATGTCTCTGAAAATTTCATTTTGTAAAAGAATAATAGGGACAGTTACAAGAGCTAGTGATGCTTTATATTTATGGTTAACATGCTTATAAATTTCAAAACAGAATGCTGCAATATTTACTGTAAGTATTAAGATAAAAATTATTTCCAAAGGCATATTACTCCCAGTAGCCTCCTAAGCAATATTTTACAACTAGAATATTATACTTTCTCCTTCCAATCATCTATTAATAAAATTAGTAAGCATTGAGGGATCAACTAGATTATACTAGCTAAAGTACTAGATACATTGTTATCATTACCCTGCCCATGTAATTATAACCCCTTTGTATGGTATTTTTACAATAAAAAACACATAAACAAACACAATTCTACATGAAAAAGAGTAACAATGTGCTATTATAAGTTCTAGAAATTTAAAAAATGATACTTAAATGCTTTTCAAAATAAGACCTAAATTTCCTTTTTTTATTTAAAAATGTGTAAGCATGAATAATCACCCCCTCTACAGATGACCTAAACTGCAAGCACTAGACCAAAACTATCAGAAAATAATAAGTTTACATAGAGATGCCTTAAAAATCTACTTACATATTATTTAATAAAATACACACACATGTCTGCTTATACCCGACATACTCATAAATATCTCTAAGGAAACACAGTTTCAACTCGATTTTATTATTTTTCAAATTTGTGATAGTTTAACATATTTTGAAAGGTCATAGATTAAGTTTATTCTAGCTATAACAATTTTCCTTTAAATGGTCAAAAAGGCAACCAACCTCTTTTGGTCAGCTAACATAATTTTTAAAGCTGTTACATTTCTAAATTGTTAGGCATATATAACCATATAAACATCAAATAAGGCTGTAAAAGGAAATTCAAAATATATCAAAATGTCACCACGCTGACATATTTATATAACTTTATATGTTGTAAGTAGGAAAAAGGTAATGAATGAGTGAAAATGCAGAAGGGCACTAAATGGAACACAAGGATGCTACTACTAAAATGCAACAATGAAATTACTCTTCAGAAAACAGGGTTAAAGAATGGAAAGAAAACATGATCAGATCTAAATTTAGGGTGTGAGAAAGAAAAATTATATGGACATAAATTTCATAATTCTACTAAGACATAACTACTTGAATCCTTTTTGGTGTGTAAGTCCAATAATTCTTACATATCTAAATATGAGATTTCCATCAGTTTATTTCTGACATTGTTTAATATGAGAACTGCAAGTGATAAAGATAAGCGTGCACATTTTTTAATTTTTGTCTTTTCTGAAATTTTCCAAGTAAAAGTAATAAAAGGTCTCCCATCCAGGATTTCTAACACGGGCTATTTTCTTTGTAATCTGCTTGAGAGCTATCTTCATTAGGGCTAGATATGTCTTTGAGCTACATTGTGGGCAATACATTATTCTAACTAATGGTAATAGATGACTACAAATTGGAATTGACAATCTTAATGTCTTTTCTGGAGCTGGTTGACTACATAATAAAAAACGAAAGTATAGTTAAAAGTGTAAGAAATGAAAAAATAGTGAATTTTTCTATTTCCTGATGACAGAACAATCAATTTTTCATATTAAACATGCCCTCTTTATTCCCTTTTCCCCTCCTTTTATTCAAAAAACCTTAATGTTCTCCCTTAATTCTTATATATTACATATTTTAATTATTATATTCTTTTATATTTTATTTATTTTGTTATATTTTTATATTTTCTTAAAAGTTTATATAAATTTTCTATCTTTCAATCAAATTACCAAAGACATATAGGTGCAAAAATATCAGACTACAACTAGAAATCTAAGAAACATGCTCACAAGACAGAAGATAAGCAGGCTTGTCTGATGGCTACAATTAGCTGAAGCAGCTGGAACCAGAGACCCTTATAGTAAACCATGTTCCCAGGAACTATTGGGTTTCTTACTGCAGTTCTAACCTTCATCTTGTGCCTTGGTATAATCTTTACTACAGCTTCTCTAGTATTTACAAACTGGCCCAGAACCACTGGGTTCCAGCATCTATCTTCTCATTCACTGATGTATTCTTTGTAAGTGTGTGTGTGTGTGTGTGTGTGTGTGTGTGTCTGTGTGTGTGTGTGTCTGTGTGTCTGTGTGTCTGTGTGTGTCTGTGTCTGTGTCTGTGTCTGTGTGTATGTGTGTTTGTCTGTGTGTGTGTGTTTGTCAAAAGCACATGAAATCTCCTTGATAGAAAAGTATCATTTATAGTCACCAGTACCCACATTGCACATGTAGCATTAATTGTTTATTGTTTTTGAGCACTGGGATCATATACAGGACATTGTATATAGTAGAAAAGCACTCTGCTACTAAATTTCATCTTCAGGTGTGCATGTCCTTTGTCATGGTTTGCCTATAAAGTGTCCTCTTTAAGGGCTTATGTATAGAAAACTTGGTCCCCAGTGGGCATTGAAGGGTGATTGGTTTATGGAGGTTTTGACAAATCAGTGGCATTAATCTACCAATGGATTCATATTTGATAGTGTAAATAGTAGATTTGGAGGTGATAGTAACCTTCAGAGAAAGACCCTGTTGGAAGAAGTAGATGTGTCACTCCTGGCTCTGTCTTCTCTTGACCCACTCTGTCTCTCTTTGCTTCCTGACTATTATCAGGCAAGCAGTTGTTCTCCAACATACCATATTTGCTATGGGCAAGAAACAACGCTGCCAGCCTACCATGGATGGAATCCTTTGAAACCACAAGCAAATATAAATTGTTTCTTTCTTAACGGTATTTTGTCAAAGCATACTAATGGAACAAAGATTGTGTAAATACAAACAATAGAAATCCAGCTATGAGAATGTACTTGTGAACTATGAAAAAGCTGTTTATAAGGAAAAATAAAGTGTAAAATAATACAGGAAAAATGGAATTCCTTCAATTAACTTTTTGAATCTAAGTCTATGGAGCAGCTCTTTGTCAAAATTTCTTGTTAAAAGTTCATGTTCCAAGGCCTGGGAAGGTGGCTCAGTGGTAGAGCACTTGCCTTGCATGCATGAGGCCCTAGGTTTGATTCCTCAGTACCACATAAGCAAAAAGAAAAAAGCCAGAAGTGGCACTGTGGCGCAAGTGGTAGAGCGCTAGCCTTGAGCTGAAGAGCTGAGGGACAGCGCCCAGGCCCAGAGTTCAAGCCCCACGACCAGACAACCCCCCCCCCCAAAAAAGAAGTTCACGTTCCAGAATCATGAGCAGTTCAGTTACTTATCCAAAATAAAAACAAAAGAGCCTGGTCAGTCTATCTTTAGTTTAGAGTTTGGTTCTCATCTATTTATTTTAGTTGGCATTGCTCTTCTTTAAGTCTATTCTGTTTGATCCTTTTGGTTTTCTTTCTGTTCAACACTGAAGCAATGCTAATTGGACAGAAATCATTTTTAGATCATGTTATGCACATTTACTATTTATTAAGTAATGTTTAAAAATTGAATTTGTAGATAGCTTTTTGTATGCATAGGATAGTCCTAGAAGAGCTTTACAATAGCCCAGTAGTTATGTATATATGACCACGTAAAGTGATGTTAAGCAAATAATCTCCATGATATGGAAAGAAGAGAAATGTTTGTGGTTGTTTTCTTTTTAAATGTATTGTTTGCAGTTATTTCTTTTGTCTTTCACTTCTTTTTCTCCTCTGGTTTATTCTCCTTGGTGACTGTTTCTGACTGTCTCTGACCCTTGTCTTGTATATAAGTTTATTTTATTTAGAGAAGGGAAGGGGTATCACAGAAATGGTGGGACAAGGGGTGGACCAAAGCAACAAGATACTCACTAGACACTATGTTAGAAATGAACTTTACAACTTCAGACTGGGGGTGTGGAGGGAAAGCAGGAAGAAACCAGAGAGGAGGTAACACTGAAAAGATATGTATTCATTAGCTTACTTATGTAACTTTACAATAAAATAAAATAAAAAATAACATATTGCAAAGTAGTCTCCTTCCAGTTATATAGATACTGATTTACTTCTCAAGATAATTTATATTATGTGTGTTATGTGGTTTCAGAGGATATTCTAATGATATTATAATATAAATTCATGGTCTTATTTCTAATCAAATGAAGAATGCTCACTGCATTGTTTTATTGCTTTAAAAGGTAGATGATTGAGCTGGGCACTAGCAGTTCATGCCTTTATCCTAGCTACTCAGGAGGCTGAGATCTGAGGATTTCAATTCAAAACCAGCCCAGGCAGAAAAGCCTATGAGACTCTTATCTCCAATTAACCAACCAAAAAGCCAGAAATGGAGCTGTGGCTCAAGTGTAGAGTGTTAGCTAGTCTTGAGCAAAAAAGCTCAGGGACATTGTCTAGACCTTGAGTTTAAGCTCCAGGTCAATGATCGAACTCTGGGATTGTGCCTCATCCATTTATAGTTTATAAAAACCTCTCTATCATAATGCATTTTCTCCTACCACTAGACTGTAAATACATATTTAACTTACACTGTATTCATAAGTATGAATGGCATTTCTTTTGCTCCAGTGAATAGCTATGCAATCTGTCGCTCCTAACATGTCAAGTTGTACCTGAAAAATACATTTCTGAAACTAGATTTTTCTCAGTTAAAGGGTATTCATTTATAAAATTTCAAAAGCAATAACAGAATTCTGCTTCACAGAAGTTTTATCTGTCTTTACTGCCAGTATTAAGAGGCAAGAGTACTTAATTCATACACTCACATCAACATCACATGGAGTCCTACTATTGCTTCCTACCTGATAGTAGAACGTAAATTTTCTGTGTTCTAAACATCTTTCTTCCATGGATTTTTTTCATTGCAATTTCATTCTTTACATTTCCCTCATTTGTTTGGAATTATGAATACAATTTAAGGCCCACATCCATATGGTAACTACTCATTAATTAACCAGTTTCCCAGCTTGAAAGGTACTTCTACCAAATATTGCAAACTACAGATTAAACTGAACTTGTCCTGACTTTTGATTCATCCCATTAATATATAAACATTCATTCATTTTGACATTTTACTTTCAAACATTTAGATAGTATTTCCTATGTAATACTCTTTATTCAAGATTTTAATTTTAAATGGACAAATCCGAATACAGTTTAACCTCAGTTTGAAAGCCTATTTCAGGATAGTATTGGAACTTAGGGAATGGGATAACAATGTTTGACAAGAAACATACTACTATACATACATATGTAACTGCGACCCCTTGGTACATCACCTTGATAATAAAATTAAATTAAAAACACCAGAATATTATGTCTAAGATAAAGTATCATTTTATAACATTTTCTTACATTATTCAACATTTTAATCTCAGGCAAGTGTGGAATAGATAAGTTGTTTTAAAAAAATTAGCTATGCTTTGTGGTAGCAAGTTAATAGAAAAATATCCAAGTCAAGATGTTTCTTTTAAGTTATTTAATGAACATGAATTTTATGTCCCTAAATTATTTAAGGGCCACTTGGTAGGGAGGTACAATGAATAATTTGTGAGCTATGAAATGCCATTTGAAAGTAAAATTTAAGATAAAATTAATACATTCATCAGCATAAAAGTATGAAGAAAATTTGGAGTAAGGTAACTAAAATCTAATTATTTGGGAAAAGTTCTCAGGAATGACCTAAATTAAAAAACCATGTCTTTATTGTCTACCCCATCCAAAAAAAATAGAAATCCAATAGCCTGGAGCATCTTGTATCCTGCATATATCTCTAAAGTCAAAGATATCCTGTCTAACATTGAAATCAACCAAGTCTGCAGACTTTCTCGATCATTTTATATTGACTCATGGGTATGTATGTGGACCAGAAAGAAAAACTAATGGGAAAACAGAAGAGAAAAAGACATCCTTATTTCATCAAGCACTAAAAGAGAAAGGTCAGTTGAATTTTTTTATGGAGATAAAGAAGAGTAAGGACTTAAATTTCCTAGTAACTAGTGCTCTATGAATGCCGTGCTTCAGATAGGAGGAATTCTTCCAGTTCTTGCAGAGTGATTGCAGGCTTCAGTATTTACCCTGGTCCCCCACATGCAGTCAAATCCCAAAGGACATTTCTGTTCAAATGCAGTCTGCTGGTGCACAAAATGAAAGAAGGAAGGGATGAAGGGGAGAGGTTGGTAAGTGCTAAAGGGAGAGCGCATTTCCACAGGGTTCTATGGTTGCTATAGAAACAGCTTCTTTTGTTTGTACATAGAGCAGCTGCTTCCTGGTGGTTTCTAGTGGCAGGAATTTGATGGAGGTAACTGAGAGGGAAAGAAGCACCATTGTGATAAGGGAAAATAGCTGTCATAGATTACTCTTATTTCACTTGTTTTAACATTAGATTGGAGTTCAATGTGGCTGTTAAATGTGTCTAAGGTCTTTTTAGCAGTTGCTAAATTGCAACAGGAAACACAGAGCTATTCTGTGACCTGTAAGATACCTTGTGCTAACTTCAAAAATAGACCTCTATTTTTTGTGACTTTAGAACTTGGAATATTGCATTTGATTTCTATCTGATGTATATAGTCAAACTGCATTGTAAGCTCCCTAACAGGTTGAGAAAAATAACTGTTCTAAATGCCCACAAATATCTGCATACCTTTCCAAGTCCTAATTAATTCTTCTAATTAGAGATTTTTCTGGCTGAAATCATTTATAAAGTTGAATTGCTGCATAAAAACAAATTTAATGAATATGCACAAAGTAACAATCTTCACCAAGTGATCAGTCCTATTGCCCACATATGACGATTGAAACCAGCTTATTAGAGTCTTTGATTGACCTTACTGATGAAAGTCATCTCTAAGAAAAAGGGGGAGAAATTTGTTTTAAAAAGTCTTCATAACAACTGTACTTTATATAATACATTTGTATGTGTAGACAAATAGATGAGATGCATACATCCATTGAATATATGGCAGTTTTTCAAGTAGTTCTTATATATATGTATATATATGTGTGTATGTATGTTTTATGTATGTTTGTAGATCTATGGGGAATAAAATAGAAACTCAAATGGTTAAAAGTATTGAAGCTAAACAGTAAAAACAACATCTGCAGAAGAATATTCAAATAGTATAAATACACAAAGTTAGGATGCAAATAAGCAAAATAGAAGGTGCAGCTGTCCTTATAAACAAATTAATATTGAAGATAAGTATACTGCTGTGGAATTAACCCTTTGGGATATTGGAAATATGAAATATGAAAGCAAAGTAATACTCTTATTTTTCAACAAGAGACTTGTAAGCTCTGAATTTTTTAGTGAGATTTCATGAAACAATTGATTGATTAAATTGACAACCATGGATGCTCACAGGTGCCACCTCTTAAGACTTAAGTCATGGAAGTCTGTTTACACATTTGCCCCCAAATCTCCTAAGTATCTAGTCACTTATTTTTTCTATTATGTTAAATCTGAATGGACTAATTTTGAATTGAAATTTTGAGAATGCTAGAAATGTTTAGATTACTTAACTAAAATATTGGATTTTTAAGCATTACTATTGGATAACATATATATATTCATTCATTCTATATAGTTACATACTTCTAGAGTTCAAAGATTTCATATTAACTTTAGTTGAGTACAAGGTTTTAAAAGTAAGACTCTGAGTCCAAGAGTCACGTATGTTTGAATTTCTGAATTTTCTGACCCTATAACTTGGCAAAAATTTGTAATATTTTCAAACATCAATTTCACAATCTATAAAAATATGATACTAACACTTTTGGGAAATATTATTGAAAAAATCAATTAATAAAATAACCAAATATATAATAGGAATGTATGCATGAAAATAGTATGATGAACACACCAAAAACTGTTGAAGAAAAAAGAGTAAGAAGTTAACAAATAATAATATAGCTAGTGTGAATATGATCAAGTACACTATAGGCAAGTTGTAAATAAAGCTCATTGTACAATTATTTCAAGATAATAAAAAATAAATCTAGCCAGGCTCTGTAATCCTAGCTACTCAGGAGGCCAAGATATGAGGATCGTGGTATAAAGCCAGCCCATGTAGGAAAGTCTGTGAGACTTTTATCTCCAATAAGTGGTAGAGTGCTTGCTTTGTGCTGAAGAGCTGAGGGACAGTGCTCAGCCCAGAGTTCAAGCCCCCCAACTGAATAAATAAATAAAGCAATAAGAGAAAATAATTGATTTTGTTTTTATCTCATAAATCATTTTCTTAATTTTTACCTCCTCTCAAAACTTAATTTATTGTGCATTATCAACACAAAGTCAGAACTGCATTTTTCAAAAAACTTGCACTTTAAGTTTCATAAGTTTTCTTAAACACATAGGATCCAAATCTAACAATTCATCATATCATCTTCGATAAATTTCATACATCAACCATAGGCATCACATTTCTTCCTATTCTGAAGTTCTAAAAATCCCATTGCTACCTTTTTCTTATATCTAGGTGTTTGTTTTCTCATGTTATTATCATTGCTGAATTTTCTCTGGCTTCAACATTGTAAAATGATGAGTAGCTTGTTGTAATTGGGTTTTTGGTCATGCTGGGCCAAAAATATGATAAAAAATGGCATAAGCACTCATTAACATGAAGAGTCAATGCTTAGTCATGAGTTCACAGGGAAAGAGAAATGAGAAAGAGTAAAAATTATGGAGTTTCACTTTTTTATGAGATAAACTATACTTCTTTCAATTAGTCATTAAAGAGGGCTAGGGACGTGGTTTATATAAGAGTGACTTGCTATTCAGTTATTCTACCAAGTCCTGAGCTCACTCAAGTACTGACAATAATGGAAAATAAAATGTTCTTTTCAAGATACAAGGAATGTCCTGTATCTTATAATACAGGTCTGTTTTATTTGAATTTGTAAATACAATTCAGGATATTGTCTAAACAGCCCTTGAAAATGACAACATATATTACCACATGTAATTGCTGTGATAATAATTCTATGATGTAAATATTAATATTTATTCAGACTTAGAAATGAAACAAGGGAAGAGATGATTGAAGGGTACGAAAGCCATGGGAACTAGCCACATGAATTCTGTACTTGAACCAGGACTTTCTAATTGTTTAAAAAGATGATTATATTCTAATGCACCCTTCTACTACATTCAGTTGATTGCCTCATTGCACTTTCTTATTTTAAATTTGTCCAGTTACTCCAATTATTTGGCTTCATGTAAATGAAATAGTTTTATATTTTCCTACCTTACATTCTACTTTATCTAATTTATGTGGTATTGTATACATTCTCTTCTAAGAGTATTTATTAACTATGTCTTCCTTTCCCTCCCTCTCTCCAATGGCCAAAAATGTTACTAAGGTCAAGTTAGCACCAGAGCCCCCAGATCAGATTCAGTTGGAATCTATTTTAACCTGCACTTTCTAAAAATCCCAGTTGGATGAAACAGAACAAGTAGTAGAGAATGATTAAAGAATTACAACATTTAATTGGATATTTAAATAATGGTAATATTTAATTGGATGACATTTAAACAATGCCTATTTAATTGGATGATATTTAAGTAATGATGTTTAATTGGATGACAATTAAACTAAATTTAACATTAGCCACCACATTCCCAGTATTTTGACTCTCTAATTTTTCTCCCTTCCAAAACAAATCAATACCTTAAGTATTCAGTTAGTGAATCCAAATTTAATAATATATCACTTCATTATTTGTTACCTACTCAATACAGTTAAGGAAAAAATGACTGACGCATAGAAAAAAAATATAAAGATAACAGTTTCCACATTTTCTAAAAACACAAATTGTTCCCACGTTTTAAGTGACTATTTACTCTCTCTTAAGCTTTTCTAAAGTATATCACTATCATATAGTTTCACAGAAGTTGGATCTGTTATGCTAAAAGTTTATATATTTATGTACCAATTTGACTTGTTTACTTTTCTTATCCTACTGAAAGTTCTTTATAAAACAAATTATACCTGCTTTTGTTAATTAGATAATTTGTTAAGGTATAGTATACCTTTTAATAGTTGAGGAAGTAAATTTTAATATTTGATAATAGGAGTCAAAAACATAGGCAGGAAGATAGCCTTTTCAACAAATGGTGCTGGATATCCAAATGCAGAAAACTGAAACTGAATCTCTATTACCTTGTACCAGCCTCAGTTCAATGTAAATCAAAGACCTCAGTGTAAGACCTAAAACATGAAATTCATAGGTAAGAAAAGGCACAGGTAGAAATTTTCTGAGTAAAGATCAAGAAGCATAGAAAATCAAAGAAAGGCTTGATAAATGGGATTGCTTCAAACTAAAAAGTTTCTGTGTGACAAAAGATATAGCCAACACATTAATGGAAGAGGATTTTTGCAAGCTATATATCAGACAATGGTTTAATATTCAGTATATACAGAGAGCTTAAAGAATGAAACTCTTCAAGAACCAACAACTTAATTAATAAACAATCTAATGAGATAAAGAAAAATGTTTCATAAGAATAAAACATGGCAGTCACATGACAAAAATGTTCATTTCTATCCATTAAAGATAAACAAGTCAAAGAACACACACCAGTTAGAATGACCATTATAAAAAAAACCAGTTACAGGTGCTGGTAAGGATGTGCCAAAGGGAACCTTAATACACTGTTGCTGGGACTATAAACTCCTTCAACCACTCTGGAAAGCAGTATGGAGTTTCCTCAGAAAACTAAACATATAACTGTCTTATGACTCAACAATTAAATTCCTAGGCATTTATCCAAAAGATTATAAACCAGGATACAGTGAAGCCACCAACACAAACATGGTCAGTGTAGCACTATTCACCATAGCCTAGGTATGGAATTTTGCCAGAGGCCCCTCAAAGGACAAATGGGCCAAGAAAATGTGGTGCAAAATTATAAAATATACAATGGAATTTACTTACCTATTAGAAAGAATATTGTCTTATTTTCAAATAAATGGAAAAATTTGGATGAAATTAAGTGAAGTAAGGTCCAGAGAGACAAAAGCTCCAGTTTTTTGCTCATATGTGGATATTATAATTAGTTTATAAATATATGCTATTATATTGGGTGGTATGGCAGTGCACACAACTGTATTAATTGACATGGTAGATTCAAGGGAGAACTCAGAGTGTAATTCCTTAGAATCGCAAAGGCCAAGTTCAATAAAATAAATACAGATAAAATGGGGCCTTGAAAGGGGTGGAGTGGGATCAAGAAGAGAGGGGTAGACAAATGAAGAGAGGTGAGAAAGTTAAAAAGGGTAGAATTGATCTAATGTATTGTATTCATAAACTGTTCTTTTTTTTTTTTTTTTTTTTTTTTTTTTTTTTTTTTTGTCGGTCGTGGGGCTTGAACTCTGGGCCTGGGCGTTGTCCCTTAGCTCTTCAGCTCAAGGCGAGCGCTCTACCACTTGAGCTACAGCGCCACTTCCCATAAACTGTTCTTTTAAATGCAATTCTTTTGTACAATGATTTAAAGATTTTTAAAAAGTTGAACACATTGGACCCAGAAGTTGTACACCTGTATGTGTATATGTACACACACACACACACACACACACACACACACACACACACACACACACACAGATAGATAGATAGATAGATAGATAGATAGATAGATAGATAGATAGATAGATAGATAGATAGATAGATAGATAGATAGATAGATAGATAGATAGATATCCACAGCTTCTGGAAAACTTATGTCCACACAAAACATTATGCAAGAATGTTTTTTTTTATCAGTATTAGTCATCATGCCCCAAAAGTAGAATCAAGCTAGATGTTCTCGAAATGATGAATGAAGAAATCTGCTGTATCCTTACAAGTCAATGTTCTAAGAAGAATGAAATGGTGGTACATGTTATGTATAACTTGGATGAATCTTAATAAGAATATGCAGGGCAAATAAAGTTGAGTGCTAAAGACCTCATATGCATGACCTTTACAATACCAGATTTCTAGATTTCCAAATTTCAATTTTCAGAAAATAAAATGGAAGATATGTTTAGTAAATAGATGTATATAAGATAAAAAATAAAGGAGGTTATTGGAACTACTAAAAGTTCAAACAATCTAAAACCAATATGTTCTACTTTCTATATTTGTAATTTAAAGATTATGATATTCACAAGTTGATTAAAAATGGAATTAAAAGAAGAAACACATTAACCAAAATTCATAAAATTATCTTGAAATTTTATTAACTTAGTAAGCTTTTATTAATTAGCTTTGTTGCTGTACAAACAATTGACTCTTGGATTTCCAGTACTTTACAAACTTGAAGTACCTAAAACTAATTCCTTTCCGCAAAAGAAGATTTCTAACTCAATGTGTCATGGATGTTTTCATACTATTCCTTTAGCATGGCAAAAGTAAATTGCCTGTGTTTTCAATAGCAAAATTCTATACACAATGAAAGATATTACAGAGGAAACTAAAAGTCCTATAGATATTGTAGTCACAAAATTTTATTTCTCCAAGTAATTATATCATTATAAGGAAGGGTGGTGTTAGAAAATTGTATTTGCCAACTAAAAGTGTTGGTAAGTGAATGAAAGAGGTAATAAGAATTATATTAACTTATGATTCGGATAGTAAAACAAACAATACTTCAAGAAATAAAAGCAAAGAACTAAGGAAACAAAAGTAAAATATTTTAAAAAATCAATTTTTATGGCTACGAAACAAAAGTTAGTTTTGAAGATATACTTATTAACTTATGCTAAGCATTAAAAATATTATATAGGATAAGACAATTCTGCAAAGAAACATTTCATAAAAGTTTTGGTCCCAACTATCCTCCTCTATTTACAATAGAAATAAGATAATAGAATAAATTGTAGATTGTGTCTTTCTATTAATACACAAGCAAAAATACTTTATAAATCAGTTTCTGACTATAAACAGACAACTCATTTTAAAAACCTGAGTATAAATATTTTAAGGAATTTTTCTCATTAGGAAATATTTTAATAAAATTATGTAAGATGCTAATTTAATTAATACTCATAGCTCTGTGCCTTGACTTCCTTTTGGAGAGAATTAACAAGAATGTATGATAAGATACAAATCTAAGGAAAATGAGTGCACAGTACTTTAGACAAAGAAGAAATATTAACTTTCAGTTTTCTACAAAAAGTCTAATTTTACTCTCATTTTGAATTTAATTACATTTTAAAGGTATATCCTTTCAGCTTGTATTCTTGAACTATTCTTTTACATCTCAGGTTTTATAATTCATTTTATACTGATCAGTCAAAGGTAGCTTGGAAGCATAGCAGTTAGAAGGCGGTGGCTGGAATATTGGTCTCAGTGCTGACAATCTGAACACTTCTATCCTGAGAAGGATTATCAGGATTATAACTCTTATTCTGAATATATAGGCCTGGCAAACCACAGGTTTCTTTAAACTTTAGCACTAAAATTTCGAGCCAAATGTACAGAGTTAAGGCTGGTTCCCCAAATGAATCGGCATGTGGATGCATTTGGCTTGCATGTTGTGACAAGGAAAGCAGTAAAGGAAAGCCCAGAAACACAAATTCAGTGTTGAATATGGCCCTAAAAACATTTTGGTTTTGTTGTTGTTTTTCATTCCTCTGGTTAAAACTCAGTGCAACACACTTTCTGGGTATGGTTCTATCACTAATCCACAGCTCTATCCACCTGATTTGCTGATGATTTTTAAGCTGCTACTTGCTGGAGTGTACACCTAGATGACAAATACCGTTTCAGGTTTCCCAGCATTTCAGGAATTACAAGAACACATGGTGTTCAGTTTTCCTCCATTGAGATGATATCATGGGGGCTGTTTCTATCGGAATGACCTGAAAATCCCAGTCTCAGTATCCCACATAGTTTAAGATTATATGTGTTCAGCTATGTGTTGAGAAAGGGTCATACAAACTTTACTCCTTGTTCTGGCCTTAACCCATAATCATCATGATCTCAGCTTCCCAAGTAGGTAGCATTACACCATGTGAGCCAATGGCAATCAGCTTTCAATATGTAAAAATAGAAAGTTTGGAATATCAAAGCATACAAAATAGAAATTCTTATTTTCAATTAACTGTCAAAGGCACAAGTGGAGCTGTGGCTGGAGTGGTACAGCATTAGGCTTGGGCAAAAATAGCTCAGGGAGAGCTCCCAGACTCTGAGTTCAAGCTCCAGAACTCACAGGCAGTCACTTGAGATAATTATTGCAAATACTGATAAATTTCTTGAGTCCTCTTTTTTATAAACATTCATGTATATGCATTTATCTATGTCTTTAAGTAATATATGTATCAATTCAAGTTCATATACATTTGTTCATATACATTTAATTTCAGTACAATCAATATTATTATTTTACAATTGATGAAAAAGTATTTATTTAGAGTCACAGTGTGACATTTTAATATATGTATTGAAAATGGTTTTACCAGACCATGACAACTAGCAGAGACATCACTATAAATATTTATTATTTCTTTGATTCAGGTATATTCAAACTTTTCTCTGCTTGTACAATCTATATTGTAACATTTATTCATTGTTGAAAATTAAAATGATTACAAGGCTGTGCTTTGTAAGGTTGTGACAGTGACTGGTACTGCACACCACCCTATGCTGCCCTAGAAATGATGCTTTTAGGATGTAAATTGTTTTGTTTTTATAAATGAGGTCCATGTATATATTGCCATTTGGCCTCAAAATTGTGATCCTTCACTTTCCTTAGCCTTTGGACTGACCTTGATTAGAGGCAGGTACAACTAAAATGAATTCTCAAAGAATACAAAATTAAAAGGAAGAATGAATGAATGTTTTCAACTCCTAATACTTGTTACTATACTGTTTCCTAAAACTGTATACTGTATTCTTACAACTTATCTCTCCTATTTTATGCTATCTCTACATCAGAAAACATACAACTTTTAAAAAAAATGTATTCTCTTAGTTAAGAAAATGTCTGTGTTGATGGAGAGATCGTCACTAGCTTCACAACACAAAAGGATCTCATATCTAAAATATGCCTAGAGCTAAAAAATTACCCCCCAATAACAAATCCTCAAAGAAACAATTACTCCATTAATAAGTGGGCTAAATAATTTAAAAAGAGACTTCTGTGGAGCAGAACTAAGAAAAATTAACAGACATAAAGAAATTATCAACATTTCTGACCATAAAAGAAATGAAAATAAAAACTACATTGAGATTTTACCTCACCCCAGTTAGAATGGTCACTATCAAAAATAAATAAATAACAGATGCTGGTGGGGATGTCAGCAAAAGAGAATGCAACTACACTGTTGGTGGGAACATAAACTGGTTCAATCACTCTGTAAAGCAGTATGGAGGTTCCTCAAAAGACTAAACATAGAGCTCCCCTATGACCCAGCAATCTCACTTCTGGGCATTTACCCAAATGATCACAAACAAAGTTATACTAATGATACCAGCCCAACTATATTTATTGCAGCATTATTTACCATAGCTAAGATATAGAATCAACCCAGATGCACCACAGTAGATGAATGGCTCAGAAAATGTGGTATATATACACAATGGATCCTATGCCTATATCAGAAAGAATGGAATGGTCTCATTTGTAAGGACATGGAAAAGCTGGAAAAAATTATATTAAATGAAGTCAGCCAGACCCAAAGAAACATAGGCTCTGTGGTTTCCCTCTTTTGTAATAATTTGTAGACAGCTAAGATAGTTCTAGCAGAGGTTCATAATAGCCTAATAGCTATGTACATATGCCCACATAAAATGATACTAATTGAACTGATCTCCAGAATATGTAAACAAGAGGGTTTTTTGTTGTTTCTTTAGTGTACAGTTTTCAGTTATTTCTTTTGTCTTTAATTTTCCCCCCACTGGTTTATTCCCCATGGTAACTGTTTCTGATTTTGGTATACTTTGTCTTTAATATAAGTTTATTGGACTTAGGGAAGGGAAGGAGAATCACAGAAATGGTGGGACAAAGGGTTCACCAATGCAACAGAGATACTCAAGGTGAGAGTATCCCCTATGGGGAGTTGGGTGGTGAAGAGGAATGGGAGAAAACGAGGGAGGTGGGTAACATTGCTTGAAAAAATATTTACTCAATAACTTACATGTGTAACCCCTTTGTACATCACCTTTACAATAAAAATAAATAGTAAAAAATGCCTGTGTTGTTTTTATTAATATTGTATCTAATTTCAATTTGAATATTATACTTTTCATTTCATTGTCTTTGGTTTTATATGATGTGTTGAATTTTGAAAAGACATTGCTGTATGATTTATTATTTGTTAGAAAAACAGAACTTTCCTTTTGTAGTTGACCCTATTTCCATTTCTAACATGATGTCTTCTGATAAGTTATTGCTAATTTACAATTTGTAGTTACAGAATAAAAATTGAGTAAACTCGTTCCTATATGAATAACTACAACACTGAAAATCAAATGAATTTGGATAAAAATGGCTATCAGTATAAAAGATGGACAAGTAGAAAAGGGATGAATGGAAAATATATGAAAAGAGATAAAGAAAAAGATGTTACAACAAAAGTGTTTGACTTCCTTGATTTGATTTCCTTACTTTTATTTCCAGCTTTATTCTTTTATTCCCTTATCTATATAGCTGTACAAAATGATTTCAATGAAACATATCTCAGTTTCCTTATTATTTTTTAAATAATTGTGGCAAAGTATTAAAATACCAGGATATTAAAATAGACTTGGTCTATATTGTCTGCCACATAGTGTGAGGTGTTTGTGTTTGGAGAGTGAAAATGCTGCAGCTTGGTACTTGGCTCTACTACTTACTTTCTTTGTAAACTTGGGAAAGTTACTTAACCCTCCTCTTACTAAGTTCAACTAAGAGGATTCCACAGTGGGCATACAGACGGTGCACTGAAGAATGTTTGGTTCCTGATAAATGGTTTTTTTTGGTCGGTTTTGGGGCTTGAACTCTGGGCTTGGGTGCTATTCCTGCGCTCTTCAGCTCAAGGTGAGCACTCTACCACTTGAGCCACAGCACCAATTCCAGTTTTCGAATGGTTTATTGTACATAAGAGCCTCATGGACTTTCCTGCCTGGTCTGGCTTTGAACTGTGATACTCAGATCTCAGCCTCCTAAGTAACTAGGATTACAGGCGTGAGCCCCCGGCACCTGGCTATATTAACTCAATTATGAGTTAATTTAGTAAAGTTATGAATAAATCATAAATTCAATAAAATGAGGTATAAATTCAGTATTATGTCATTTATTAGTTAGACATAACCTGCACAAATACTACCTTCCCAATCTTCTGAGAAGTGCTGGAAAATAACTCTTGTCTGCCCTATGACATTGCCACACTATAGCTTCTGTCCAGAAGCTATATGTACACAGCCTCAATGCTCATCTTCACATCAGAGAGGCCAAACCACTGGATTGTTCAATGATGTTGGGCAAACCAGTTTCTCTCTAGGAATTGTAATTAAATTAATTCAACACTGAGCCAGGTATTCTTGAATGCTTAGCTAATATTTTATCTGAAGGCAAGGTTTTCAAATCAGTTAAAGTGTTAGTGGAGATGGATAGCAAGCAAAAGAAACAGGCAGAAGAAGAAGAAGGAGAAAAAAAAGAAGGAAAAGGAAGAGAGGTTACTTGACACATTGGAAGAGAGGACAAAATATGGGACCATGGTTCACCATATGGCCTTTGAAAGTATTAAGTGAAGTAAGCCAGGCCCAAAGAAACATAGGTCTCATATAACTAGTATAAGTCTAGGACAGGCAGAAAAAGTCAAAAGCTATGTACATATGACCATATAAGATAAGATAAATGAACCCCAACATAACACAAGTGGTTTTTTTTCTTTCTTGATATTGTTTTAAACATTTAAAATGTACTATGTGATTTTTTTTTTGTTTCTCTTGTATGTCCTTCCCCCACAGTACAACCTCTGTTTTCACAGTATATGATGTCAATGCCTTGCATCTTGTATATACATATTTTCTAATTTGGGGAGGGGAAGGGAAATAACAAAATGCTGAAATAAGGATACAGGTTGACCCAGTGTAACAATGAGATGTACAAGACACTATGTTGAAAAGGAACTTTACAACTTGGTGGGGGGGATTGGAAGAGGAGGGGGGAGGAGTTGAAGGAGGGCTTGGGGATGGTAGGGGAAAAACAAAGGAGGAGGTAACAATGCTTGATTTGAAATGTACTCATCATCTTACACATGTAACTGCAAACCCTCTGAACAGTATTTTTTACAATAAACGCATTTAAAAATGACAGTCATCCAAGACTTCATAATTCTTAATTTCTATTTTTATATCATTAAGATAATCTCTCTGAAGTATGTTCCTGAAATTCTAAAAAGATTCTAATAAGATTCCTTTGGATGCTTTGGTCTTTTATTCAGTAAGAATCACCAAATATAATACTCTCAGTGTTATTAAATATAGAGTAAATATTGAAATCGAGGAGATAAATGTCTGTTGAGTGACTCCTCAAATTAAGTACTATGCTAAACTCTACATATATTAATGGTGTGATTTTATTTTCCTAATAACTTTGTGAGGTTTATGTCATCATTTTACAAAAGGGAAATGGATAGACTCGTCAGAGAGACACAACTTAGCCAGCAGCCTAATGACTATCAATAGAGTCAGTATTAAACTGATTAAATTCATGATTAAATTCATGAGAGGAAGCTAAAGGGAAGAGAGCCATAAATATCTTTTGGGTGTGAAAGAAGGCATACTAGCGACATAAATTGAATTAATGGTGGTTGCATATTTAATATAATACTAAGTTGAGAGATTTTAGCTCATTTCTAAAACTGGTTATGATATTTTTAAAAACTAATTTTGACTTATATGAAGATATTTTATAGATTACATTAGATAACTGAATTATTAAATCAAGCAGTTAATAAAGAATTCAGTCATAAACTTAAAAACACTGCCAGTTTCTTAAGATGTTCAGCCAAATGTTCTAAAGGTATCAAAGTATATATACAACAAGATTAGGAAAGCTTAAGGCCACTAGATCACCAAGTAAAGTGATACCAGGCTACAACTAAACCATGTTTACATAAGAAATAAAAGATTAGCAACAGAACAAATACCAATTTCAATGAAGTGGTCAAACATGAAAGTCCACTGAATATATCTGAAAGGCTAGGAGACATTTGTCAAAAATAAAACAAAAACAATAAAAGTCAACAAAGCTGGGTGTGATAGGCTGAGTCTGTAATCCTAGCTACTTGGGAGATGAAAATCAGGGACAAGGGTTTGAGATCCATCAAGATAAAAATGAAAATTTATGAATCATTATCTCTACTAGTCAAAGGCTGGGTATGGTAGAGCAAACTTGTAATTCCAAGCTATGGAGAAGACAAAAAAGGTTGGATATAGTGGTGGATATGTCTGACATCCTAGTGACAAAGGGCTAGTGCATACCTGCCAAAGCACAAAGCAAGGCCCTATCATTTTTTGTAACATGATTTTATTGTATTTATGAAGTAGTACAAAGGGTTATAACTCACATAATACTTCATGAATATAATGCATCTTGTTCAACAATTTTATTTCTTCCAACTCTTCCATCCCCACCCATACCTTTAATATTCTTAATTTTATTTGTCATGATTACAATTTTGCACCTTTCCTCTTTTCATTTGTCTACCTCTCTCTCCTTCACCTTATCCCTGCAACATCTCAATTCATGGTACTCATTTTGTTAGACTATAAGTTACTTTTTCAAAGGAGTTACACCACTGTAATTCTCCCATGCACATAACATACTTTTTAGTTACTGTAACCATGCATATATTTATATACATAAATGTATATATATATATATATATAATCATCTCCATGTGAGAGAAAACTTATAACCTTTGTCTCTCTGAAATTGGCATAATTAAAATAATTTTTTTCTAGATTCATCCATTTCTTTGCAAATGATATATCATTCTTACTGATGGATGAGTAAAATTTCCAAGACCCTAGCTTGAAAGTAAGTAATACAAAGAGTCTGGCAGAGTAAACCAAGTGGTAGTACAATTGCGTAGATTCCTCAAGGCTTGTGTTCAAATTCAAGAGCCTTGGGGAGTGGAAGGGGAAAAAACAAATTGTTTAAATAGACATACAGGTTGACCCATTGCAACAATGAGATGTACAAGATGCTATGTCAAAAAACGACTTTACAGTTTAGTTGTGGGGGGGAGTGTAGTTGTGGAGATGGGAGGGAAGGGCTGGTAGGGGAAAAACAAAGGAGAGAGGCAACAATCCTTGATAAGAAATGTACTCATTACCTTGCTCATGTGATTGTAACCCCTTCGTACAGTATTTTCACAATAAAAAACTTATTTAAAAAAAGAAAGCAAACAAATAAAACTGCACTTCAGGAAATATGATACCAAAATAGAATAGGAGAAACACTAATTACTTGGATTCAGAATAACTTGCAGCTATTTAACTGGCTTCATTTCTACTCATGATGTTTAAGGATAAATGGGTTTTGAAGAATGAGGACATCATAGGGAACATTTTCTGCAGTCTTTTATTATTTCCACAGGGAGGGCTTTGCTAGAATACTTATCCCTCTCCTATCAGGGAAATTCAAGATTCAAGTTTGTAGTAATAGAAGGCCTATTTACTAGCAATATAGCTAAATTTACCAAATTTAGATTTTGTTAGCCATATGGAATTATCTGCTATCCCACACTTAATTCTCCCTTAATTTAACAAGTAAGACTGATGTGTGTGTGCATGTGTAAATCACTCAAATTAAGTTGTACATTATGACCATTTGTGAGTATATGCAATAGCTTCCTTGATATTTGCATTAATTTGCTGACTTTTATTTAATTTTAATTTTGGCATTCATTTTGTGAGCAATATGGAAAAATTATGTAGAATGACCAGTGAGGATTAGAATAGCAAAGAAAGCAAAAAAAAATCTGAAGCAAAACTCCAGTGACTAGGTAGACAGCTATGTCAATGTAATTCTGACCTGGGATAACACCAGAAAGACAAATGGTGGAATTGAAGCATTTATTAAAAATAAAAATAAATGTAAAATTGGGATAATAATCTTTCAGAAGAGCATAATCTGATCATGTTCTATAATTTCATGAAAATTATACTGATTACAAGAAATACATCTGGAATGATCATACATCACTTTATTCTTCAATACCAAGGAAGTTAATGTTTGTTAGCAAATTTCCTATTTGGGCATGTACATGATAAATTTTATGTCTATTAAGGAAGTATATAAAAGGTTACTGAATAATAACAAAGAGGAAAAAAGCTAAAGGTTCACTTTTGATTATAGATAAAATTAAATATGCTCATAATTCTTTCAATGATAGCTTAATGTATATATATATGTATATATATAGCACTTTAAAATGGCATAACTTAAAATTTTATGAAAAATATAACAAAAACTTAAATGTGCTACAAACACTGAACATACCCTGAATACAGAGATACATTCATGGAATCTCATTTTCACTTTATCAACAGATTTGAAGGCAAGCATATTACCTTATTTTACAGACAGGAAAATAAGACACCGGGTAAATTTTTTTTTCTCAGTACCACAAAGCGCTATCTACAATGATCTGTGAGATGTGAAGTCTACTTTCTTTCTACTCTGCTATTTGCAATTCCTTTCACTATATCCAATGAAATTTTCCATTTTCTCCTGCCTATCTTCCTTTGGTGACTTCTCTATTCTGTCTTCCTTTAATCAGGAGCTCTTGGGCAGCCTGTGGTCTTCCTCATTTTCCGCTGCCGTCCAGTTGCCAAGGCCATATCTGCACCTGGTTTTCCTATCCTGTGTTAGGCTAGTATTTTCTGGAAGAGTAGTTTCTTTCCTATAAATCCATCCTGGATAAATAACTGTGTTAAACTTATTTATACCTTGTATATGCCCATACCATACACTTCATTTTTCTCTTGACAAACTAGACAGGAAATACTTATGTTATCTCTTATGCAACTGCTCAACTTTGCCATTGTAATGCAAAACCAGCCATAAATACTACGTGAATGGATGAGAATGGTTGTTTTCCCATTGCGCAAACAAATAATAGGTTGGGTCTGCAGGCTGTAATCTGTCAATCTCTAGTAAAAGGTATAGTAAAATTCAGAATTTTCACTTGATTCTTCCTATACATTCTTAGCATTATTTTTAAAGAAAACATATGAACTAATGAATTAAATGGCTGCTACAAATCTTTTCCTTCAGGTTCTAATTTCCTGACCCCAAACTGTTTCTCACTTATCCACAACTCCAAATATGTACTCACTGTACTATTGTAATCATTGAGAGTTTTATAATCAGAAAAAAATGAGTTCATATTCCAGTTCACTATTTGGTAAAATATATTTCAGATCCCTGATTTTAGATTTCTCCCTCTATAAAATAGAAAGGAGAACAACATTGATACTAGATAGACTGAAATGACCAACCATATAAAACATAAAGATCATAGCAACAAATCTATGTGATAATAAATGTTTGTTCCCCTCTTTCCTTTCCTCTCTAAAGTAATCAATTAACACACATAATTGAGAATATTATATGGGGTATTTTAATTGGACTAAGGTGACCATCCTTCCTTTTCATTGTCATCTTGCACAGCTATTGTTTAGTCCTTCAGCTTCTATTTTGCTGCTCCTTCTCAGTCCTTGTGGACAGCATTCTCTTCTACAGCTTCCTCTACATCTTCCTCTGACTAGGCTTTCCCCTAGATTTTTTCAGACCCAACTCTTTCTTGACCTATTGATCTGTCTTTTTGATGATGTATACCAAGTTAGCTCTATAGATGCGCTCTCTCATATTAACCTACTTCAACTCTCTGAGTTACTTGTCAGTAAGTCACCTTTTATTTATTTGTGTCTCCATTTTTTTGGTGGGGGTGAGTTTCCTCTCTCCATCCAACACTATTTCTGCAGCACTTACCAGGGTATGCAGCATTAGTAGGTGCTCCATAAACATTCATATAATTGAATTTCTGAGCCTTTTTAGCCTACAAATCTTTTCTCATTACATGCGCAATCCTTGACAATGAACTTCCAGAACTTCAAGCACATAATAGAACCCAATCATGGACTGGAATTTCCTCCCTAGAAGGCTAACCTCTTCTGACCTTTATTATCTTCATCCTTCAGTTCTCAACTATAACTATCCTGTTGTTTTTCAAATTTTTCAAATCTGAAGCCTTGATATACTGCTGAAATGTGAAGGCTATTTTCTTTTTTTTAGAATATGTTTTTTATTGTAAAAATAGTTAAAGTTATACGAGTAAGGTAATGAGTACATTTCCTTTGAGCATTGTTACCTCCTCCATTGTTTTTCCCCACCATCCCTTCCCACCCCACCTCCCCAAACCCTTCTCCCCTCTCCCCACAAGTTGTAAGGTTTGTTTTCAGCATAGTCTCTTGTACATCTCATTGTTACAATGAGTCAACCTGTATACCTATTTAAGCATTTTGTTTTTTCCCTTCCCCTCCCAAAATTAGAAAAGTATATACAAGATGCAGGGCACTAGAATTAAATACACTATAAACAGGGGTTATAGCATGGGGGAAGAACATACAAAAGAAACAAAAAAATCACATAGTACTAGCTTCCCTTATTTGCAATATCTAATATATATGAGGGTTATTTTCTATCTATTGCTACCTATAGAACAGCACTCAGATTATCTAGCCTGTCATATGTGTGTGTCTCTTTTCTGGCTTCCCAATGCTATGTCTTAGCATATCTCAAAATAGCATCTTTGCTAATTTTGATTGAGTTTTTATTTTGAATACAAACATAGAAAAGACAGCTTTCTCTTCTTATTTAAGGAGTTTGGTTTTAAAAAAATCTGAAAAGCAAAATATCAAAGATAAAATATGTCTCCCTATTTGAATCCAAGTTGTTTTCCTGAAATTCATTTCAGGTCTTTCTACAATGTTTGTTGTTGTTGTTGTTGTTGTTGTTGTTGTTGTTGTTTGCATTTAGTCTTTATTTGCTATAAAACTACAACTTACTTATCAGACACAGAAATCAATCATGCAAATTCCTCCAAATAATGGATTTTAATTTGTTTTATTCATTCCTGTTTATCTATCAAGTTGACTTATACTAGACATGTGGAAGATTCCCTAGACCTACTTTTGAATTGATAGAGAATAAGAAGGCTAATGTGTTCAAGTCCCACTCCCAAGCTGAAGCATCTTGAAGTACTAGTTTCATGTAGATCCAGATCTAGTACTTTTGTGTTATCTTGCACAAGGAAAGGAAGGACTACTATATTTTTTTCATCATCTTATTATTAGTGCATTTTGTGAAACTAGTGCAGGTAGATAAAAAGGAAATATTCATGAATAAGTTCACAAGGTTCTTCATTGTACAGAATAAATATCAAATGATACATCTCTTTAAAAATATCAAATAATGCAAATAGAATTGATAGAAATTAAAGTGATACAATTCATGTTTACCTTATTGCATAACTGGTAACAAGACATTGATGGAAGATACTACTACCTAGCATGTTTTGAAATAGACATGTGCCATATTTCTACTGGATTAAATTTATTCACAGGACTTCTGTGTTTAATATGTAGTTAGTTATCAACTCACTGCCTTTTTATTTTTCTCTATTTTTTTTCAAAACTGGTGCTTGAACTCATGGTGTTTTGCTTTATAGGCAGGTGGATGATAATTTGTACTATATCCCAGTCTTTTTTCTTTCATGATTTGGTTGTTGTTTTAGTTAAGGCCTACTATTATTGCCAGGGTCAGCCACTGACTGTGGTCCTTCTTTCTATACTTCCCCAGTAGCTGGAATAACATTCATGAACCATTCCACTCTACTTGCTAGATCCATTTAAATTTTCCCTTGAACTCTGGTTCTACTGATCTCAGCTTACTAGGATTATGAGTATGAGCCACCATTCTAGATAATTTTAAGTACCTTAGTGTAGAGCATGGAGTATCTTTCTGGAATTTAGTTCTTCCAATTATTTAAATCAAGTATTAGTTAAACTCCAAAACTCTGCTGTCATCTTTGCAATTTAAATCAACTGCTTTAATATGCTGTCTAATTTCTTTCATTTTGCTCATAGATTTTAAGGAGTCAACAATTTAAAGCCAATTCTGATTTCCAATGTTAAGGAAAACAATAGCATTTACAAAAGACAATATAATTTTATACACATGCCAAAAGAACTATAACTTTTTTTCTGGAGAACACTATGAATGTAAGAACTTGTATGTGTGATTCTTGTCATAACATTGATGTTCTTCATTCCTTAATCCAAAAGCCTTTACACAAAATTTTAAGCATTTTTATTATTATAAAAATAATATACAGAGATGTTAGGGTTACATAAATTGGATAAACAGTACATTTGTTTTTGAACAGTGTCACTCCTTCCTTTGCTCTCTCTGATTTTCCCACCAACAACTTGTATAGATTACTTTAAACATAGTTTCTAGTGAATATCACTGCTGCATTGGTTCACCCTTTGTCACACCAATTCTGTGGCCCCTCCTTGCCCTCCCAAAGACAGGTAAAGAAAACCAAGACAAAAAGAAAACTAAAAACAGCAACAAAGAAATAAAATTTCATTTCCATTTCCTGGAGTTCATTTCAATAAATATTATTTTATATGATCTGATGCAAACAAGTATTGCACCTTTGTGTTCCTCTTCTAAGAATATTCTCCTTTGGTCCCACTGTGTGTAAATGTCTGTATAATTTATCATGTCCAAGAGTATAAACACCGTAAGATATGGTCAACCTCTCTGGCCATAAAGGAAATGACATAAAAGGAAACCAAAAACAAACAAACAAAAGTAAATAATGCTGAGATTCCACCTGACCCTAGATAGAATGACCAATATCAAGAAAACTAACATTAAAAAGTGCTGGCATGGATGTGGCCAAAAAGGGAACTCTATTACACTGTTGCTGGGAATGTAAAGTTGGAAAGCAGTATGTAAAGTTGGAAAGCGGTATGGAGGTTCCTCAAAAGACTAAATATAGAGCTTCCCTGTGACTGACCAATTCAGGTCCTGGGCATTTATGCAATAGAACACAAACAAGGGCACCCCAGCACAACCATGTTCATTGCAGCATTATTTACCATATTCAAGATATAGAATCAGCCCAGATGACCCTCAACAGAGGAATGGATCAAGAAAATGTGGTATGTATACACAACTGAATTCTACTTAACCATCTGAAAGAACCCTTCATCAGGAAATAGGCTTGGGGAAAAAATTAAGCAAAGTAAGCCAGACCTAGAGAAACATTAGGTACATCCTTTCCTTCATTTGTGGTAGATAGAATGTGCCTATGAATCTATACACAGATACACAGGATGGTGAAAGTCTTTCTTTTATAACCTCCTGGCTCTAACCCACTTCTAATAGCATCCAAACTGTCTTAGGTTGATTATGCCACCTGGTGGATGAAAACTTTATCACCCTGTGGTATTTCCTCAGGGTTCACTCTCAAAATTTATATATTGCTTCTCTTCTGTGATTGTGTTCACTGTGCTTTAAATTAGCCTTACTCACATATGCCCTCCATCTTTTACTTTAAATCTAACATATATCAATTTCTTTGATTAATTGAACAAAACAGCAACAACGTTAATAGACAATGAATGACTTTAAATCTTCATCCTTCCCTCTTCTACTGCATGCATTTACCAAGGCATAAACATGTCTGTTTCTCCTTTATTGTTGAAACAAAAACATTTGAATAATGATGCAAATATATCCAAAGATTGGGAAACTATAAAATAAAACAGATTTCTTATGAGTTTATATAATAAAGAAGAACACAAATCTAGTCTTCTCCCCCTCTCATTCTTTCCATCTTTCTCTCTCTCCCTCTCTCTCTCTCTCATCTCCAAACAAATAATTCTCTTATTAGAGACTATTATAGTTAACCATCCACTGAAATAAATGATTATTGATCTTTACAAAAAGTATAGCTCATTACACAGCCATTTATATACTTCATTTCACTTCTATGACAATGTATATTCAGGTAATTATCAAAAAGCTATGTTAAATTTTTTTCTTGGGGGGAGTTGATTTATGTATCAGTGGTTTTTTGTAAATTTTATTGTTATTATTAAGTAGTTGTATACAGGGGTTATGTAAATGAGGGTATGAATAGTACAATGCTTTTTGACAGTGTTACCTCCTCCTTAGTTCTCCCCAATTTTCTCCCTCCTGTCCCTATCCACAGTTACATTATTCATTTTACATAGAGTATATTGAATACAGTAACGGTATGTGCTCACCCTCTTCCCTCCTGTTCTTTTTCCTTTTTTCTTTTTTTCCTGTTGTTGTTTTTTAAGGCTTATATTGTATCTCACTTCATGGATGTGCTTTCATTTACAGAACGTGTAGTTCAGAGAAGGACATTTGGAGATTTTTCCTAATCTTTTTGGTAACTACAAGAAGTTATTTTCTAATGAGATAAAATATAAAATGAAAATCAATTAAACCCTAAGTTACTAACATATTTAGGTTTAAAAAAAAGAGAATAAGACAATGCCCTAAATTTTATGACAATGTTTAACAAAACTCTTACCTCTACAAAACCACAGTGAGTTACTGTTTTTCTTTGTATAAGAGAAGATCTTACTAACTTTGTCAGACTGGCCTCCTGCCTTCCTGATCCTGGAATGACAGATTTGTACCATCACAAACAAATCAATATACCTGCTTCACCCCTCCCCCCCCCCCATCTAGTTTAACTAGTCTCTTCTCAAACATGGAGAAACAGTATCTCCCTTTGTAAGTAACCTCACCTAAGGTTACCTGTATGTAAAAGGTGTGGCTTTCTCAAACAATTTACCTTTGGGGTAAGAATGAATGTAAGGGTGGGACTTAATGCAGACATGAATTTTAACTACTTATTAAGGTAAAAAATCATAAAGTATGCAGAGATGTATACTCTGTAGAATCAATATGATTTGATTTCCTTAAGGGTTGAGAAGGTATATGGATCATGCCTAATAACCACCATAAGCTCTCAAGATGATGTCAAATAGTAAAGAAAAAAATTCAAGGATCTATCATATATTAACTTATTGAAACATGCCATTTAAATATTCTATCTACATTTTAAGGATTCGATTTTTGAATTGAAATAAAGATTATTCATGCTTCAAACTTCTTATATTCCTGAGATATTGTTTGCTAGGTTTATGTCCACATCTGTAAATAATGTTATTGACAACATAGATTCTATCTTAGTTCTTCCACATTGTGTAAATACTTTGTGTTCAGGATCATATATTCCTCATAAAGGCCTCTTTTATAGAACCAGTTGTTATTATATGCCATTATTATTATTATTATTATTATTATTATTAACAACAGAGGGAGCTAGCCAATATAAAACATTTTGATTATGTCAAGATGCTTTAAGTAATAAAACCAGAGGCCGAATTCTGGTTGGTATTGACATTAAGTTGGTTATTTATTTATTTATTTTTCTTTTTGCTTATGTGGTGCTGAGGAATCGAGCCCAGGGCCTCAGGCATGCAAGGCAAGCGCTCTACCACTGAGCCACCTTCCCAGCCCCTAAGTTGGTGTTATTTATTATGAAAAATCTTCATGTTTATTAGAAGCTCTCAACTTTCCTCATGCATACTCTCATGTACCAACAGGATGAAAAGCAAAAAAATGAATGAAGTGAAAGAAGAAAATAAAAATTGGCCTGAAAACCTAACGAAAATAGTAGAAGGAAACAAGGCAGTAGTGTGATAAGTGAGTTTTCTTTTTAAGATTTCATTATATAGATTTTTTAAAATACATTTTTATTGTAAAATACTGTACAGAGGGGTTACAGTTACTTGAGCAAGGTAATGAGTACATTTCCTATCAAGCATTGTTACCTCCTCCTTTGTTTTTCCCCTACCCTCCCTTCCAGGGTGACGGACAACTAGTCATAAAAGAACACTTTCTCAGCCATTTTACGAACATTATTCACCTCCCAAATCCTTGAGTTAGTCACATTTCTAAGAGATCTACTGGAATCACAAATGCTTGAGCTTAATGTAAGAGCAGTCCATAATGGAATGTCTTCATTTTCCTATTCATTCCTTGCATTTCACTCTGGAGACACTAGTCTTGTAGGCCCTTGTTTTCAAATGCTACCTTATATATTAAGGAAGACATTTTGTTATGGACTGCTTGCATTAAACTCAAGCAATTTTTATTCCAGTAGATCTCTTAGAAATGTGACTAACTCAAGGATTTGGGAGGTGAATAATGTTCTTAAAATATGGCTGAGAAAATGTTCTTTTATGACTGGTTGTTCGTCACCCTGCATAGATAGAAACTACATAGCTGGGTAAATTTAATAAATATTCTTTCACATTTCAGATAAAAATTAAATGAAATGAGAAAATTTAAATAATCATGAAAAGCTTTGCTGAGAAGTAGAGTTTTGAAGAAAGACAAAAGTGAAGTGAGAAAATGAGTCATGGCTATTTCAGAGAAAAGTCTTCCAAGACCAGCTAGCTCACAGAATCTAAGAAGCCAGGTCTACCAGGGGAAAAACTGGAAGTGGCTAGAGCTGAGGGAGGGAGAGAAAAGAAGGAACATGGGAGATCAAATTAGAGTTCAGTCTTCAGTGCCTCTATGGTCTAGTTAAATCATTAGGAGAATCCAGAGAACCACTGGAGAGACTGATGCAATGATTGATAGAAGAGTATTACACTCTGGACTATTACAGGGATAAAGAGAAAGGGGGGAAGGAAACAGAGTGATGAAGAATTATGACATTTGAATATATTATATCAATGTTTGTAGATGGAATAAAGAATGTCACTGAAAGCCTTTATATAATAAAAAGGCAGGTGTGGTGAGGGAGAGAGCAATGAAAAATTCAATATTACTAAAGTATATGCACTTTCTGAAACAAATGTCAACAAGCTTCATTGTTCTATTCCCATGCACATATCATGTATTATGATCTTATTTGTCTTTCATCACTCGCTCAATTTGCCCTATCCTTCCCCCACTGATATCCATATGCCCGACAGGACCTCTTTTAAATTCTTGTTTTCCAGGATAATTCTTCCTCTTCCTCCTCCTCCTCCTCCTCCTCCTCTTTTCCTTCTCCTTCTTTTAAAAAAATTACCTTGTATTTTATTAGAATCTTCTTGTTGTCTGGAGGTATTTTATTGTAGCATTTCTATACAAGCATACAAATTGCCCCAAACAAACATTCCCTTTTAGTCACTCTCCCTCAGCCTTCTTTCTTTTTCTTAAGACAATTTAATAGCTTTTAATGTTTTATTTAAAACTTTTAATGTTTTATTCATATACATGTATATAAAGTATTTGGGCCACATTCACCCACATTCATCCCAGCTCCCACTAGATCCTGCACTCCAACAGAGCCTGTTTTACATTTGTGTCATTCTTTTATCCATTTTTATCAATTGCACAAAGGAGTTTTCTATGGTATTTCACATGCCTATATTTAGAAAGTAGGAAGAGGAATGAAAGTTTGATCAAGGTACATTGTATACAAATATGGACATGCCAAAATGACTTGTACATCTTAATTGATGCTAACAAAATGTAGGGAATAGCAAATGGTTTTGAATGTGTTTCTATGGCTTTATTATGAGAAGAAAATAGTTTAGATGTTTCAGTGGAGACTAAAGATCTTTACTAAGGCTAACAGCAAATGGTAAAAAAAAAAATGATAGCTAGTTTTGAATAGCATAAAGTGGTCTGCTGTTGGTATCTGGTAAAGCTGGACTATATGTTTTCTCAAATCTTCTTCCTCATATAATTTCCAGAAAGGGCTAAAAGGGTAATGTGTGAGAACTGTTGGTAAAAGTGTAGCATTCAAATATTCATTGATATCTGAGGGCCACTGGTCAGATGTTGCTGTAATAGAAAACGAAATTATCTGGTGCTTTGCAAGTCTGTGCTATGCATCCAGACACTAACCCTATTTTTAATAGTGGCCAGAACCAGCAATCAGTGTGGATTCACAGGACTTACAGCTTATCAGAGGCAATAGTTTCCAACAGATACTCACATCGCCTTTCTTGGCAGTCCCACTGGCAATTGGAAGTGCTTGGTTTCTCAGATTGCTTCTCTGATGATCTCACTATCATGCCTAGCCTTTTGTTCCATGGCTCTTTCCACGAATGTGTATGATCTAATTTCTACTGTAAATTATTTATCCCATGGTAGTTATCAGTGACTCTCCTTTGTATGGACCTGACTAAAAGAATATATTTATTCACTTGCTTCAACATTTGCTAAACTGGTAAGTGCTGGAAATTTTTTCAAATATTAAAAAATGTCATGGTCTTTGTCAGGACATGTTTGGCTCAGGCTAATAATGTTTTCCCATGTTTTCAAGAAGGCTTTTGTGTAGCACATGGAATGTGCTTGTACATCCTGATTCAATAAGTATAACACTTAATTCCAACGTTTGTTTCTGAATATTGTCGACGTTGAAAATGAGAGCACATGTTGGCAAGATATATTTGCCAGTCTGATGCCTCCACAAACTCTCTGAAGAAAAGACAACATGAGATTAAACTGAATAAATATCCTGCTTTAAATCTATTTTGCCCAGCCTTTTAGCAGTATCCCCTAACAATGACCTATGTAAAGTGATGACTGCAAAAGATGGTGTCATTATGTCTCAGCAAGGCCACATTTTAATAGACCAGCCTCGAACATAAGGATTCCACATTGAAGAGAGCTTAGTCTGCTTGCTTCAGTTTGAAATGTAAACTTATGTATGGCTTATTCATCAATGATTCCTGGCCTCTGATTTTTTTTTTCCTTTTGGAAGGCATTGAGAGCATTCTACTTGCAGTGCAAAGATTTTGTAACTGGTACATCTTAGGACAAGATAGGGAGATACCATTTAAAGAAATAAAGAGTCAGGAACTCCTTTGCATTTTCAATTTAAGTAAAATTCTGCTTTTGTCTTAATTTTTGTTTTTATATACATTCTAGTGTTTGTATTTTATAGAATATAAGCATGTGTAAATAAGTAACATAAATCTTTAATAACACAAAGATAATACTTTGCTTAACACTATTGTAGAAAAGTTAGTATTCATTTAATGAACACATATTTATTAGCAATCACCTGTAACATTATTAAATTAAATATCTGGATGACTTCATGGTTATAGGAAATGGAGGCTACAATTGTTATATAATTTTTCTACTTTTCCAGAATTACTAAGTGTCAGACTGACACTGTGGTAGTCTCCATTATATTGATGACCAATTAGTGTTTTTATGTCAACTTCTGAATTGTTGTGCAAATAATAATCACATGAGACTTAATGTCATGTATATTTCTTATTTAACTCTTACCAGAAATGCATTCTCCTTTTACTTTATTATAGAGTTAACTTCTTGTTAAATGATCTTGTATTAAAAAATTAGTTGAGTAGCTCACACCTGTAATCCCTGTAATCCTGTAATCAAGAGGCTGAGATCTGAGGATCACAGTTAAAATCCAACCACTAACAGTTATATCTGAGACATTTTTTTCTACAATTAACCACAAAAGGCCAGAAGTGGAACTGTAGCACAAATGGCAGAGTATTAGCCATGAGCAAAGGAGTACAGCGATAGTTCCCAGGCCCCTAGTTCAATCCCCAATACTGGCACTAAAAGATAAATAAAAATGTTCATAATTCCATAAAGTAGTGGTTAAAATCTAAGCCAGAGGATTTCCAATAAACACCTTATAAATCTATCAATGTTCTCATCCTTTCTCACTGAGCTTCCTATCTCACATTCACACATACAGCAGAATGTGCTTTGCTCCATGATTTCAATGAGACCCAAATACAGCAATATAACAAATAAGTGTTGGATTCCTTTCCTTTTCTCAGTAACTCAGAAGCCAGTGGTAATTTGGATTCATTGTTGTTCTGGATATTTTCAGCAAGTACTTCAGGATCAATGAAATCTTTGATAAAATTGTCTCATGTTACCCACAGTTATTTTTGAAAAGGTTTTAATTTAGAATGTAGACAACTGGGAATTATAATGTTTGTAACTGCTCAAATCTCTATAGTAATTACAACCAGTCCATGAGGTGGAGGAGAGATGAATGAAGAGAAGAAGTGAGGTTGTTTGGAGAGAGCCTTATCTCAGATCTTTGCAACAGGAGCTCTCAAGCTGCTGGAACAGCCTGGTCTGGACTCAGTGACTGTACTATTTCCTAATTTTAGATTTTAAAATCCACCAAAAATACTGTCACTAGTGCATCGATTTCACTTTTGAATTAAAAAAAAGCTGATAATGGAAACAACAATAAACCAGGAAAGGTCGTTTATTTGAAGGCTATGAGTCACATTAGAGATAAAATACAAGAGCTGGCAATACCCATCCTTAAGATTTATAGATTTCAATAAAATAAAACACTTCAATAATGGTTTCACTGTTCTATTTTTCTTCTGTTCTATTATTGCAGCTTTTGCTTTTTATGTTTGTAGTTTTTATATTGACCATTTAGTATTTTATATCAAAAGTCATCTTGCTGACTTTATTGATTTTGACCATAATTTACTATTACTTAGGTGTTCAGATTTACTTCATTGATCTTACTTTGCATTCACTCTTACTTACTTTAAACACTCAAAATGAGTGGATTCAAAAGGAAAACTTCTCCATTTTGGGTGTCTTTTCTTTTGGCTTCCATTTCCACTCTCTTTAAGGTATATGTGGGAATTTTTGTTGGTAGGGGAACATTTAAGGGGATGTTGGTCTTGCTGGCAGTTTGAATTTTTGTTTGGTTTGTGAGGGTCAACTGTTATATAAAGGTTGTAAATACAGTTTTACTCCAGTTTCCTTCTAGGAATAAACATCAAGTGGTGACCATATCACTCATTGGACTGTTCTTTTTCCCCCAATTATTTACCAAACTGCTTTCTTAATGGTTCTGGAAACTTGGAGAATTAGAAGTCATAATTGTTGGAACATGTTCTCTATTCCAATCATTGTTCTATGAACCCCATCTATAACAGCTCCCACTCACTAGAACACATATAAACTAGTGTTCCAGTCTATAGACAGGTTAAACAATCATAGATCACTTTTCCAAGGGCAAACAATGAGAAAGTTATTAAGCCAGACATTGAACCCTGGAGCTATGGCTTTTATGGTTTGTATTTATATTGTAAACTAAATATATTTAAAAACTGCATACGTCTCTCTACTCTTTTCTAGCTCTTTCTCAGCTCTTTCCTTCTCTTCTCTTTCCCAGCTCTCTTCTCTTTCCTAGCTCTCTCTTTCCCACCTTTCCCAGATGCTCTCATTTCTAGCTCTTTTCTCTCTTTTCTAGCTCTTTTTTCTCTCTTTCCCAGCTAGACACAAAAAAAATAAAAAAGAAAAAAAGAAAAAAATTGCGTAAGTCTCATTGTTAGCATAGAATATTCAAAAATGTTCAAAATTTTAAATACATTTAAAAATGTACTCTGTTTATTGAACTAACTAAACATTCTAAATATAATCAACAGCTCAATTCAACACACTTGAATTTAAAATCCTTAACCTTTGATAATTTGGGGGAGGTTTTTCTTTTAATTTTATTATACTGTGGCTTGAACTCAGGGGACACATATCTTTTGGCTTTCTCGCTCACAGTTAGAACTCTACTAATTGAGCTAGATTTCCAGCCCAGCTCTCTTCCATCATGCCTATCTTGCCATGATGTTCTACCTTGCCTCAGGTCCAAAGCAAAGGTGCAAGCTTACCATGTACTGAAACTATGAGCCAAACTAAGCCTCTCCTTCTTATAAGCTGACTTGCTCTATTTCTTTGTCAGAGTCTTGAAAAGCTGATCAATATGAATAACATAAACTGAATGAGAAGTTAAATATATATTACTTATATATGCAGTCAAAGGGAAGTTAGTAGATTGACAGCAACTATTTGGATATGCTTGAAGAATTTTTATGTAATCTTCATGAAAATCTTATAGTAGATTCATAAAAGAGAAAGATTTAAAACATCCATTGTAAGAAAATCAGATCACAAAACAAGATAGGAAGAGTGAAAAAAAGGAACAAAAGAAACTATAACAGAAAAAAATTAATGAAATGACAATCCTAAGTCTTTATCTTAAACACTTCTTGTAAAGGTCAATAAATTAAATTCTACAATAAAAAAAAAACAGAGAGTATGTATGTGTTTTTAAAATGAAAGAATCACCTGCATACTACCTGTTAGACCTTTTAGCTTTAATGACACATATCTTTACAATAAAATATAAAATATAATGATAAAAACATTAATGGTGAACAGTAGCCAAAGGTCATTTTTTGTTAGTAGTCAGAAAAATAGTTCTAGGTGGTAATACTTGTATAAAATTTACATGTCCAAACCTGTCATAAGCAACAAAGAAGGCCATAATAATTGTGAATATATATGAAGTAAATGTTGGAGTAATTAGGTAGATAAAACTTATTTAATAATCATAAAGGAGAGCTAGGCAGCAATGAAAAATGCAAGAATTTAACACTCTACTTTCAAAAATAAATAGATTTTCTAGACAAAATATTAATTAAGAAGTATTGGACTATAGACATACCAACATAAAAAAACATGGAATATATGTATAGACTACTCACTCTAACAATAGCAAAATACACAAATATCTCCATCTCACAGGGAACATTCTACAGGACTGATCACATATATGCCACAAAATATTCTTTGAAAATTTAAGAACATTACAATAAAACCATAAACTAAGAATGTATGGTTTTTCAATAATGTATTCCTGAATAGCAGTTTTCTTTAGAAGAAATTATAAGATTTTAAAAAATTATTGAATAGAAAATGTAAGAACATTTTAAAAAGTGATACAAAAATAATAGGAAATTACTATGAATAATTATACACTACAAATTAGAATAAATATTAGAAACATGCACCTGCCAAGGACAATGAAGAAGAAATAGAAAATACAAATAGAAAATTTACAAGGGAAGTAAAATAATGAATTTAAAATGTCCATAAAAGAAAAGCTGAGGCAATAATTACTTCACTGATAAACTTCACCAAACATCTGAAAAAATTAATACAAAAGGCCGGGTGCCAGTGGCTCACGCCTGTAATCCTAGCTCCTCAGGAGGCTGAGATCTGAGGTCGTGGCTCAAAACCATCCCGGGTAAGAAAGTCCATAAGACTCTTATCTCCAATTAACCACCAGAAAACAGAGGTGGTGCTGTAGCTCAGGTGGTAGAGTGTTAGCCTTGAACTGAAGAGCTGAGGGACAGCACCCAGGCCCAGAGTTCAAGCCCCATGACTGACCTTCAAAAAATTAATAAAAATATATTTTCAAAAGTTTCCATAAGCAATTGACAAAAATATATCATTCTCAAACTCATGACAAAAGGTTAGTGTTAACATGTTGAAAAATTAGATAAGGACAATACAAAATTTTCAAGTCAATATTTCTTATGTAAATAGATGGAAAAAACTTGTATGAAAACCTAGCAAATTGAATTGAACAGTACATTGACAGGATCACTCATGTACACATGAAATTTATCGCAAAGATACATTACAATAATAAAAATGTAATATACTGCATTAACAGAACAAACAATAAAAATCTATGATTATCTCTAAAGATGTGAAAATTCAGAAATAATTTCTGTTATTCTTCTTAGCATGACACACAAGTGAACATCTTTGCTTATGATGTTATTTTAATTTTGAGACAGAGAGTCATTATGTAACATAGGCTGGCCTCAAAACTCATGATCATTTGGCTTCAGCCTCCTAAGTGTTGGAATTATAGGCATGAGCCATTATACCAGCCTTAACCTTGTTTTTGTTGTGAAACTTCTAATCCCTTTGGACATCATTCAGAAGAAGAGACAGAGTCAGGTAATGTTTTTCCTGTGAGCTGATTTAACTTTATTAAAGGTCTTGCTAGGTGCTAGTGGTTCACACCTGTAATCCTAGCTACTCAGGAGGCTGAGATCTGAGGATCATGGCTTGAAGCCAGCCCTGGCAGAAAAGTCCTTAAGTCTCTTATCTCCAACAAACTACTCAGAAAAACCTGGAAGTAGTGCTTTGGCTTAAGTGATAGAGCACTGCTGCGTGTGTGCGCGGACACACACACACACACACACACACACACACACACACACACACACACACACACACACACACACACACACACACACACACACACACACACATAAAGGTCTAAATGACACCGGGATCTGCACAAGTTCCACCTAGAGGATTTCAGTTCAGGGATGGTGGTAGTATAAAAGGCACATCATTCACATCACCAATGAACTGACAATTGCTCGGATGTATCACATATTCGATCACCATGCAGGCAAAACTATTTTCTAGTCTTGTTTATAAGCAACAGGCAAGCTGGAAAAAATATCTCTCTTTTGCTCCTAACATATAAATGAAATCACTCCTAGGAACATATGAATAAAGACAGTTGAGGGGCATGTATACAAAAGAAAAAAATAATAGAATCCTACAAAGGTTTACTTAATTCCTGAAATTTCTCTAGTAACTAAGCTTACTCAACCAAGTTTTGTTGTACCATTTGTGTGTTCCTATTACTAATATGATAATGTAACTGTTATAGAGTGTAGGTCCTCAAAGAATTTGATATGGAAGATGATCTTATTAATATGTGGAGAAACACACCACTTTTATTTACAGATATTCTCAATTTTATCAGTTTCAAAAGTTCTGATTCATGACCTTGAGTAAAATACATACAGCTGGTGAAATTCCACAATTAAATTTTCTTTAGATATTCATTGTACTCTTGCTAATTGGTGCATTTCCTAGTAATTAGGAACACACTTTAGTTTTAATATCATTGATGTGAATAAGAAACCACAGAATCTATACTCTCTGACAGCTAACTCATTTCATTAATACAAAAGGACTCATTAATTGACTGTAGATTAAGGTTTGTCATGCATATTATCAATGATTCAATGTTATATGGTTCACTTAGTAGATAATACAATTAATTTCTAATAAAATTCTTTCATTAAAATTCAGTGCATACATTGAAATGAAATTGTTTCAAACTTTATACTTGCAGAAGAATTTGCTATAAAGAAGAGAGGACAGTAAAGAAAGGAGAGGTCAATAAGAAATGAGAAATTTCAACTACACTGGACCAGCATAAGAATTCTTACTTAGTTTTAGGGAAAGTCCTTTTTAAAAAGGCAATCTAATTCCAGTGGTGCTCCACTGGTTAACATACAGTAAAGTTCATACTCCTGGCACTGACCCAGTGGCTGCTGGCATATCCAGGACTCACACTAAGATACTCACTAAACCAATAGTTGTGAATTCTTTATGGAGCAAATGAAAAGAAAGAAGAGCTGAAAGCTGGTGTCTGGCTGTATTCAGACTCAGTCACTGAGAGCTACTGGGGTCATCGGGGTCATTACTCCTCATTCTTTGTGTTACAGCTAGAGAAGGAGGGTACAGCACAGGATTCAAAGTTTAAGGTATTCTTTTTCAAAGTTTAAGGTATGTATGTACTCCTTTCTCTGACTTTCTCTATTTCTTCAGCCATAGAAAAAGCAGCCTGTGTCCTTTCTATGATCAGAGAAGATTATGGACATACTCTGTGTATAGAATCACAGGGAGTTGTTGAGTGTTTGTATCTATGAAGTAAAAGAAAGCACAGTACACAAGACAAACACAAACCAAAAGCAAGAAACAGAGAAAGCCCAAGAAAAAATGCTACTTCCACATGCAAATCTGAAGATACACAAAAGCAAGGAATGAATAAGCAGAATAAGCAGAAAAGCTAAAATTGTAGGATAAGTTTATCCATACTAATAACATCTATGATTTAGACTGGACCAGAATTCATGAGCCTTGGTTTTGTAGCTACAGTTGAGTAGGTGAATAACAGTAGGGAAATTATTTGCTTTATTTTAACTTCATTTTTTACTATCTGTAAAGTATCTAAAAATAATCCAAACCTCTTGATAAGATTGTGCAAGAGCCAGAGTAAACCTCCTTCTATAGAACCAACTGAAAGCCAATAAGGTTTGCCAAAGAGAATTGCTCTTCGAAACCAAAGGATTATTAACATCATTCCAACAATATAGGTAGTTTTCTATGAGTAATACTCTAGGTAAATACCACAGGACCTACTGCTATTTAAGGTACAGATTCATCTTGATGTTACAATCTATTTGGATAATAATGGGCAATATGTCAAATATCTAACTCACTTTGTTATAGAGTACTGTAAATCCCTCTATGCTGAGACTATAAAAGTTTGGTCAATCCTCATCACTCATCACCTGTCACCACTTATAGCTGTAGTAATATGCTCTGGACTTCAGTCTGTTCTCAGGTATCCTTCCAATATATATATTAAGAAAAGCATAACGTTATTAATTCTAAAGGTTAATCAATCTTGCATAGTTTTTCTTTGTGATTTTTCTGCCACAGAAATTCACTGAAGGAAATATTGTAATCACTTTTGGCCAACTTCACACAAGCACTTTTTTGCCAAAACCTTGACCTGCTATATTTTTATAATACATCACAGGACTTCTAAAATTATACACATAAAAATCAGCAAGTTATACCTAAATATTTCATAATCTTCATTATATATTCTACATACTACATGATAAAATATTGGGCAAACTCCTAGGATTCATTTTTCAGGAATTTTATTGTTTCTTCTGTCCAGAATTCAAGTGTCAGACCTAATCCAAATGCATTATAAATGAAATTTTGTCTCAAACCAAAATAGCAATAAATATTGACCAGTGATGTCAGTATTTGAGTCTATTACTTCCTAAAATATTAAGTAAAAGGAATAAAACCATCTTTCAAATATTTTCTAAAATACAGCCTCATAGAGATATCACTTTTATGACTGAGAAACAGACTCCTTCTTATAGAAATAGTGTTCAAGGGCAATAAGTAGTGGACAAAATATACATTTATTAGTTTCCTTATCCAGTGCCCAAGGTGTGTTGTACTAATGTACATGTTGTATTAATGTACACTATGGCAAGAATGGCTTCTAGCCAAAAGAAGCACCCAGTTCAATATTTTCTAATATTTATAGAAATATAAACAAAGAAATGGTAAAGTTGGAGGAGAACTGAAATAACATTTCATTTACAACATGGGTATGGAACACCCAGTAAAACATAGATAGTCAAACTCTAGTCATTCAGCATTAATACTGCTATATTCTTGGTTGAATTTTCATATGTGTATAAAAACAATTAAGCAAAGCAACAACAACAAAATGCCATTTAATCATTAACACTGAATAAAAGAGCATGTTTTATTGTCTCTGACTGCAAAAATTCAACTGAGAGAAGAAAGAAATGTAAAAGATACTTAGAAACATGATCTTGCTGGAAATTCTCAGTTTAACAGCAAGCTAGATTCTTAGTGTTTGGTTGTTTGTTGTCACTGATGGATCTTATACGAAGTGAGTTGAAACATCAGATTTGCTGACAGGATGTTATTGGAGTAGAATTGGTTATATGTCTATTGTCAAATATCTTTTGCATAAAGCTCTACTTGAGAAATACCCTTTATTTTTAAGTACTAAAAAAAACTGTCTTTCCCCTGAGAACCAGATGTGTTCTTTTTAACAAAACTGGCACTTTCTGCATTTTACTTAAGCTGTCAAGAAATGCAGTGCCAAATTCAATGCTCAAATGTACTTATTGTGGGGTCTCAATGGATTACAAATTGTGTTTGTTTTTCTCTTTAAATCTGTTATTTAAAATATATTTCATGCTGGGTGTAAGCCAGTGTTTTACACCTGTAATCCTAGCTACTCAGGAAGCTATGTGGTTCAGGTCATCCTAGGCAGAAATGTCCATAAAATCTCTTATCTCCCACACACAAACACAGACAGAGACACACAGACACACACAAACACACACACACACACACACACACACACACACACACACACACACACACACACACACACACACACACACACACACACACTGGAAGTGTAGAGAACTATACTTGAGCACTAAAGCTCCCTAAGGCCCTGAGTTCAAGCTCCACCACCCACCAATAAAAAAAATCTATCTTTATCTATCTATATAATATCTTAATAGGTAAATATATTTCCCCTGTCTTAATGTTTAGATAATTCTTGTTGAACTCCATGTATCTTTGCTAAGGGAGTCATAATTATGGAATGTTTTGTAATTATTGAATTGATATTATAAAAGCATGCTATAGATATTATCATTCACTATAACTGGTCTTAAATGTTTAGAAGACTAATTTGTTTGTTACTGTGAATAGTACTCTTCCTATTTTGTCAAATTATTCCCTTCAAAAACATATATTCATAAAAGTATAATTAATCTAAAATAATTTTTGAGAATAGGCAAATGATCAAGTCCCCTTCTCCCCTTTTTCCTAGTTTAATACTAAAATGATATTTTGAGATTGATAGAAAATCACAGGTGAAAATGAAAAACTCTTTTCATGGGGACATTTTTATTTTGGACAGACCAATTTCCAATTCTGGTTCTCCTTCCAAAAACATTAGAAAACCCAAGGATTCATGAATTACACATCAGTATTTCTGTTCTACTAGAGGATATCAAAGGGTAAGGGGGGGTTGCATAAAAAAATAAAATTTTGCTCTACATATCTACCCAGTAACACCTATGCCGTAAATAGATATGTAGAATGATAAGAAACAATTCAATGTCTTTCAATATAAGAAAATATCAATGTGCATGCTTTGTGTTTTACAGGAGAATTAGATACATTACTAACATGCCATCATAACAAACATGCCTAAACCCACTGGCCAAGTTTGGGAAGATCCAGAAAGAAGGGAGACTATGAATGAGATTTTTAAAGCCAGTTTTAAAAATTGACCAAATACAAAGAAGAAAATATTGAGCTGTTATAGGTCTTTTACCAGATATTATTTTTAAGTAAAACTCGTGTACATTGTTACTATTTTACAACCTGTACTATGGCTTGGAGGCATGGCTCCAGCAGTAGAGTGCTTGTCATATAAACAGGATGCCTTGATTTCAAACCCTAGAAATGCCAACAACAAGAAAACCTTGTATTGAATGTATTATTATTAAAATTAATTTATTCATCATTTCTGAATTAAGAAATTTTCTAGGAGATCTGAGGACCTAATCCCTCATTATGCTCCTTTTAAGTCATGTTGATTCATACAAAGCATATTTCTAATTTTCTTGGACATCATAGAATATAGGAAGAGGGAACACTGCTTATGGATAATAAAACAATCTACAATGTTATTGATCATTACTTATTCTTTCAATTATAAAACATGATAACTGTCCATGGGAACAGTTCTAGTCTTTTTGATAACTCCACGATGTTTAAAGCTCTTTGCAAGTCTTCTAAATGCTGAGTACTAAAAGCAATCATTTATGTCTATCAGATCAAAAAGCTGTATATGGGAATAATTTTGGAAAGACAGACTTTACATAAATGTTAGCATAAATCTTTTACTGAATTTCCCTTCTTTTTAAGAAACAGCAAATATACTCATATACCATATGTAGATAATGACTTTTTATTAATTTAACACAATGCTTGTGTTTTCCCTTAACATATTTATGCATGTATCCATGCAAGAAGAGAAACAAAGACTGTTCATTTTTTAAAGAAGGAGAAATTCATTTTAATTAATGTATTTCGAGTTAACTTGGAGAAGGTAGAAAGAATAATCAGAGAAATTCACAAAAGACAAACGTTCTAAGCATAAATGAACAGCAAATGAGAAAATAAATTGATGGAAATTTAAATGATAAAAGACAAGTTCTTTGAAACATAAATCTTCTCTTATACACTTTAACTTAAATACTTAAGCAATTCTCAGCATCATTATTGGCTTTTATTGTTAATATGCACAATCAAAACTAGGGTAAATTAAAACTATTAACATTCAGAAGTTGTTAAAATACAGTTCTTCCTTATCGCGGATGTCATAGCAAGCAACCACAAAATGTTACATCATCATTCTCACATTCTCAACAGGCAGCATGACCACTTTTTATCACAAATGGATGAAGCACAATAGGATGTTTTTAAACTACCATAGTATCTCATTCAGCAAACTTCTGTGTACCTTATGTAAACTGAGGGCATGACACTGCATTAAATGTACTTGTACCACAATAAAACAGAAACTGTTAAACGGTGATAAACAAATTCCATGAAGAATTCACTTAATGAAATTCCAAACAAGGAAATTCTTCATTTAGAATTTTTTCAGTATACTGAATACTAATGCTTTAAGTTATTGAAAGGAGACATGTAACCTCAAGTCATCTCAAAGGTCTCATAGTTTTTCATTAAATAAATATCTGTTAAATTGTTGAAGTCTCAGTCCACTTCTTAGAACAAATTTTGCTTCAGTTAGCCAGAATACTTTATATTCCAGGACAGTAGTTTGTAAAGTCAGTGTGCGGTAAACTCACCTGGAGAGCTTCAACCTCAGCACTGTGGGCAATCCCCTCTGAATTTCAAATCCATACATGGGGCATGTTGTCGGAGCTTTGTACTAATAATGCTAGGCAGTTGGTGTTGATGTAGTGGTTTCTGGACCTAATTTGAGACTTATCTCCTATTCCAACTCATTTCTACCTTGTTTTTCTCCGAAGAGTGAGGAGCCCACATCAAACAAGCATTAAAATGGATTGGATATGCCTGAGCCCTTGGAGGCACTCCAGCTGAAGGAAAACTAGTTGTTAAGTCTGACTCCAAAGCAGCAGCTTTATTAAAATCTTCCAGAGCATGTAGCTTTCATTCCATTCTGCAACAAGCTACTCTTTCTCTCCCAGGTCATACTCTAAGCTTCACTTATTTGAGACTCACAACTAATTCTCCATGGGGTATTTAACTTAGAGTTAAGTGATTTTACTTCAGTCATCTCCCCATACCAATGTTATCCAATCAAAAATGCAAAGTTAAGCCATCAGTGAGATTTTAATCTTCTAGTAGCTACAGTAACAAGTACAAAGAAATAGACAAACTCTAAGAACATGTATTATTTAACCTAATATATCCAAAATAATATTGCTGCAACATGTTCCAGTACACATAATTGTTAATGTGATATTTTATGTTTCAGTGATATGTCTGAAATGTAATATTGAAGCCATATTTAAATGTGTGTCTAAATGAGGTGCAAAATATTGCACAATTTAGCATGTCTAACAAAGACAGCATATATTCTTTAACAAAGTAATTTAGTATCATATTTTCCGTTCTTAGATCTCAAAGATTTCTATTTTGAAAATACAGTGCTATTGTAACTATAATTTGAGAAAAGAAATCAGCAACAATTAGAATTAGAAACAATTCTGGAATAGCCTCCAATCACAAACTAATAGTGTTTACTATGACTGTACAGGTATATTTAAAAATTGGTTTATCACAATGATCCATTTTAAATTACATTGTCCCATGGATTAACTCTCTTCTCTCAGATAGTTATCATCCTTGTTTTGCAGATGAGAAATGACAGAGCACATAATTTTCTAAAGGTCACTTTCCTAGTAAATGTTCTGATTTTGCCTGTGGAGAAGCCTAAGCTCTTTCTACTGCCACATTCCACTACTACGAGGTAATATAGAATTGCACGTTGCAAAGATTATTATTTATAGGTCAATTATCTAGTAAGCAAAATATTGGCATATTTTATTTTAATGAAAGAACTATTTCTGGATTCTTAGCACATGGACCGAACATTTTTATTTTGGCATATGATTTTCAGGACAATACTTGGAGCAATAAAGCAACAGGAGAATTTGTTGAACACTGAAGGTCAGTGGAAGCTGCACTTGAAAGGCACTATGGACTTTATGTGTATTTGTGCTCTACTGATTGGCCCTGTGGTCAATGACACACTCAATATGTAAATGCTGACCATTATTTATTATTTTATTAATTTTAATTTTATTGTCAAGGTGATGTTCAGAGAGGTTACAGTTACATAAGTAATGATTGCATTTCTTGTTGAGCTTGTTACCTCCTCCATGTCTCAAATTATCTCACATATTAGCAAGGAATTGACTTTCAGAAGTATTTGAAAATTAAAATAGTGTAAGGTCAATCTTATAAAGTAAAAGTAAGCCACATACTCATGCCTGTTATCCTACCCACTCAAGAGGATGAGATCTGAGGATCACATCTCAAAGCCAGTACAAACAGAAAAGTCTGTGGGATTTCTTTCTTTTTCAAATTTAAATTTTATTGTAGAAGTGATGTTCAGTGGGGTTACAGTTACATATGTAATAAGTAGTAAGTAATAGGTAGTAATAAGGAATAAATTTCTTTTTGAACAATGTTATTCCCTCCCTCATTTTCTCCCACTTTACTCTCTAACCTCCCTTTCCCCTGAGATGTAGAGTTCATTATCTCCAATTAACCAGCAAAATACCAGAAGTTGAGCTGTGGCTCAGTGGTAGAGCAGTAGCCTTGAGTATAACAGTTCAGGGATAGTGCCCTGGCCCTAAGATCAATCCCCCAGACTGCCACCCCCCCATACAGACATAAAGAGTATGCCTATCATTATTAATAAAATTAGGATTATACTATATTTATGATACAATAGTTGGCTAAGATAAAGTAAATATCTAGATTCCTAGTTGCTTCAAAGAACTATATGAATTTAGAAAATTATTTTCAAGATAATAGCTCATTTTTCATGTATCTCTGTGAACAGAGTGACTTTGGGATATTACTTATCGACCACCACTTACTGAATTTCCTATTTTTTTTCTGTTCTATGATACCAGAAATAGTAAATGTCTTTGAAGCGTAACTAACACAAATTGTTACTGTTGTTCATACATTTCCTTATCTTGATACTTCATGGTTAGAGAGCAGCCAATTACCAATAGCTGTCATTAATGTTAATACAAAAGAAAATATTTGGCCTTCTAGCCCTCAGTTCTTCTATTTGCTCTTTATATTTTTATCTTTTAACAGTTGTACAAATGTGTTTCTATTCAATAAAACAGTATATGGATGCAATGAATCTTAATCAATATCACCCCTTCCATCATTCTTCCCTTCCTTCTCAACCCCAACTCTTCCCTCAATTTTCTTAATTTTGTATAATATGCATTTAATTTTATGACTGTATCTCATCTCCTTCCTTATAAGGATAACAGTTGAATAATTAGTGATAATTGAAGATGATAAAATGTCCTAAAAAAGGCAAAATAATTTATGATTCCAGTAGTTTTCATACCACTGTTAATAATGGGAGGGTTCAATGGGCTCTGTGATGGACAAGAATTTTTCAAATAAAGAATATTGTTAAATGATGTTAAAGCATAATAGAAAATTAGTAAAAAGATAAACTATTAAACTGAATATAATACCTAAGTAGCTGTTGACTAATGCACAAGTTATGCTTAAATAATTTATGCAAAATTTAAGTAAAAATCAGTAAGTAGTAAGAGTAAAAAGTATGGCTTAGAAATAGAAAGTAAGGTGCAGAAATGTAGCAGTACAAATACAGAAACAGTAATAGAAATGTAATGGATCAATACCACATGTTACATAAAAAGAAAAAAAAGAAACCAAACCTTTAAAAATTTTGACCTCTAAATTTTACTTATCATAGGAAATGTAAATTCTATAAAGAAATTTGTGGCTGATTTTTATTGGTAAAACAAAGTTAATGTTCCTGGAAATAAAAAGTGCTGTAGAAAATGATTTTTCAATAATTTATGTGATTCAGGCCTTGAAAACATTTTCTATTTGTAGTAAATTCCTTCCCCTGTTCTGTACTTTCTTCAGAATCTATTCAGAGCATGGGTAATATATTCCAGACCTTACCAACGCCAATCTGTGCTCAACTTTACAGTATGGGTGGGAGAAAATCATCAGGTGACAATAAAAGGAACTAATAACTAAACAGTAGAACTGGGTTTCCTGGTGAAATAAGAAAGGACGTTGGACTTTCCAGTTCTTTTGGACTACTTTTTCCCAATTTCTATACTAATTTTTGAGTATTTAATTGTTTCATATTTAGAAAGTGTCAATCTACAGGTAAATACCAGCTAAACAAAATAAAGCTAACCATGTACACAAATTTTAGCAGATTTTAAAGATGTGACTCACACTCTTCATATTCCATTCTTCTAGCATACTTCTGTTATGGTATAGATGTACATATGCATACACATATCCACAGATATGTATATATATATATATATATATATATATACATATATATATTTGTGGGTACCTATGCATACACATACCTTCATGCATGTAATAAATGACTCCTAATTATATCCTGCATACAATAATTTCAGAATTCATTTCTAGTATTAAGGACATGTAGCTCTTCAATAGGGTACAACCAAGACAAGGATTGCCAATGACAAAATAGAGGCAGTCAGTGATTGCAATTTGCCTAAGTCATGACATTAATTTTCACATGGACATTCCAGTATTTGCTCTGTTAACCACAGCATCAGGAGAGTTAGGCTGCTATGTAAACAACAGTGATTTCTCAGGATTTTCTGATTTCTAAACCATTAACAACTGAAAATCTATGGACAGAAATCATAGTCAGGATTTAAATGGAGTTTCGTTTATTTGAGATCCATCAACTGAGAGTTGGTTTTTCTTAAGGTGATTATTGTCAGTGCATTTATGATTATATGGCATTAAATCAGTATAAAACTCTATTTATAGAAAAAATAAGGTTAAAGGAGAAATATATATGGTTACTGTCTCTATTCTTTTCAAAAATCATTTCTATTATCTTTAAGTAGCTGTACAAAGGAATTGCTATTCACCCAACAGTTTATGAATACAGTGCATCTTGATCTATGTCAGCCCATTCAACATGCTCACCCCTCTCACACTACCTCTTCTTTTAGTTATCTTAATTTTTAAGTTATTTATCTAATTTCTTCCCTTTTAACAAAGTACTTTATGTGTAGAATACAGCTTTAAATGTGTCATCTCTTCAACATCTTCATTCCTCTATGACCCATTCTTTTCCTTGTATTTCTCAATTCAGTGGTATATACAATCAATTTTTGCTTGCATTTTCCCTCTTTCTCCCCTTCATTCTTCTACTTTTCTTTTCTTGAAATAATCTGAAGAAAGTAAAAGTTTACACTGGCTTACATAACAATTTTTAACATTCCTAAACTTCTTGTGTTTTTGTGATATGAATTTGTCAAGAGTCATTTTTCCCCAGAATATTTTATTGCTTTAACTTCCAACACTAAGAAATATTGGAATGACATTTTAAAAAATTCTTGTTCTTATCCTAGAATAAGAAGGTCAAGCTTTATTGATATGCAACTTAACCTCACTGAAAAGAAAGGTTTATTCAGAGCTCAGGTCTCCTGGAATGGCTATCATTGCTCCTCTTAGCAAGAAACTAAGTCAGATTGTATATCAGAAAGAAATTTGATAGAATCATTTGGGGATGCAGAATAAGATATTTTAATCTTTACAAAGATCTATTTTGGGTAGTATGCTCCAACTCCCATCCCTTTTTATGACTTACAAAAATATCTCTAGTTATTCTGAGGATAATAAATACATAAGCCAAATTATCTTCAATTTTTTCATATTAACATATAATGAAGTAACCTAATGATAGAATAATAACAAATGATTTATTTAGTCCACAAAAGTATCATTTCTGAATGATATCAATTTATGCATTTCAGAATTCATTTGTGGATCACACATTCTCACTTACTGTTAATTTAATATGCATTCATAATGTAATAATAGCAAATATACTGTTTATATAACTGAATGCAGTGAAATGAATGGGGGTTAGGCTTTTAACATACAAAGTAAATTTATTATAGTAGGAACATATCTCTGAAATGGGGGAAAGGGAAGTAAGTGTATGTATAAAAACACAAGCAGGTGCCAGTAGGTAGCCTAAGAAATCTGTTTCCACATCTCAGGACAATATATAAAAAAATACCAAATTAAATAGGAAAAGGGGAGAACTGCATTTGCTAAAGGGGAGAGTTATGGCTGCACAAATAGCATTATAAGCATGTTTCATGGTTATTTTTCTCACCTGTCTTTGCATTCTTCATTTCTACTATCAGTTTCCATTATTTTATGCCATCTAAGTGAAAAAAAATATGACAGCAAGTACCACTCATGGGAGAGCTGGTGAGTGAATATTACTTTTTTAAATTTAAAACACTTAAAAGACATGATTCTATGTGTGTCACTTTCCTTTGAATCTGCATATATCAGTGTGCAGAACGTTGAAAATGAATTTAAATTTAGTTCTAAAATCTGATGCAATATGTGTCTCTAAAACTTAGTGTCCTAGTTTATCTTAAAATATGAATGCTTCCCCTGACAAATTAAAAAGAAAACCCACGATTGTAACAGGCTGATAAACTAGTTATGTTAAAGATCAACTTCTCACCCTTAAAAAATTGAAGAGTTAATTCAAAGCATTACTTTATTATTTCAACAATTTAAAAGTCAATTTATTTTGGTATATTTAGCTTTCAGAGCTAGTTACAGTAAAACTTATGAAAAATGATTCCTTCATAATAAATAAAATAGTAGATGCTATATTTATAACTCTTTACTGTCTAGAGTATTAGTCATGCATTTAGTATTACAAAGGGAATCATGAGTCTCCAGAGAGGAATACTTTCAACTTTGTTTTTTATTAGACTTTATTTCAAATACAAAATTTGAAATGCATGTAGGAAGTAACTGGAATAATTGGAAAAGTGTAACAAGGAAGACTGGACAAAAGCATTTGGGAATCTTAAAGACAAATAGAAGACAAACAGGACAAAGTTATACAAAGGTTGTGCTTGAGGATAAAGTATGTTACAATAAGCATTCATTAGGTTTCAAGCATATGCCAGGAATTTTCACAAGCCATTGAATTTCATTCTTTTGGCAATATGTTGAAGTGGTTTCTATAATTCTTATTTTACTGTTGAGGATGACATCTTAATGATTTTGGCCCAAATCACATGACTTATGAAAAGCAGAATTAGGATTTATACTTCTGCCAAAAAGAATCCAGTACCTGAGACCTGATCATTTAAAGTCCAGTAGAGAACATGGTGATTTCTTAATGAATTTAAAGCTAGTAAGAAAAGACTCAGTTTACTACCATTAAAAATTACAATATAAGGGGCTGGGAAGGTGGCTCAGTGGTAGAGCACTTGCCTTTCATGCCTGAGGCCTTGAGTTCCATTCCTCAGCACCACATAAGCAAAAAGAAAAAAGCCAGAAGTGGCACTGTGGCTCAAGTGGTAGAGCACTATCCTTGAGCTGAAGAGGTGAGGGACAGCGCCCAGGCCCAGAGTTCAGGCCTCACAACCAGACCCCCCCAAAAAATTACAATATAAGCAGATGCTTGTATATAACTTATGTTGGACTATTTAGAAACGTTCTTCAAAGAAACTGGATTTTTAACCATTACAATTGGCAAGGAAGTCTTCATGATTTTGAGAAACTTGAACTGGAAAAATACTGTTGAAAACTTGGAAGCCTCTGTGTGTGTGTGTGTGTGTGTGTGTGTGTGTGTGTGTGTGTGTGTGTGTGTGTGTGTGTGTGTGTGTGTGTGTGTGTGTGTGTGTGTGTGTGTGTGTGTGTGTGTGTGTGTGTGTGTGTGTGTGTGTGGCATTTTTTCCAGTCACTGTTAAAAAGTTTAAGAAACATCAGGATGCAAAGCAGAGGTAGTTATAAAGGATTCTGGAAACTTGGCAAAATAGTAGAGACTTTAGAGAGGAAGAAGTCATAAATGGGAAGTCTGAAATGTTTTGAAATAAAAGGGAATCAATGAAAACAGGGCTAATGTGGGAACAGACTAGCAGGGAGATAGAAGATAACTGGAGGGATATAAAGACTAGGCTGAGTGAGAACCATAAGGAGACTCCTATAATCATCCAGAGAGGTATTGAAGGTCTAGACAAATATATTGGATTTAGAGTGAAAGAAAGCAAAAGGAAGAATTGACATTTGTCAGCACTAATGCAAAGAATGGCTAAAATAAAGACAAAAATAGATCATGGACATGGAGATTTTAATCTTTCGTGCCAAAAAGAATGGTGCATATCAGAGCCCCCTTTAAGGTGAGAAAGACAAATGTGTTTGTGGCAAGTTAACATTCCAGTGAAGTTGAAATAGCTATTAAACGTTATGAAATACAACACCTATCTATGGACAAAGAAAAAGTTTATATGTGAGAGGTACAAATATGGCTGAGAATCAAAAGTAGTAATAATAGTAATAATAACAATAAAAGTTCAACACCAAATGACAGCAGAAAATGGGAACCAAAGAAACAATGGAACGCACATCACAATATCAAGAAGATAAAAAGGGAGAATTGACCAAAGACAACCTTGCACTACAGACAGCTCTGTACACATTTGTCAGTATAGTTTCATTAGATTATCAGGAATCAGAATTTCTGTGACTTACTGATGGACAGAGAGGTGAAATTACCAAAAGAATTAAGGAGAAGTCATAGAAATGGGAAGGGAAAGAAATCAGAAAGCAGCCAGTGAAAATATAGATCTCTTTACTATTTCTCTTAGAGATTTAGTAAAACACCTTTCTGTGTTCAAAGTTAGACTGGGCAAAAGTGTGAAGTATATTAACCACACAAACTTTACTCAAGAACTGTATAGCCACTAGAAGTTCCCACTTCAAAGAATTTTGAAAAACCACCGTAATACCTGAATTCTAAAACCTAGGAGATAATAAAGACTTAAGTCATAAATGATGTGTAATTTTCTCAATGGAAGTTTATGGCAAGTAGGCATTCTAGTGACTCTTGATACAAAAGAACATCCTTATGGGTAATAAAAATAATGCATAATGTTTATGGTATCTGCATAGGTGATCATTTAGACATTATATCCATTATGGCCATAGCTGTTAATCCATCTGTAAATTTTGAAAACAGTCATTCAACTCAGCACTCTGAATTCTCTGCACTAAGCCCTGGCTGCACCATATCCCACTGGCCACAAACAATTCATCTCCTTCAGAATTATTCTAGGCACACTAGGAAACCTGTGCCTATCTATTCTCCTGAACTACCTACATTTATGAAGAAAATTCAGTGATTGATGGTCAGTTTGGTGTTTAGTGAGCCCATGCTTTACAGACTGATGAATATTTTACTCCTCATGAATGTAAAAACAAACAAACAAACAAAAAACAGCTAGGTCATTATGACTACCAAATGTTAACTCCCTTATGTCCTAAGATACACGATATGTATTTTATTTGTAGTGATACAAAGTTTTCATTAGATTGCAAGTGAAATGAATAGAATGATTTGCATTGGAGACTATTTTGTCACTGTTTCCCTCCCTGTGCACAGATTTCTCAAACAGCATTACAGTGGCTTTGGAAAGAATAACTACATTGCTGAATTTTCTGGAATGTTTCTGATCTTAATTTGATGATTCAGTACCAAATCCAAATAAAATCAAAATATTTGAAAAAGCAGACTAAGGACACCAAATTCTTAGAATAAAGTAAGTAACACAAGTCTCAACTCTATTTATAATCTCTCTCTCTCACACACATACACCTCTCTCTCTCTTTCTCTCTCTCTTTCTCTCTTCTCTCTCTCTCTCTCTCTCTCTCTCTCTCTCTCTCTCTCTCTCTCTCTCTCTCTCTCTCTCTCTCTCTCTCTCTCTCTCTCACACACACACACACACACACACACACCAGAAATACCTCAACAGAACATCTGAAAAATGAAGTTGTCAACTTACTAAAGGCTGCTGCCCAATGCAGGTATCAGCAAATGGAATTGTGCATGTTTTCATGACGCTAACAAAACACATATATTCTCTAAGATGTCATTTTTAAGACTGAAATGTTGCACTTTGCAACAAAATTCAGCAAATTAGGAATGTGATCATCAAGACAAAGCAGGCAGGAGGAATATAACTAGATTTATGTCAGTGTTCTTCCAGCCAGGTTCTTCCAAACCACTACTGGAATCCACAGAGTATTGTGTGAGACTACACTTTGCAGGGTCATGGTGCTTTGCACAGGAGTAACTGCTAAGTATTGTTTTTTTAAAAGTCAGTTTCTCTAATTTCTGACAACATAGATATTACAGCCATAATGAGAATGTATGATCCTCACTTATATATTTTTCCATAGCAAACATGAATTGCCTTCATGACATTAACAAGCTTATAGACATAAACTATTTTCCAAAACTATTTGCAAGGGCTTATTACCCAAAACCACCTGCATGAACTCATAAAGCCTAGTAAATCAGATTAAACAACTCAAACAGACCTGAATTCTATTTCATTTTTAATGCTCCTGTATACACTAGAGAAGTTGTGAGTTTCCCTCCTAGAATATCACAATATAATTTTATAGCAAGCAGTGATGTCTTGCTCTTTGAATACAGAGTACAAATTGCCCCATCCCTCATCAAGCTTTAAATCAATTTATAGATTCATGCACTTTACGTGTTATATTGAATTTTTTTAAAAAGGTGTCATTAAAGATTGTGTTAAAAGTACTCACCAGAGCAAAAAATATAATTCAATGAGGAAATCAAAAGCTGTATGATTTGTTGCAAACTCAGTGAGAAATGCCAACTTGAAATTCAGACAAGGTATTCCTTATCTCCACCGAAAGGCAACTTAAGCTTTATTGATTTTGTAATAATATTTCTTGCTTGAGAAAGTGAACATGATAACAATGCTTTCACTTCATAACAAGAAATATATTCTTTTAAGTATTTGAAGATGTAAAAATGTCAAACATTTCCCAGGGCTTTGGTTTTTACCTCTCTAAAACAAAGAGCGTTGAGGAGGAAAAAGGGAGGAAATAAAGAAAGTAGGAAGTAGGAAAGAAAAGGAGACCAGCAAGAATTAGGGTAGGAATGTCATCTTTTTTTTTTTACATTTTATTTTATTGTAAGATGCGGTACAGAAGCGTTATAGTTACATGAGTAAGGTAATGAGTACATTTCCTATTGGGCATTTTTACCCCCTCCTTTGTTTTTCCCCTAACTAACCCTTCCCTCCTCACCTCCCCAACTCCTCCCTCTACTCACCAAGTTGTAAAGCTCATTTTCAATATAGTGCCTTGTATATCTCATTGTTACAATGGGTCAACTTTTATCTTTGTTTCAGCATTTTGTTATTTCCCTTTCCCTCCCCAAATTAGAAAAATGTAAATACAAGATGTAGTGCACCAGAATCAAATATAGTGACAACAGGGGTTATACCATGGGGGAAGAACATACAAAAGAAAGAAAAAAAATCACATAGTACCTTAAAAACAACAGTGACATCTTTTGTGGGCCTCTCAGATCCAAAAACCATTGGGACATATCCTAGAAACTTTAATAGAAGTGTCCACTAGCTTAGAATATTAAAAATGATATTCCCCTACATTTCCATTCTAGATAAGGGAATGCCGTTTTAAATTGAGTGAATGATGGAAATGACCTTATTGTTACTATCTTGTTTTCCAACAGACTTAATCTCATTAATTTACCAAATAGACAGGTGTAGAAGGCAAACTACTCTTCAAGTATTAGCTTCTGGGAAAGTTAAATCTGTTGCTTGGAACAAAGATCTGTTATCTATAGACTGGGAGCTCTTTCATCTGTGTAACTGTCAATATATGATTCTCACACAATGAGATGTAATGAATTCCTGGGCTTCTGCCTTTGTTACAGAGACAATTAGAGTGTCCTGCAATCCATTATTCATCACTCCTGCTTCAGCTCCAAATAGAACAGTAAATAGATCTAAGGAATAAATATTCTACTCACTACAGAATCCATCCTTCTAGGATCCTTGTCTCTAGTCTCAGATAACCCTCTTGGTCTTAAGCTTGTCAGAGATTTCAGTAGCACTCTTCCTTTAGGAGGAGGGAAATAGCCATCTTTTTTCTTGTTATATTCTTTTTTTATATTTTCTTATACAAGTCTCTTCATACCTTGAAGCAGTCTTTCTACCTTACTCTTTTCATTCTAGGACCATATATTTATTTACTTATTTGAAAGTCATGTTTGTTTCCTGACTTTGAATCCGCCCTCCTTTTCTGTCTGTGTTTTGTTTCTTTTTCTGAACCTCTGAAAACTGATAAGTTTGTCTTTACACTTTGAAATTCAGATTCTCACAGAATAAGTGACTCTTCCAATATTTTAAATATAAAGGTGATAACAGAGAATATGTATCTAACTTTTCAAATTATTCTAAATATGTAATAGCAAAATAAAGAAATTTTAGACTCCCAAGGGATGTAATCAGAAGGGAAATATTAAAAAATAAATCCAATGATTGCTTCAAGAAATATACAGATGTGCTCTCAATATGTTCTTGCGGTTTATTAGAGAAGAATATAATTGCTATGCCATTCTTGCTTTAACTGTGTGAACAAACATTTTTTCCATTAAAAGTATCACATTCATGTGTACACTCAGTTTAGGTATAGTTTGGGGGCAGATCATAAAACTATTAAACAAAGAACAAAAGAAAGTGAGAAAAACAACATTTGGGTCTGTGTGACTGGATGGATTACAGTTATGCTTATACACATTGGAAGGCAAAGGGATCTAAGAAGATTCGATTGAGAAATGCTAGTTGACCCTAACGAATCAAAAGTCAATAAAATATTAACTTTATATCTCAAACATGTGTATTAGTTCCAATGGACATAAACGAACTTTTTAAGGACATATTTATGAAGTCAACCCATTTCATCTTTGGAGACTACCTGTATTAACATACTTTACTTCAATTTTCAAATAAAATTGTGCCATTCTGATTCAGAATTTTGGTGCATACATGATGAGCATGTATGCATGGTCCTGACTATATACTCAAATATCTACAAAATGGTGTTCTACAGGTTTAAAAACCTTACTTAGAATTTCATCTTACATTTCTATTAGTCCATGTCCCTTTCTTCATGCTTTACTTTAGTAAAATTCTTTAGATCTGCATCAAAGAAAAATTGTCTCTCATTAAAATCTCCTTTCCATAACAGCATTGAAAACTGCAAGCAGAAATCTATAGAAATTGCCCTACCCAAAGTGCCTGCTCATTACTAAAGATCTGTTTAGCACCTAGGAGTAAAAATAATGTCCCACATTTGTTCTTTCTGTCTATAGCCCTGTGCTCAGATATGTGTCTTCCCTGATTTGGAAGGCTCCCCTAACACTCACCCTCCTCACCCCTCAGTTTCTAGTCAGCTTAAACAAATTGCCCTTTCCTGACCTGAAACTTCTAAGTTACCATTGCTGCCTCTTTCTTTTTCTTTCTTTCTTTCTTTCTTTCTTTCTTTCTTTCTTTCTTTCTTTCTTTCTTTCTTTCTTTCTTTCTTTCTTTCTTTCTTTCTTTCTTTCTTTCTTTCTTTCTTTCTTTGTTTCTTTCTTTCTTTCTTTCCCTCCTCCTCCTCCTCCTCCTCCTCCTCCTCCTCCTCCTCCTCCTCCTCCTCCTCCTCCTCCTCCTCCTCCTTCTCCTCCTCCTCCTCCTCTTCTTCCTCTTCTTTCTTCTTCTCCTTCTTCTTCTTCTTTCTCTTCTTTCTTCTTCTCCTTCTTCTTCCTCCTCTTCCTCCTCCTTTTACTCCTCTTCCTTTTTCCTCTTCCTCCTTTTCCTCCTCCTATTCCTCTTCCTCCACTTGCCTCTCTTCTTCCCCTTCCTCCTTGCTCTCCTTCTCTCTCCTTTTCCTTACTGGCCACAAGCCATATAGCTACTTCAGAATTATTTCGGGCATATCAGGAGCTTCCAGAAACTTGTGCCTATCTATTCTCCTGAACTGCTTACATTTATGAAGAAAATTTGGTTTTGATTGATTGCTAATTGGGAGTTAAGTGATCCCATGCCTTTCAGACTGCCATGATTGCTGGAGCTTATATTCTTAAAAGGATGTTGCTTTGGTGTTCCCACATTGTCCTTTTCCATGATTATTTTAGTTATTAATAATGTCCATACATTATTTTTGTAGTAGATTGATCAATTAATTATACTATATCATGGAGTTATGGTTGCTGATTAATTTTGGAAGACTGAACATCTTTATTACATTGGGATTTTCAATACATAAACACAGATTATCTCTATTTTTATTTATATCTTCTTCAAATTCAGTTAATTAGGATTATAATTCTTTTAGTAAAGAAGTCTTGTATGCTTTGTTAATTTATTCTCCTAATTAATTTAAAGGTATTTTCCATCTTCACTTTCAATTTTCTTGTCAAAATGTGAAAAATTGACATTATTAAAGCTAATATGGTTGATATTAATATCAATAATAATGAGAGAAACTTACATCACTTTTTGTGATGCTGAAAAAAACAATGATACTTATATGTACACTATATCAAGTTGAGAAGAATAAACAATCTAAAGTGAACATTCAGTAAAAATAAAATTAATTTCTCCCTCAAGCCAATGCTATGAAATGACAAGTCCTACAAAGTTATTCACACTAATTGAAACTGAACAGAAGCTGTAATAAATGACAATATATACTAGCTTAAATCCCTAATTGATAAAGACAAACTATGGTACAGACAACAGTAGAATGATTGTGAGGATTTTAAGTGAGAAGATGCCATTACATAGAATTATTTCAAAGTAAAATTTTCAAAATTTGATGATTAAGCTGTAATTTCATAAAATATTTTATTCACTAGAAAGTAAAATTTTAACATATTTAAGCATGATAGGTCAGCATCTCTGAAGGTAAACCGAAATTTCTCAACAAAATAAGTGAGTAGCTATATAAAAGCAGTATGAGGTGTGTATGTGTGTGAGTGTGGACAAATATGGAGAAAGAAAAAGATGTGGCAACTTGAAAATATAGCTGAAACCATGTGAAGATTACAGGAACATTCACTATAATATTTTTCACCTCATCTAATGGTACAAGTACTTATTTGATATTTAAAAGATTATCATTTAATAGATAATTTGTTATATTAAGTATTAATAATGGCATTAGATACATGAATTACTCTTGCTTGTAATTTTATTAGAAGCATATTAAACTAGTTGTCCTCGGCAAGGTAGTTGTATACATTTACTTTGAAATTGCCAGGGATTTTTATCTCTGGATTCTTTCTCTCTGTCTCTGTCTCTGTCTCTCTCTCCCATTCCCCCCTCATTCAATCTTTCTCTTTCTCTTTCTCTCTTCTGTTTTGTCATGGAGCTTGAACTCAAAACCTATTGCTGTCCTTGAACTTTTCTGTTTAAGATTAACATTCTATCAATTTGATCAATAGCTACACTTCTGGTTTTCTGGTGGTTAAATGGAGATAAGAGTTTCATGGACTTTCCTGTATGGGCTGGCTTTGAACTTTGATCCTTGCATCTCAGCCACTTAAGTAGCTAGGATTACATACATGAGCCATTTGTGTCCAGCCATTCAAGTACTTTTTAATGCATGACCTTTCATTCAGTAAATACAGAATCAAAAGACACCATAAGTTAACAAGAAATCAGACATAAGGAAAGTTTTGCATATCCTACCTCACTTTGTTTTCTTTATATCCCTTTTAAAATGTCCCATAATGTATACTGACCATAGTACTAGAGCTAATTTATAGGGAAATTGGTAGAAGCTCAAATGTAAGGAAGATATTTATAACTATTGTAATCCACAGCTTTCCCCTCTTTTTGAATTGTAACACTACAAACATTAAGTTTGTTTACAACTCCAATTTTCAAAAGATAATTTCCTTTTTGTTTGTACTGAATCTGCTAAAATACAAACAATATGAGAATGCCAGCTGTACCAATTTGGTTTATCTTCCCTTTGTAAAAACAATTTAATCTACTCTCACTTTGCTTTTTGATGTCTGCAAAGGGATTTCTACTCAAGATCATGAGACAAATAAATTGGTTTTGCATTCCAAAATTTGAATTAATTAATTCATGTCTTATGAATTTGTTAGAACATGGGTAACTTTTTATTTGTCTCAACATTTCTGGGAATAGCCTTCCAACTCAATAAGACAAATTTTACATGATATGATTACAAATAAACTAATACATACAGCCAAAGCTGATAGAGAAACTCAAATCAGATGACTCTATACATTGCCTCCGTATGCCCATTCTTTCATACAGGCTAGATAAAGTTCCTTTTGAAAGTAAAAGATATTCTATAATAGAGCATTGGCATTTAACAATAAACTCAATCTTTTACCTTTTCTGGCTCACAATAGTTCACAAAATGGTTAAAGTTAATTCCTTTTACAAAAAACCATCAACATGGTATTTATAGAAGGATTCATTTGCAGTCTTATTTCAAAGAGGTCAGCAGGTGCACTGTATTCTTTGGAGGAATTCTGACTCATTTCTCCAGATTCCAAGATACTGTCTTTGTCGACACAGAAAGCATTTTAAGTATTGCAAGAATGAGTGGCTACATTTTTTGACTCTTCAGAAAAGGTAGAAACTACTTATAAGATATCTATATCTATATCTATATCTTTATAGTATTTGAAAATGTGGTACAACTATCAGATATAGATAATGTTTGGAATGTCCACCCATCTAGTTCACCCGTAACAATCCTATATTGTTTTTCTAATCTCTTGCTAGATATTAATTAAATGAAATCCTTCAAGGGTTATAGATTATACAGCCACCATAGCTATGATTCTTGGATCTTTGCCTTGCATATTTTCTAAAAGTAGATAGCTTTCAGTTATTTACACATCTTTGCTGTAAATAAGATTCATCTTGATTCTTACTAAATTCTGGATGGATGAGGGTAAGCTGAACTTATAAATCAGTGTGGCATTTGAGGAACTTTTGTTTCTAAACACACTTGTGCCTGAAACTCTGTTACTAGAATCGGTTGCAATAGAACAGAAAGAAAGATGTACTCTGTGAACTATTAAAAAGCCCCAGATTGTGAACCTTTTCAGACTAACCATACATAAAATAAGTCTTTATATTTTGAAATAAGACTAAATTGAAGGAAATCACCCAGAATTTTCAAGATCATAATCTTCCAGGTATATCTCCAAATTATATTTCCAAATTTTAATTGATAGCAGATGTTAATTAATATTATTTACTCAACCACAACAGCTAATAAGCATGTGAATTTTGTATAAGTTTTTACTTTTTGTATTAAAATATTTTCCCTTGCATACACATGCTAAATTAGCTACGGAAAAAGAATTACTGAAAATTCTTTTGTAACTATCATCATATTTATTTTTATATACACTGATAAGAGAGATTCTTTTTGTTTATTCATTTATTATATATGTTATTGTTATTTTAGAGGGGATACACAAAGGTGTTGCAGTTACATAAGTTGGGAAAGGAGTACATTTCACTTTTTTGGGGAGGGGGGTCTGGTCGTGGGGCCTGAACTCTGGGCCTGTGCACTGTCCCTCAGCTCTTCTGCTCAAGGCTAGCGCTCTACCACTTGAGCCATAGCGCCACTTCCGGCTTTTTTCTTTTTGCTTATGTGGTGCTGAGGAATCTAACCCAGGGCCTCAGGCATGCAAGGCAAGCACTCTACCACTGAGCCACCTTCCCAGCCCCTACATTTCACTGTTAACAGTGTCACATCTTCCTCATTTTCTCCTAGTTTTTCCCTCCCTACCGTTTTCCCCCCACAAATTGTATAGTTTATTTTCAACATAGTGTCTAGTGAGTATTACTGTCACATTTGTTCTACAGTGGTCAAAATATCGATTTCACAGATGAGGAGACTGTGAACAGAGTAGTAAGGCAATTTTCAGTAAAACAGATACTGCATGCATATTTTTTGTTTTGACTCAAGCCATCTCACTGTGACATCCATGATCTGAAATTTGATGCTGTGTTCTTTCCTAAGGTTAGAAACTACCATTTTATCAAATGAGTGACAGATCACAGATTTGCTGTAATAGTTTGTCCAACAGCTACTCTATGCATGATATTGGCAGAGAGATTTTAAATAATTCACCAAAGCCCTTTATCATCACTAATATGAAGAGGAAAACAAGAATAAAGTGCTAAAATTGAATCTTGCTGTCTTGCAAAATCCTGTGTAATGGTAGTTAAGCAAACAAAGATTAGGGATGGGAAGGGGAAACAAAGAGAAGGCAACAATGCTTGATAAGAAATGTACTCGTTATCTTGCCCATGTAATTGTAACTCCTCTGTACAGTATTCTCATAATAAAAAAATATAAAAAGTCCCCTAATGTTATTGAAAAAAAGAAGTCTCTAATTTTAAAATATATAAATGTTTAACACACAGAAATGGCCCACACTGCTCTCCCAAGATTCAACTTATGTCCAGCCGCTTGTACATTGTGTGTATCAGTGAGCCCACAGTAATGGGAGGTGTGCAGAAGGGGACTGGTATGGTGGCAGCACAAGCTTTAAAAGAAGAGCGAGGACACCTATGACATCACCTTTACAATAAACATTTTAGAAAAGAAGAGCTGTGCCCACGAATAGCAATTTATTGAGCCTCATCCTTATCATCTTTAAATTGAGAACAATGGAATTCCTACTTCTTAAATTTAATTATTTTTTAAAGGGACACATTATAAATATTTGAAAATGAGTTGTTGTTCATAATACTTAAAGTATACATACTACACTCATGACATATCCTAGCATACTTTATTATCATACCAAACACTATCATCCAATTATTCCCAAGCATAAAATTACTTATAAAAGTTGCTACGGATGAATAAACCAATCTGTTAATATTTTAGAAAATACTATTGTACATATGTCTAGATAAAGAAATACATATCAACCAAAAGAATGCAATGCTATAGTCTGACTTTTAAGTTGTGTTATGGTCAAACTATATTTGGAGACATGGGAAAGTTGATTAATTCAGGAACAATAGTATGAACAGCCACAAAACTCTGTGTTTATATTATGGTATCAATGCTATACACAATTTGTATGGCCTTTTCGAGTGTATGTTTCTTCTTTAGCAGAGGTAGGCACATATACCTACTGCTGGAGTGAAATGAGAACTCTGGAATTGCTTTTATGTTTATTTTCCAGGTATTTCTTCTGTAGGTGAAAGTTTAACCTTAATTCTTTATATCTGAAATATATGGAACCTGTGATTCTTAAAATATCCTATAGAAAATACTTTTATCAAGGCACTTTTATTCTTTTATACTTGAGATTTTCATTTAAGTAGCAGAGATATAGTTCTAACAGCTACTTAATTGTATTTTCTAAAATTGATGCAATATAAGATGACATAATTAAACTCTTATTTGAGAATTTAGAGAACTTGGTCAGTATTGGTGACATTTAAAAAACTATTTTTTAAAAATTATTTTCCAATGGAATTTCATCATTGAGGCGACTTGTAACACCAAATGAGCCAATAACTAACCTACAATTTTCTATATGTCACATTATGTGTGATTTCCAGGAAAGATATTTGAAAAAAGAATGCTGGTGAGTATGATATTTCCATAGAATACCTGTTTACTCTAAAACTATAAACTGCATGAATATTAGTCCTGCAGCTTTAGAAGGTGAACTGAACAGATACTGACTAATAGAAGAGTTGAAATTGGGCATCATTAATGGCATTTTCTATAGTTCCTCATTCAGGGAAGAAATTCTGAAAATAGCCATGTGGGAATGCATAAATCCTACTGAGGCTTGGTTAAGTGACATTCGTTATAAAGAACACCTGGAGGGAACACCTGAGAACAGCATCATGGCTAGAAAGATCAGATTACCTGAGATCTGCACATCTTGTGTAAGTAAGGCAGTTGAGGAATAGAATGATCATTCCCTGCAGTCTTCTTAATAGTATTATACTGGAGTATTTGGGTAAAGTTTGTGGTTTAGTCAAGATAATGTAAAGTTTCTGTTTCTTACGTATTTTCTCTTATATTTTTGTGTAATTCTGAACATTGAATGTCACTTTTGGTAAATAAGTACATTTGATTTCTGTTATGTCTGTTCTAGCAGAAAGTTTATGTCTTACAGGTTTACTTGCTTTTATGGTAATCGTTTTTCATCTGAGAAAAACTAATGTTCTACAGAAAATTTATATATTCAATGAAAACTATTGAAAAACTATTGCCATACTATTAATCACTGTAATTGTGGTCAAATATATAAACTTATTACATTAAGAAATAATAAAATTAAGCTGGGCATTGGTAGCTCATCCCTGTAATCTTAGCTACTCAGGAGACTGAGATCTGAGGATTGCTGTTCCAAGCCAGTCTGGGCAGGAAAGTCTGTGAGACTCTACTCTTATCTCCAATAAATTACTCAGAAAATACCAGAAGTGGCACTGGGGCTCACATGGTAGAGCACACTAGCCTCAAACAAAAGAAGCTCAGGAACAGAGCCTAGGCCCAGTGCTCAAGTCCCAGAAGTGGCAAAAATAAAAATAAAAGTAAATGAATAAATAAAATCCAAAGTTATTTCATATAAAAACTTCAAACAATAATTTGTAAATTGTTTAAATTAGTGAAAATTCAATTATGTTGATGAATTTTAGATTTGATTAATTGCTAGAACATTACCAAAATGGAAATGTTGAATGTAAAGATGAAAAATGTGTGTGCAAATGTATGCATGTGTGTGTGCAGAACAATTTTTACAAGTATTGTCATTCAAAAACTTTACATTGCTCCCTAGCTATAACAACATTTGGCACTAGTTTCTTTAAAATGAAAATACATTACCTCAAATAATATGCACATACATTTTCAGGAAATATATTAAGTTAATTTTAAGGTATTATATTATGGGATTGACAAAAATACAAAATGGAATGAGAAGTTTCATTTTGCATATGAAATTTGTAATTGCATGAATTCCCTTTAGGAGTGTATCATTCAGCAAAATGTATCAAAAATACATGTTTGCTTTTACATACATTTACTCTTTTATCCAGCAATGGCAGGACATATACATGAAGAAAATGTAGAAGAAGTACAGACACAGGTTTTTTTTAGTGCATTTACAATAGTAAGAAGTTGGAAATTATAACATGTTCCTTAGAGTGTTTTGGATAATATGCTATTTCATCTATTGAAATTATTTGTGAATGCTAAAATAATTTATATAGGTTTTACATTATATGTAGATTTAGCATACATTTGTCAGTGAGGGAAACAAATCATATACTAGCCTATGCAGCATACCATTTTTCAGGTATTGATAAAAATGCCCCATGCATATTTGTACACACATGTGAATGTAGAAAACATTACAGAAAAATGCATATGATATAATGTGATAATATCATTTTAATGGTTCACATTTCCTGGTTTCAAGGTTATAGATCTTTATTCTCTCTTTCCAATGTTCCAAATGTAGTGTTGTATTGCTTTGACAAAGACTGTCAGAGATACGAAATCCTTGCGGGGGAGTTGAAATAATGCTGAACATGTTAGAACTGATGAGTGTCTTCTGATACCACACAGGCTTTACACTCTCGATCGCCTGACTCAAAGGTTGTGGCAATATAAAGAAAAATAATTGTCATGAAAAACCAGTATAGAGATGAGGCATGTCTTGTATATAGAAAATGTTGGAAGAAAAATTTATCAGAATAAAAAAATTCAGTTTGTAAGATTTCAGGAGTATTTTTATCATGTGTATTTAACTAAGGTGATGCAGGGAGGATTACGAGTTCTTTCAAGCTGCAAATTTGCCACAGGGACATGAGGAGACTCTCTTCTTTTTATTAACCCCTCAAAATTGCTGATGGTGTACATGATCTGTCCAGACTCTTCAGACAATACACATTTCATTTTCTTAGATTATGAAGTGGTTAGGTTTTTATAGAAAGAAATTTTTTTTTTGCTGTTGAAAACATTCTTTTTCAACTACTAATCAATACAAGTTATTAATTTTTATAGTTCTCATCTCTATCAAAATAATTGGCTTAAGATGTTGCATGAGTGAATGAATGAATGAATGAATATGACTTTTCTAGACACAGCCATCTTACAACTATTTTCACCTAAAAATAGTTGTGTAGCTGAACAAAAACCTCTAGGTTTTTTTAAGTGTCTTAACAAGTCCCTTCAAAATGTTAAGTGTTCAGTGTGAGAAACAGCCATAGAAGTAAATTTCTACAACATTATTTCCTAAGTATTATAATGATGACATGAATAGAATGAAAGGAAATATGGAAACAACTGACTTTCTGAGGGATTTAGAGAAAAGCTTAGGAAGGAGTAGTGGTCAAAACTGTACAGAAGTTTGCTTAACAATGTAGAAGTACTGGTGAAGGACATAGAAAGGTTATCCAGAATGAAGGAGCCTAGAGGGTACAAGGAAGAATCCTAAGGGAGATAGCTTCTGTGAGGAGGTCAAATGCAAGTATGGAGTGTGATGGTTAGCCAAAGATGAAGAAAAGTGGAAGTGTTTCAACACACCAGGAATAATTATAATTAAGATATGGAATATAACATATAGCAATGACATATTATTAAATATTATGTTAAAATAATACTTAATACTTATTCAGTGGCTGTCTATAATTCTCTTTTAAATACTAGTGGTGAATGCTGTCAAATCACAAGTTAGGTGAAATGAACCCCAAGGTAAGTATTCAAGTGTTTTTATTTTCATGCAATTGTTTCTAACATATTTATAAGATGATTTCTTTGTTGCTTTGTATGTCCGTCCCCCACAGTATAACCCCTGCTTTCACTGTATTTGATGTCGGTATAATTTGTGGAGGGGAAGGGGAAAAACAAATCGTTTAAATAGGGATACAAGCGGACTCATCGCAACAATGAGATGTACAAGTCATTATGTCGAAAAATGAACTTTACAACTTTGGCGTGGGGGGGGATAGATTTAATTGTCCATGTAATTTTAACCCCTCTATATGGTATTTTCACAATTAAAAAAAAGAAATGCAAGTCAAAAAACTGTGAAGTAAATGTTAGCTTATTGCTTTCTTATTACTTTTTATTTATTAAAAATACATATTAGACTCAAAAAAAAGAAAGAAAATTGCCAATGCATCACATTAGAATCTGAAATCCCTTCTTGATTTCCTGAACAAGTACTACACAGTTAACATACATGGAGCCCTTAACTAAAAATGTCCTCGAATCTAAACTGATGTACAGTTTCTAATCCAAAATGGAGATTCTTTCACGAGTGTCTCTAATAAAGATTATACAAAACTTGTATGTAATAATCTTCCTTATTCTACTGAAATTGAATACACTGACATTCATTTTGGCTGATAAAGTTATATTTAAATGAAACAATTATGATGAACCTTATTTTAGTCTCTCCTGGAAGTTATATTGATCATATCTATTGTTCAGGTTACCAATAGAGCCTATGTTTGAAACTAGTTTGAAGCTAAATAGTAGACAGTAAAGTTTTGAAATCTCATTATGTGGATGCAATAATATAGAGTTTTTAAGTGTAGACAGATCTTAGATACCTTATTCTGTGATCATTAATATATTCCTTCTCTCAACCTAAAATGAACTGGTCTGTAGATAAGGATAATATGATACTATCTTCTGTAAAACTTACCACAAAAATCAGTTGAAGAAACTTGTGCAATGAACCAGTCACAGAAATGGAAGTCAAAAAGCATTTATCTTTGGGAGAAAATCTATTTTTAATAGCGGAATATAATGAGAAATAGCATCCAGAAGGTACACCCACACATTATAATGTACAGCTAAATATCAGCTGATTGGTATTACTAAGTAAAATAGGTATTATATGTCAGTTTTTTGAACAAGCAGAAGAAATTTTAGCTAATGTAAAAATACAAATATAAACATGATTTAAAATTAGTTACTCATTATGTAATATTGCATAGCTCTCATGTAGGTTTTTGGCTGATTGATATGATCTTAATTACTATGTACAAATACTTATTGTGAGTACCAAATGTGATATTTTCCAAAACAATTTTTCCACATACATACAAATACCTTATTTATTTTGTCTTGAATGTTTGCCTTAACTGGATTTTTGAGAAAATAACTACAAAACCACCACTAATTTTATATTTAAATTATCTTCATTGTGTGCATATGTTGGTTTATCAAAACAATTTCACTGAATAAAATTCAAAAAGATGTTTTTACTGTAGATGCGAGTGGTCTGTGTGAATGTGACAGATATTCCAAGTTGCTTTAATCCCATGAAATTATTATATGTTTCTTAAAGCCCATGATGTTTCAAACTGCATACAGAATTAACATTTTATCAGAACCAACAAATAATGCTAATTTAAACACTTGATAATGTTGAGGGAAGAAAAAAAGAAGAAAAATTGACAACAGTAATAAAGCTCACCCACTGCAATAATGTTTTCTGATTAATTAACTTGGAGGAAAACTCAGGTAAAACAAAGGCAAAACTCCATCCCAATCAGCCTGGCATGATTCACCTGACCCAGGCTACTTTACGGCCATCCTTCCCAGCATTCTTTACCCTCCTCCGGCCAATCACTGAATATCACATTTTATTCACTATCCATTACATATAACTCACTCTATACCATATATTATTCATTTCTGTTTTTCTTCTCTTTTTCTTTGTAAAAAATAGTGTGAGACATTCTACCAAATAGTGGAAGTGCATACAAATAGAATAGATTCAACCTGGAAAAAGCCATAGAGGGCTGACTCAGCCATGACTGGTCTTGTCACAGAAAGAGCACTTTTCTATTTAAAACTAGAATCTAAAGTAAAATTAAAGGAAAAAGAAGAGGATATTAAAAAATGTTCAGTCATTGTAAGAGGAGCCTAATACTCTTCTCACAACTCACCTGGGACAAGTTTCTTTCTTAAGTTTTCAATAATAGGACATAGTTCCTCACTATGAAGATTAATGTGTTATTGCGGCCTATTTCCATTGCTTCTTAGTAGATCAGTACTGTTGCTAACTGCAGGCAACACAGCAGAGACAGAGAGTACATTTATTGAACAATAATAATTTGTATTTTATTAATAATTATCTTAATTTGTTTGGACTTTACACTTCATTATTCTGTATCCCTGAATTCAAGCTTCATTGTGGGTTAGGAATTTTCAAGAAAACTGAATGATAAGATGTGGTACTAGGTATAAAATATTCATACTGTGTAACTTGGGCCTTCTGTATAGTAAATATCAAATGGAAAATATGATAGAAACATAATGTTCATAGGTAAAAAAATGTTTTGCCATTTATTCAACTAATTAAGACACATCAAATACATTGTGGCAAGAAACTGTACCAGAAATACTACTGTGTCTTATACTGAATGTAACACATTCAATCAGAGTAAAAAATAAGAGGTTATTCTCAGTATTCAGGATTCCCTCTGTGATGGCACTGGGGAGAATAAAGTGAAAAAAGTATCAAGAGGATTTAACTCAGAGTACTTAACAGTGGATGCAGAGAATCAGGAGGAACCTTATGGGATACTTCAGAGGTAAGTGTTGAAAGAATTTAGTGATCTTTGAGGCTTAAAAGTGGGAGGGGAGAAAATTACCCCCAATATTTCTGTTGATATGGACAGATGAAGTCCAATATTTCATACTCCAAAACTAATTCCTTGTTGCTCAACAAACCATAGACATACTTGGAAGACTAGCTGCAAACTACTGATCTTGCAACTATTTATATCAAACAACAACAACAAATACAAATACAAACAACAACAACAAATACAAATAAAAACTCCTTGAAGCCATCAGAAAGCAAGTTCTTCCTGCTCCCTATCCATTGCCCCTATCATTAAACTGACCCTGGATATAAAAATAGCAAGGCACTTATCTCTCAGACCACCAGAAACATTACTTCTTTTTAGTGTGGGAGCTACTTACTTAAAGGGATGGTGCTGGAGGGTGGTGCACGGAAGGATGAACAGAGATCACACCCATTTTCAGGACAATGAATATTCACTTAAAATAATGATGAAATAAATTTGAACACGTGAGGAAGACTAACTCTTGAAAATACTTATTTTACCAACTAGTACAATTGATTAAACATACTGTCCAGAGTACTAGAGATGCTATAAAATTTAGATATTTGAAAGAAAATGAGTTTTAGGATTACTGTTCTTATAATATCCAATTGAAGAAGACAGAAAAAAGTATAGACAGAAATTTAAAGTGACACTAAAACAAATTCTAGGCAACAAACTCCCTGGAAATCTTCCCTATTGCTTGAATTACGCATACATATAATATATTTCTATTCTTGTCTTTAAAACTACCATCTGTACCTCTACTACTCAATCCAAGAATTAGGAGAGCTGCATATATTATGTGACATAAAGATTATATAAAGTTATTATAATAGATACATATGTATGACTAAAGTTTATTTGAACTGCATTGCTTCTTTCAGAAATTTTTATGTGTAACAAATGGTGACAAGAAATGTGTATTAACATCTTTATCTTAACAATAAAGAATAGAAGAAGAGTGGTAATTCACCTTGAATTTCATGTTCTCTCTATTCCTAAAAGTTTCTTAGTTTTATAATTAATATGATCTGTTTTTAAGAATGACTTCATGGAAACAATTAGGCTTTAGAATGTGGAAGTGAACATGAATTATTCTAAAATACAAATGTCCTGAGAATGAAATATCTCCTTTTACATCTCAGTTTCTGTGCTGCAATTGCACTGTGTACAACCAGAAAAAGTGAGCACTAAGTATATATCTTCAACACACACACTACCACCAACATCAACACCAACAAGTTTAAAAATTATCTTTTCATAGTATTCTCAGAATAAAAAGTTGTAAAAACAAAACCAATATTGCCTCTGGAAATTTGCACAAATACAGTCAGGATTAGACAAGGACTTTCCTCAGCTCCCTTTCCATCCTTCAGTTATTTAAAAGCAGCCTAAAGATAGGAAAAGTTGTACTATATTTGTTAACAAAATTACCATCAGATTGCATCTGCAAACATAATGTCCCTGATCTCTAAAAACCATACATTTCACATTCTGCTCGAGTAATATAATTTATCCTGCTTATAACATCCAGTTTACATCTTCCTTCCCATTTGAGTCAGAGTCTTTGATTTTGTTGGGAAAAACCTGCTTTGATTTTTCTTGAAGTTTGTTTAGTAATTTACTATCACATATACAAACATGGCAGAGAGATTCTGGAAGCTCATGAAGTTAGCTAGCTCTATACCTTGATGCACCCCAAGTCGAGTGAAAAACAAACTAAGAGAAGACTAACTGAACTATGCTCTCCTGTTTTATTTCTAGTTCTTATCATCTACAAACTATAAATTGTTTAATGACAGGAAACTTGCTATTTCTCATTCTCCCCCCCCAAAATTGTTTTAAATGATTGTATTACTGCATTAAAATATATGCCCATACTTACATAAGCCTCAGCATAATTATAGTTTTGTATAATTAGAGTTTTATGTCAAAAGATTTATACTTTTATCACCTTAAGCAATATTTTACAGCTGCCAAGAGTGATTTATGCAATAATGACTTAAACTGTATAATATAATTCTCAAAGGAAGGGCTGTCAAATATTCTTACTGTGAATACTGTAGCTCAGTTTTTTTTAAATTGATATTCTGGTAAATAGCAAGTTAAAATATAGTTAGCACAATCACATGATTACTCATGGTAGAACAATGGATGACATGAAGGTACACTGACTCAATAGGAACTCATTGCATAAATCTCAGGCTTAAGCTACTTATAAAGCCTTAGGGTCACTTTACAAAACAAGTTTTCAGACTTAATGTCTGCTGAGAATTTTGCTACACCATTATAAATGATTCACAAGGGTAGAAGCAAAATACTCAAGTTTTTTGTTAATTTGCTTATTATGTTCACTAAATGACTTTGTTATATTTTTGTGAAATTCTGTATACTGGAGTAATGGAAGCAAGCTCTGAGAAGAACTAAGAAAATCAACATTAGGAAGTGATGCAGTGGCTCAAGTGGTACGGCACTAGCCTTGAGCTGAAATGCTGAGGGACAGTGCCCAGGCCCAGAGTTCAAGCCCCATGACCGACAAAAAAAAAATTAAATTTTAAAAAAAATTAAAAAAAATGTCTAACTAGAAAATCAACATTAAATTATTAAGGAAACTTTGGGAAACAAATGAATAGAAGTGATGAAAGTTTTTCTCTTTATGATTGTGTAAATGTATGTTGTGTGGCCTGCAGGTCAATGGAGGTCAATGCATTTGAATTTAAGTCCTGACTTGTTTTACAATTGCATTGAACAAAACCAATATCCTCTAACAATTCTATTCAAGATATCTCATCTATCAGAAAAAAAGAAAAAAAAAACCTTAGTTATATTCAGAGCAAGAAAGTATCAGCATATTTTCACAATTTATGGAAGTTATTCAAACTCATCATTTTTTCTTTGGGGGTTCTCTAGTCACTTCATGCTTTCCAAATCAATCCCAGATAACTGTACAGTATTTGTTTTGTAATACAAAAGATATCCAAGTACTTAAATCTGAATCCCATCAATCAGAAACACCAATCAAACCAAAAATGTCACCAAAGTTTGATATGTCTATACCTAACTGAGCTTCCAAATGAGCTACTCTTTCATGAAAGGATGGAAATTCTAATCTGCATAAATAAGAAATTATTAGTTAGTGTACTAACATCTTTGCTACAGAAATTTTTTATCATCATGTTTGTGATTCTGTGTACATTCATTAATCTTTAAATTGTTTCAGGTCATTTTACATTTTGCAGTTACATTATATGGACTAACTAGGTTTCACATAACTATCAATTCAAAGCTGCAGAAACACTTTATTTAAAAACTATACTTAGAATATAAGTGGCCTGGGCAGTTCAGATTTGTTTTATACTTCAATTCTATAGGCTGAAAACATTCTGAAATTGTCTACAAGACATAATGACTAATGATAGAGCAGCAGACCCTGAAGAACCATGATACACTGTTGACATTGTATAACAAAGTCAGATGAGGAAGTAATGTCAAACATTCAAACTATTTCAACAGCCCAGTGACTGCATGAGATAGACAAAAGAGATTAAGGTGCACTTGTGTAGTTAGATCCTCAGTCCAATAAATGTTTTCAAGACAAAAAACAGTCCTAAAATTTCTACATTGTAAACACTGCTTATTAGGAAAGGAATAAAAAATAGAAGGACTAAAACAACTTCTATGTTTTTGGTCATCATATAATTTACTTCATTTAAGGTTAGCACACATTTACACAAACCTGTTTTTTTTCCAGTCATAGGTGGTTGTCCTATCAAGTTCTAGTAATTCAGAGTTGTATATTTTCCATCATGGAGCACTTAATTTATAAGGAAATAAGAGAAAGAACTATGTTCTTTGCTATTTTATCTCTAGTTTACCAAATGATGAGTCATTATATGGCATAGGTTATTTGGCATAGAACACAATTATCAAAACTTAAGAGTTTGCTAAAAATCACAGCGGTATCTGCTGCTTCATTGATTTCTGTCATCAGATCTAATAGATGATGTGATTTTGACAAAATTAACTATAATCAAACATTTTCTAAAAGTATTTTAACTCTAAGCCCTAAATTGGAGCACACACATATTTTGGTGTAATATATATATATATATATATATATATATATATATATATAATGGAAACATATTAACATATTGCTCCCATAGCAAGCCTGAAAGAAGGAAATGTATCCCTGAAGGATGACCTTAGGTTTTAAATGCCAGGTCTGCTGCAGTTTTAAAAGTGAGTGCTAATAGTATCAGAGTTATAGCTCCTTTTCTATATTGTTTATTTTATAAACAACTATGACATATTCTCTATTTCTTATTGTAAGACAAAAACTCACACAGCTTTACTCTATCAATTTCAGAAGCTTTTATATATTAAGTAAATGTTATATATTTAAAAAAAAAAAGAAAGGAAACAAGCATTGTGAATCAATATCTAGAGACAAGAAAGTAATAGTTATAAACTAATAGTTTTCATATACAGCTCTCCCCACAACTTTGTGAGATAATTCAAGTTGAAGTAAATGAAATTATGCTTTCTTCTAAATGCACATCAGTGCAATCACTAAGGTATTATCTTTATATTATTCTTTAGAAAAAAACTGTGCAAAACTGACTTGTGACATTTTGTCCTCAGTGTCTTTGTTATTGCCCTTTTGATGAATTCAGAGTACCCTTGTTCACTAAGGAGAATATCAATATCCATACAGCTTATATAGAAAAGCAGTGTAAGTAAAGCATATGTGTACAATGAAATAGATGGGGTTTCTCTGTATATGAACTTTCAATAATCAAATCAGCTTTTCAATGGAATTCAATACACAGAATACTAAATAGATAAACTTTACCATTTTTGTGATAATAGGTGACTTCCACTTTCCTCTCCTCTGACCCCAGCAATGCCTGGGCAATTTGGGCAATATCGTGCCTCTTGGTTTCAGGCCCATGGAGAAAGTCGCAGGTGCATGGCTTCTGCATGACATCTGGCCTGGAGAAACCAGTCATCTCACAGAACCCATCATTGCAGTAGATGATGGCACAGTTCTGCACTCTGGCATTTGCAATGATAAATTTTTTATCTGTAATAAGAAAATGGTAAGCCATCATTTAACTGTTTTCACAAGATTCTTATGAACACTGAAACAAATTGTTGCATAATAAAGAGCCTGATTAAATGCAGGTGCTTCCACCAAGTGCTAGACCTTTGAACAAAAAATAAGCACACAAAATAGATATCCTGAAAGCTATAAAGTTAGCAGTTCTTAGTAATCTTTACAGTATGTATTAAGGGAACCACTAAGCAATTGTAAAAAAAAATCTGATAGTCTAGTTTTGAAGTTCTTCAAGGGGTCCTAGTGGACACTCAAACAGCTGATTCACTGACACTTCCAGAGTTCTATTTAATGGTAAAATAACAATTATCTAAGGCAAAAGACAGAAACATCTTTAAGCTGTCACATTTCTCACTTCAACTTTGGCCTTCAAATACAACTTTTTTAAAGTAGTTATTATTTTTGGATGTAGCCTTTTCTCTGTTTCTCTAAGGCATACTACACATCATATTAACAAATGACAGGACAACTAGCTTTAGCTATGAAACTACTTCACATTTTTCAGCAGTTTAATAATGCAAAGGTTCACCTCTTTGTGATGTATATTTTCTAAAAGATAAAAATATTTGCACACATGTGTAGTAAGCCTTGTGTTAACATCCCCCTTTTTTTCTTTTACTTTAAGAGAAACTTGAAATTTTGTGCAGTAGTGAAAATTTAGATGTAAAGATCTTAGCAATTTTGATCGCAGATAATATTTGCTGTTTCCAGAAAGAATGTTAAGTAGGCTATGCAAGTTTATATGGTTAACAAAGTATCAGATTGTCACATCACTAAATGCAGTGCCATAAAATTTCAAAGTACATAACACAGATGTGTCTTCATGAGAATGAACAAAATGTGAAATATAAATTAACAAAGGTAAAGGGTTACATGTTTACATAATTAATTTCTGGTCATTAGCCTACATCAGATTTTTTTTCCAGTTTGGTCTCTGTGATATTTCATACTTTTCGATTTTTAAATTTCTAGATGGGGAAATTAAAGGGGAGACAAAAGAGATGGGAATGTTCCTTCTTATAGTCAGCTATTTGCATTGGAAACAGGCACAGTGGAGATATTGCTTTCCCAAATGATCGCGTTTGTGTATATTTGCATTCATTCAATATAAACTTTACCTTCTAGAAGCTAACAGCAAGCACGCATCCCTGTCTTTCTACAGCCCTGCAATTTGCCCAGGGCGGGGGGTGGGGGGGGCGGCGGCGGCGGTGGTGGTGGTATTACAGTTTGCATGAGCTATTTACATCGCTGTTTCCATTTACACTGCCCGTGCTTCCACACTATGGCTCGGCTCCCCTTCTGACTTTACAAAAAGTCTACAATAAAACAGCCTCAAAATATACCCCCTGTTTCTACAAGCACGTTCCCTTTAAGATAGTAAGAATAGTAGGGCATTAAGTAGCAAGACAGATAATGGAGCAGTAGGAGCCTAGGATCGAATTGCCTTGTATAATGGAGACCGTAATCTAAAATGTAAATCAAAATTAATATTAGAGAGCGAACGCTCGCGCTGCCTTTGGAACCTCCTGGCTGCGTTTCACAGCCTGTTAAGTTGCCAGAGCCCGGGAGTTGCCCGTCTCCCGTCTCCCCAGCTTGTAAGCAGCGGATGCCAAGTGCACTATCAAAGCAGAGAGCGAGAGAGAGAGGAGGGAACGAATCAACTTACTTTGCCCTTCAAATTTCCGTATGATGGTCCCCAGGAACGTGTTCTGCGGTGCCACATGCCCCCTGCGAACAGGCATGTTGCCCCGGGTCTTCCTGCGAGCGCTCCCCCGCGAGCTCCGGACTTCTCCCGGGATCTCTCCTCGGCTAGAGCCCAGGCCAGCGCGCCAGCCGCTCTTTGTGGCAGCGCATCCTCTCTGGAAAGCAGAAATCTCTTCCCATTAGCACCGCTTCCAGATGCACGCTGTCCTCGCTGGAATCCAGTCCATTCCGCTCACCTTCCAGAGGGGACCTCGCACCGGACTGCCGCGGGCGAGAGAGGTTCGAGGGGGTGGGGGGGTGGGGAGCGGGAAGGAGGCGGGGTGAGGGGAGGCGGCGTGGGGGAGGGCCGTGGGAGGGAGGGTGCGGTGGGAGGGCGGGGTGGGCAGGGGTGGCGGGGGAGTCAGAAGGGCAATCGATCCGTTTCTCTTCTTCCAAGCAGCGCCAATTTCCCAGTGCAAATGGGCTTAACCTGGCTGTTGCCCAGAGCCCCGAGATGGCTGGGGTGGAGGGTAAAGGTGTGTGTGTGTGTGTGTGTGTGTGTGTGTGTGTGTGTGTGTGTGTGTGTGTGTGTGTGTGTGTGTGTGTGTGTGTATGTTGGGGAAGGGGGGGGGACTTGTGAGGCTTTTCTACGAAGGGGAAAAAGAAAAGAAAAGAGGCTGGGGCCGGGTTGGGGCGGGGGGAGGAAGGTTGACGTTTCTATCCCCGCCCTCTCCCCCTGCACACACACACACACACACACACACACACACACACACACACACACACACACACACACACACACACAGCCTTTATCCCGGGTGCTTGGGCGCCGCCACAGCTCGGATTACTCAAGCGTGCTTTAGCGAAAGCCAGCCAAGAAATCTCCAAAACTCAGTAACAAACAGCCACTCAGGGAAGGGGATCTGGTGCGACTATGAGCCACAGGGCATCATCCCCGGGCTCCTCAAGCTGCTGCTGTACTGCTGTAGCTCAAACACCTTCAGCGACCAAATAACTGACAGGTGTGAAAACAGCCCTTCAAGGAGGAGTATTTCTAAGGTCTGTTTGCGCTCCGCTCCAGAGGTGGAAGATTGAGGTTGAGCCAACTGAGAGCCCAGGATTCGCCTCAGGGTGCTCCTGGAGGTGGGCGATGAAGCCAGGGACGAATTGGTACTCAGCTCCCACATTGGAGAGACCGAGAGCTGACAAAACCGCCAGAGCATGCCCAGTGTCCCTGCGTGAGTCCCCAGGGAAGTTGCAAGGTTGGAGGTGACAGGGTCTCCAGAGACCCGGGGCTGTGAGAACGATGAGAAATGGCCAGGCTTGTGTAAAAGGCTCCTGTACAAAACGAGGAGAGAGTTTGAGATGGGCGAGGCAGGTCGCCAGGGGCTGGGGGTGAGGGGGTGGGAGAGGGGGAAGAACAAAAGGTGGGTGGAGCTAAGAGTTGGCCTCCTGGAAGTGACCTCCCAAGCTATGCATCTCCTGAATCTTCTAACCAGACAACTCCTTCGATCTGTGCCCTTTCTAAGGGAGGTTACCCTTTAAAATAGAAAAAGATTCCCGGGGCAAAATAAAGTCCTCTTGGCTCTTGCTTCTCAGAAACTGGCTAACGCGGGAATCTCGTGGAGCATTCATTGCTGTCCAGATAGTCCTGAAGAGTTAGGACATCAAATGCCTCCAGCGAGCATTGATAGGCAGAGGGGTGTTTCTTCTTCTCCTTCATTTCCCTTTCACTCCTCATCCTCATCCTCCTCTTCCTCTTCCTCATCCTCCTCCTCTTTCTTTTTTCTCTTCTTTCTTCTCCATTCATGTTACCTCCTTCCTCAGTAGAGTTATCCACCCATCTTTCTCTAAGTGGTATTTCTCAATTCACAGGACAGAAGTAGAATGAGTACAAATGTCTTATTTTCCGTTGAAGTAGAGTTCCACACCTCTCTATTAAAACATAATTGCATGATGAAGTTCTGGTCTCATTTTAGGGCAGTTAGGTGAGGTGGGTTTTCAACCCTTTATTTTTTTCCCCTGTGCCTTCAGTTGGTGTGTGTGTGTGTGTGTGTGTGTGTGTGTGTGCGTGCGTGTGTGTGTGTGTGTGTGTGTGTGTGTGTGTGTGTGTGTGTGTGTGTGTGTGTGTGTACATAAGGGTAGGACTGAGAAGGGCCAGAACACAGAGTTAGTTTGGGAAGATGAATCATGTGGATTGTGATAAATAAGAGGGAAAGAAACACAAACACTTTTTTTTTAACATTCCAGAAAACATATGCTGAAAAAAAGAAAACACAACTAAAACAAGATTCCAGACAATTCTTACTCTAATGAAAGTGCATCAAAGGGAATACATTGCCTAAGAATATGGAATTTTCTGGTTATTAGTATTACGTTACAACCAAGCCATCTATGACAAGCCTAGGCTTTTAGGATAGCTTGAGTTTATCTGAATTTGCATATTTATTTGCTTCTCTCAGAATATAAAAAGCATGTTTTTTTCTAACATCTGCTTTTTTCCCCTCCTCTTTTTCTTTTTGAGTAGACCATTTATTCAGTTCCCTAGCTGCATCTGAACTTGAGAACAGCATTCCTTTTCCAAGTGATGAATGTGTGGAGCTCTCCATGGTGCTGACTCTCCAGTACTATTAGAAACTACTTTCGGCCTACAACCAGCCAGACAATAGAAATGCAAACGCAGGCAAGAGGTTCTGACAAGTCACATTCACCAACCTTAGCTATCATTACCCAGAGAAAAACACAGCACCATTTCACCCCAAGTGTAAAATAAGTCCTTCTTTCTACTTATATTTTTGGTTGTTTTTGTTGTTGTTTTTTTTGTTGTTATTTTATTATAAAGGTTTTGTATAGTGGGGTTACAGTTACGTAAGTATGGTAATGAGCACATTTCTTGTCAAACATTATTACTCCCTCCCTAATTTTTCTCACACTTTCCCTCCCTCACTTCCTCCCCTCCTGCAAAATTGTAAAGTTCATTTCCAACATAGTGTTTAGTGATTATTACTGTTGCATTGATTCCCCATTTGTCCTTTGTCTCACTGTTTTGTTATTTCCCTTCTTTTCCCCAAATCAGATAAACATATATGCAAATCACAGTGTACCAAAAGCAAAAACAGTGAGAATAGCAGAAAGAAAAAAGAAAAGAAAAAATAAGTAATTTCACACAATATATTAAAACCAAACAAAAAAAATCTCATGTTTCCATATCTTGGAATTCATTTTGATTAGTATCATTTTATATGGTCATATATACATAACTATTGAGCTGTTGTGATCCTCTGCTAGGACTACCCTAGACATATACTAATTATTACAAATGAAGGAGTCTGTGTTTCTTTGGGTCTGGCTTACTTCACTTAATATGATTTTTTCCCAAGTCTTCCCATTTCCTTATGAATGGGGTGATGTCATTCTTTTTGAAGGAAACATTGAATTCCATTATGTATATATACCACATATATTTAATCAATTCATATACTGAGGGCATCTGGGCTGGTTCAATAACTTAGCTATGGTAAATAATACTGCAATAAACAATAAGCATAGTTGTTGGTGGGAATGTAAACTGGTTCAATCACTCTGGAAAGCAGTATGGAGGCTCTTCAAAAGACTAAACATAGAACTTCCTTAAGATCTAGCACTTTCACTCTTGGGCACTGATCCAAATGATCACAAAAAGGCCACACTAAAGCTGCCAACACAACCATGTTCTTTCTCTTTTTTAATTTAAATTTTATTGTAAAGGTGATGACTACATTTTATTTTATTTATCCCTCCCTCATTTTCTCTCACTTTCCCCTCCCTTTCCCCCAGCATTGTAAAGTTCATTTCCAACATGGTGTCTAGTAAGTATCACTGTTGAATTGGTTCACCCATTGTCCCACTGTTTCTGTGATTCCCCTTCCCTTCCCAAACCAGATAAACTTATATATAAGACAAAGAGTACAGAAATTAAAAAAGTGACAATAGGGAATAAATCAAAGGAAATAAAAGAAATGCATACCTAAAAACAGTGCAAAAAAACCCAAACAACCTCTTGCTTTGGGGATGGGAAGGTGGCTCAGTGTTAAAGTGCTTGTCTTGCATGCATGAGGCCCTGGGATGGATTCCTCAGCACCATATAAGCAGAAAAAGCCAGAAGTAGTGCTGTAGCTCAAATAGTAGAGTGCTAGCCTTGAGCTGAAGAGCTGAGGGACAGCTCCCAGGCCCAGAGTTCAGCAGAATTCAGGCCCCATAACCAGCAAAAAACAAAAACAAAAACAAAAAACAAAAACCTCTTGTTCCCCTTTCTTTGAGTTCATTTAGTTAACCATCATTTTATTTTTATTATATTTTTACCATCTAGTCTTTTTTATAATATACATTTTTATTTTAAACATACTGTACAGAGGGGTTACAGTTACATGAGCAAGGCAATGAGTCCATTTCCTATGGAGCGTTGTTATGCCCTCCTTTGTTTTTCCCCTACCATCCCTTTCCTCCCCACATCCCCAACTCCCCCTCCACCCCCAGCAAAGTTGTAAAGTTCGTTTTCAACATAGTGTCTTGTACATCTCATTGTTACAATGGGTTATCCTGTATCCTTATTTCAGCATTTTGTTATTTACCTTCTCCTCCCCAAATTAGAAAAAATGTATATACAAGAATCAGTACACCAGAATCAAATATAGTGACAACAAGGGTTGTACCATGGGGGAAGAACATACAAAGAAAGAAAAAAATTATACAGTATAAGTACATTAGAAAGAACAACAAGAAAGATAAAATCTCTTGTGTCCCTATCTTGGTGTTCATTTCACTCAGCATCAGGTTATATGGTCATATGTACATAACTTTTGACCTCTTCTGCTTGTCCTAGACATATACTAGTTATTGCAGATAAGGGAAACCATGGGACCTATGTTTCTTTGGGTCTGGCTTACTTCACTGAATATAATTTTTTCTAAGTCATTTTATGTGGTCATATGCACATAGCTATTGAGCCATTGTGATCCTCACCTAAGAATTTCCCTCTTTGTTCTCACTGTGTGATGTTTAAAGTGATATTTAAATAAGTCCAGTTTCACCCTTTTCTTCCAAAGCATCAAGAGAAAACTGAACAAACTGCACACTGTGTGGGAAGTGATTAAGATTTCCTGTACACAGTTTCATTGTAATTAAATTGAATGACATACTAATATAACAGTAGATTGTATAACCTACTGTTATAACTGTATTAACCATAAAGTCAATTGTAAATCATGTAAATTATGATTGAATACTGCTTTTACAGTCATAAGTATTTCCAAATATATTTTTAAAGAAAATTATTGTCTTTTATATGACAAAATATGTGAAACACTTAGATGCATTATGTACTATTAATAGGTTGAATACTTTATTGACATCAAGAAATAATGGAATTCCACTTTCTCAAAGAGTAAAAGTAGCTTTCAGGTTTCTGAAATACTCTCTGTTTATGACTTTCAGAATGTACTCTGTTAGGACTGGGTAAACAATCACATGCTAGTGAGAGTTCCATTGTATTTATTATATGAATAATCACTGTGGGCTTCACATTTTTCCCCAGTCACATTTAGCTCTATGATTAATTCACTTAATGATTCAATGTAAAATCATGAAACATGCTATAATCTATGTATTATAGTTGATTGATATGAAAAGAATATTAACAGCATCCTTTTTCTAAATTATCTCTGTAATTATGTTCATGCATTATATAATGGTACAGAGGGGAAAAGTAGATTAATCTATAGTTAGCCAATTTTAGAATCAAACCAGAGGGTGATAAACATGAGTACTTATTGGTAATAAGTTATCTTTCCTAACATCTTCATCTTCTGCAAAAGCTAACCTTAGATTTTAAGTTGTGTAAGAATTCATAATGAACTTTTTTTTTTACTTTAGGGGAAGTTCAAATGTTGATTAAAACATACAACTGTTGAAGTACTACAACTTAGTAAATCTAATTATTGGAAAGATGCAGGATGAATTTAGACTTAACTTCCTAAATCACCTAAATTATATGTTGCTTTAAAATTAACGTTTTTTTTCCCTCTAAAATTTATGTAAATATTTTAGTGCTGCCTATCACAGAATAATAAGTCAATGTATTTTGTATACTTGAAATTCTACATATAAGCTTACAAAGTTAATGAAAACTTGCTTTGAAAGTTCTATGAGAAGCAACTGAAACTTCATATATTTTACCTGAATCTTTTAGAGGGTGATTTACAATTATGACATATTTAAGTTGTATTCTTTGATTAAGAGAGAATGAAAACATTTTAAGTTGGTTTAGAATATAAACTGATGATATTTATGTAACATTTTCTTGATTTGTCAAAGCTAATACATTTGTGTGATGACAGTAATGAACACCTTGACGAAACCATATTATAAGGCTAATAATGTAGATTTGTATATTTTATATACTACAAATGGAGTCACAATTAATTTAAGAAACATCTGACTTTATAGTTATGAATTAGGCAGATTTGTATTATATTATGTAGCTCATTAATCTCATTTGTGGTAAATTTTTTGAACACAACTATTAAAGCAACAATGTTTCTTAGCAGTTTGGAAGAGTGAAAAATGGCAAAGAAAAGACCGAGTTCTAATCTAATATTGTTCTTTATAGAAGAAACTAATAAAACAATTTTATTTATAGCTTTATTTTTACATTAAGTATAACTTTTTAACTTTGTAGTTTGTGTGCAGAAGAAATAGAAACATAAACATAAAATACTTAGCACAAAATCTAACATAGAGAGAATATTTAAGTATCAGCTGCCCTACATTATAAATACTCAATTGTTTTTAAATTAACAATATTAACATGTAGGAATTCATGAATCCAGATTGAGATTGCGTGTATGTGTGTATGTGTATGTGTGTGTGTGTGTATCTGTCTGTCTGTCTATAAGAGAGAGAGAGAGAAGAGAGAAGTGAGTTATTTAATGGAACAGGTAAATCATGTCCAGTGAAATTATCATGGAATATCCACTGACAGTTCACAATGTATTGACACAGCATATTCACTTAAGTTATGAATATTTCATTTGAAAAAATAGATCATTTACTGATGGCATATGTATATTTTAATTTTAATACAGATGGTTGCTATTTACTTTTAACACAGACATATTATGGGAACATACTTTACATATAAAATTTTATACAAATTGTTAATGCTTACCTTAATGCTTTAATAACATATAAAACTTATACTGTCAAACTTCAATGAAAAATGAAGTGTTATAATTCCACTCTCTAAAATATTCTACTGATTCTGGGAGATGATAATTCATATAATTGGCAAATGAGATTGTGACATAATTGAACTCTCATACTTGTGCAATAAAACCTGAAAACATAAGTTTGCTAAAATAAAATTTTATATAGGTGTGCTAAGTACACATTTGATAGTTTATTATGGAAATATTTGTCTAGAAGATGATTATTTACTCAATTTTTAAAGTAATTCTGTACTTTGAACAAAAATGGAAAAATTACTTATCTTGCCTTTTTGAAGGCTAAGACAGTATATAAACTTCCTTTAAATCAATACATCTTAAAATAATTTTAGTTGACATATTTATTTTTATATGTATCAAAATTATTTTTGTGGTAATCATTAATTTTAACTTGAAAATACAACCAAGAATCTCACAGTTAATATATAGCAAAGTGATGATATAACACATGACATTGAGAATCTTGTTTTATAATAATCTTCACAATTTTAAACATAATATCAATCTTAAATAAGCACTCAGTAAATGTATATTAAGTTATCAAATATTGTTATTGTTTATTGTAAAGGTGATGTGTAGAGTTACATAAGTTTACACAGTTACATAAGTCTAAGAACATGATTATAATTCTTCTTGAACATTGTTACCCCCTCCTTGTTTTCTCCCACCATCCTTTCCCCACAATTCCTATCCCCTACAAGTTGTAAAGTTCCTTTCCAACATAGTATCTAGAGAGTATCACTGCTGCAGTGGTTCACCCTTTGTCCTTTGTCTTACCATTTCTGTGATTCCCCTTCCCACCCCCAAATCAGATAATTTTTATACAATACAAAGTGTACAGAAATTAAAAAAACAGTGACAACACGGGTAAACCAAGGGAAACAAAGAACAAAAAAAAAAGAAATAATGCATACAGTACACTAAGGGGGGAAAACTTGTTTCCATATCTTGAAGTTCATTTTCATTAGCATCATTTTATAAGGTCATATGTACATTGTGATCCTCTGATAGGACTGCGCTAGACATATATCAATTATTACAAATGAGGGAAACCATGGAGTCTGTTTCTTTGATCTGCCTTACTTCCCTTAATATGATTTTTTCCAAGTTTTTCCATTTCCTTATAAATGGGGCATTGTCATTCTTTCTCATGGAAGAACTGAAATCCATTGTGTGTGTGTGTGTGTGTGTGTGTGTGTGTGTGTGTGTGTGTGTGTGTGTGTGTATCACATTTTCTTGATCCATTCAACTACTGAGGGGCATCTGGGTTAATTCTATGTCTTGGCTATGGTAAATAATTGTTAATAAAAATATTATGGATTGTTAAATTTGTCCTTTGTTTTGAAGGAAGCATTATTTTTTGAGTCTGATTTTGCAACATCTTTGAGCACTTTGTGCAAAATGATGGGGCCAATTTATGATTCCTGTTTGTGGGAGAGATTGAAGAGCCTTTAGGGAACACATTCAATCTAAGTTTAAAAGCATGAAATGTTGATTTAGTATGAAAATCCCCATTATCAGAGAAAAGCTTAAATGTTTCTGGCAATGGTGTGAAGGGAAAATAATGTAATAATTAAGTGATTTAGAACTTTCTTCAGTCTGAGTATCTTACTGAAGAATTTAGCATTATTTTCATCACTCTCAGAATATTTACATCAAAATTTATAAAGTTGAAAGTTAATTGTGTTAAGGTAGTTTTGATACTAAATAAAATGTGTAACTCCTCTGTACAGTATGTTCACAAATAAAATAAAATTAAATTTAAAAAATGCAGACAGATTAAGATTTTTTAGTTTGCTTTATTTTGACATCATTATAGGTTCATCTAGTTGTAAAAAATAAATCATAGAGCTATTATTTGTCTTTATCCCATTGCTACTACATGCAGCTTGTAGAAAATAAAAATTACTCTGATGTTTGTTGGTTACAAAAGACTAGTAACTAAAACAACATGTCCCACAACTTTGTTTAACTTTGTTATACTTTATATTGAATTTTATAATTAAAGGATACTGAATGAAATCAACAAAGGGACTTGTTGATTTCATTCAGTACCCTTTAATGACTGAAGTTTATTTCAAAAAATTTCTAGCTGTAGCTTCTCAGATGGCCAACCCAGAGACTGGTTTAATTTCTCCCAAACTGTTGTGCTATCTACATGTGAATTGTCACTTCATTGAGATTACTATGTACAGCTTTTAGTAGAGATTGGTAATAAAGTATCTACAGCCCATCTGATTGGCAAACGCCTTAGATATCAAACTGAAGATGTATGACCCAAGGCTTCAGGCATACAAAAATAATCTTATCAAGGAGAATATTCCAAGGATTCAGATATCAATTTACAGCAGAAAAGACAAGCCTTCCTTGGGAAAGTATGAGTTTTGAGGAACCTAGGTAAGTGTTCACTTGCATTTGACAAATTAAAAATCTCTTCAGAATGAACATTTAATGACTGTGGAGGAACTACTAATGGAAGAAGGAATTCAGGTCTTCCTAGAGAGCAATTCCTAATAGTAGAGATAACAACTACCACAGTAGACCACAGTACGAGTTATTGCCTACATTATACACATGCAAGTGATGAGAAGATAGAAATCAAAAACTACACAAGTTTTATCTCTCTAACTTATCATCTTTCTCCATTGTCCTCTGTATTATTTTACTAACAAGTTTTAGATATTCCTGTCCTCCTTTTAGACGCACATTCATTTCCTTGGAGACCATGTGTTATTTATTTCAGGATTCCTAATATTGAGCCTGCCATCTGGCATATAGTGGTGTCCAATAAGTGTTGTTATGTGAATGGGTAGACTGAAAGGAGACCCAGAGATAGAAAGATGGCAATTGGGGCAGCTTTGACAAAGGAAGAAAAGATAGGAGTTAGGAAAATGAGTAAAAGAGGATGAAAAATGAGAGGAAGAAAGAGAAGTAGGAAGGGAATGAAGAGAAGTGGGAAAAGAGAAGAAAGAAAAAATGAAGGAAGGGCAAAAAAGAAAACAGAACAGTGGAAAGAGGAAAATGAGTGATCCTTACCTCTACTGAATCCAGAAACCATTTAACACAGGAATCCCCATTATCACCCCACCCATTTGAACATGGAAGAACAATTTAATTTCCAAATCCCAATAAGAAGTTACAGCTAAGTAAACTGGACATTTCTTGATTCAGGAATGATCACATATTCTTGGAATTTACAGTTGTCTATAAATAATTTACTATGAAATTGAATCCATTTTAATGACATTATGCAGAAACAGATACATATACACATACACAGTAAAGCAACATACTCATAGTGACATAAAATCAATTACACCTTGAAACTACTAAATGGAAATATATTTTCAATTAAATACCTTGTGCTTGACTATAAATCAAAGAAAATCAGCTGGGCACAGTGGCTCTCAACTGTAATCCTAATTACACAGAAGGCTGAGATCTGAGGGTAGAAGTGTAAAACCAGCCCAGACAGGAAATTTTGTGGGATTTTTATCTCTTATTAACCACCAAAAGGCAAGAAATGGAGTTTAAACTTAAGTGGTAGAGTGTCATACTTGAACAAAAAGGCTAAGGATAGCACTCAGGCCTTGAGTTCAAGCTCCAGTATCTATACACACACACACACACACACACACACACACAGAGAGAGAGTGATAATCATACTTACATGTGATCATTATTTAAGCAAGTCAATTTAAGTAAGTCAGGGTTCATACAATTTATTACATGGACTGTAATGATTACTCTTTAATGTTTTCTTCAAGTGCTTTTGTATGGAATTTGAAAGGAACTTGCCACTCACAGAGTAAGAAAAGCTAGGGAACAAAAACTGTCATTTGTCTCAGAGCAGTTTTACAGCTAAGAAAATTGAGGCAGGAAAACATTTGTTTTAGGTCATAAAATGCATTCAGTTCAGTTAATTTACTAGGCTTGTAACTAATATGTGAATTCATGCCCTTTCTAACTGTTGAAAGATACTTTCTCCCAAATCTGTTAAACTTCTAAATTAGATAACTAATTTGAATGTTTCCTTTTAACCAACACTACATATCTGAGCCATGCTGCACATTTAAGCACATTTTAGTAATGCTTTTCAGCACTTTGAATCTTAAAATTCTTTTATGTGAATTTTTCCAATGTGGACATATTTAATCTTTTCTAAGATAAATTTCCGTTTTTCTCTTTAATTTATTCTAATTGACCATTTTAATCTTGTCTTGGACCAAGTACATTTAAGAATCCATACAACACTAATCTTTCATTTCAAGCCCTGTGTTTGAAATTCAACTCTTTTGTTGAATTGTGTTAATATATTTTATAAAGCAAGTTAATCTGAATAACAAAACTATGGTGTCTGCCCTCCATTGAATTACTCATTAATATTGTTAGACCAAGATAGATTTAAACACTAGGAATAATTTGCTTTGACTAAATACATCCCTTTTACTGTGTTTTTAAGATTCAATTTCTTACCATTTTTATCTGAATTGTTATTTCACTGCATAATGTCACATAGCAGTAACTAATACTGGATCATTTTCCCTGGCTGATCATTTCAGTGTCATGTCTCATTATTCTGTCAACTTTAATCTAAAGAATGAATTCAGGTCAGAAGCTTCTCTTTCAAATCTTTCCACTTTTGTTTCATGATATTTTGTCAGGCACCATTATGGGCCAAAATGGGGTTTCTCCTACCCTATTCTGGCAGACATCACATTATGAAGCACACTAAAAATAACACTAGGAAAAAGGAGACATTACTCAGCTGAGAATCCTTTGTTCTGAATAGAATTGTTTAAGGAGTCCATGAAAGAAATCACCCTGGGCATTATTGTGTTTGTATTTTGTACCTTCCTTGGTAAGAAAGATTCTGTGATAATCACTAAGAATATTTCCAGAGTCTGACATTTTCACCAAGATTTTCAACATTAATATTGATACTAAACAGCGTAACCTTGTTATTCTCCTCGGAAGTTCAAGTTATCTCATTGGCTCTGGCATTGAAACAAGATCAGTAAATTGTGGAAGAGGTAGTTCCCTTCCTGGGGTGTAAGTGTATGTACCAAGGTTAGATTTGGCTTCATGCAACAGGAAGCTGTATACTACCATGTTTCACATAGAAATCTGTCAGTCTTCTGCCATATAAGAGTCTGTTAGGGAATCCTAGGGAGAAGAACTTAAGCGTTTAGAAACAGTGTTCTTCTCTCTATTTCACTTTGCTTTTTTACTATGGTATGAATCTGCCTAGTCTGGATGAAAAATAGTTATTGCAGATCCTTGCTTGTAGCTACTATTTGAGGTAATTTTAGAGTTACAAGACAAAGAAAAATAGGAGGCAAAAAGAGAACAGAGAGAAAAGAAATCAGTTGTAGCTCTGTCTTGTATTAAACTAGAACATTTCTCATGTTCTTGAAAATTTTATTTAGCAAATATTCTTTTATGACTCTTTGCTCATGGCCATCTATGACTGGAAAGTAACTAGAGTTTATCAAGTTTATTTGATATTTGAAACATCACCAGTTTTCTATTGCACAGAAAACTTCCAAATAATTACCTATGTGCCTTATGATATGGCCTCATTCCATATATGTTTTCAAATAATTCCCATGAGAAAATTTTCTGTTAGTAACATTTATATAAGATTTTAGTGACCCAGTTTTCTAAGTATTTAAATTCCCTATAAATTTAAATAAAAATAATTTCTACTATGGGGCATCTGGGTTGGTTCCATGTCTTAGCTATGGTAAATAATGCTGCAATAAACATAGTTGTGCTGGTAGCTTTAGTACGGTCTTGTTTGTGATCATTTGGGTAAATGCCCAAAAGTGGGATTACTGGGTCATAGGGGAGCTCTATATGGAGTCTTTTGAGGAACCTCCATACTGCTTTCCAAAGTGGTTGAACAAGTTTACACTCCCATTAACAATGCAATAGGGCTCCCATCTGGTCACATCCCCTCCAGAATCTGTTGTTATTAGATTTCTTGATTATAGCCATTCTAGCTGGGGTGAGGTGCAATCAAAGCATTATATTGATTTGCATTTCTTTTATGGCTAAAGAGGTTGAGCATTTCTTCATATGTATTGGCTATTCTTATTTCCTTTTCAGAGAAGTCTCTCTTTAAGTCTTTAGCCCATTTGTTAATTGGACAGTTGTTTCTTTGAGGATTTGTTATTGGGGGATTTAAATTATTGAGTTCTAAGTATGTTTTAGATATGAAACCCTTGTCTATTGTATGGCTAGTGAAGATCTTCTCCCAGTCCATGGGCTTTCTGTTGATCTTGCTAGCTATGTCCTTTGCCTTGCAGAAGCTCTGCAGTTTCATACAGTCCCATTTGTCCAACCTTTCTTTGATTTGTTGTGTTTCTGACTCTCTATTAAGAAAATTTCAGCCTGTGCCAAGAAGCCCTAGAGTTTCATGGAGTCTGCTTTTATTTCGAGGTCTTTGATCCATTTGGAGTTGATTCTGGTGCAGGGTGATATACACGGATCTAGTTTTCTACAAGTGTTTAACCAATTTTGCCAGCACCATTTACTGAAAAGGTTGTCTTTCTTCCATTCTATTCAACACCAACAGCCAGCAAAGGAAATCCTGTAAAATATGGAGGCTGAACAACACATTGTTAAATCACCAGTGGGTCATGGAAGAGATTACTAAAGAAATTCAAATGTTCATGATATTCAACAAAAATGATCACACAAATTACCAGCTCCTCTGGAACACAGCAAAGGCAGTACTCAGAGGCAAGTTTATAGCTCTGATCTCCTACATCAACAAATTGGAGAGATCTGAAATCCACAATTTAATGAGGCACATAAAGCTCCTCAAAAAAGAACAAGCTAAACCCCAATCCAGTAAATGGAAACAAATAATTAAAATTAAATCCTAAGTAAATGAATCAGAGTCCAAAAAAACTATAGAAAGAATTAACAAAACAAAGAGTTGGTCCTTTGAAAAAATTAATAAAATTGACAGACTCTTAGCAAATCTTATGAGGAAAAAAAAGAGAACACATCCAAATAAGCAAAAGCTGAGATGAGAATGGAAACATCACTACAGAAACAGCCAAGATTCAGAATATAATAAAGGGATACTTCTCAAACCTTTATGCTAATACATTTGAGAAACTGAAAGATACGGACAAATTTCTACCAAATATTGACATGCCCAAACTAAACCAAGATGATTTAAAACAACTTAATAGACCCATGTCAAGCATCAAAATAGAAACCGCAATAAAAGACCTCCCACCCATGAAAAGTCCAGGACCACACTTTTTATGAAGCCAGCATAACCCTCATCCCAAAACCAGGCAGGGACTGCTCAAAGAAAGAGAACTATAGACCCATTCTTTGATGAATATTGATACAAAACTTCTCAACAAAATCTTGGCCAATCAACTTCAACAGCTCATCAAAAGAATCATACACCATGATCAAACAGGCTTCATTTCAGGGATATAAACCTGGTTCAATATATGCAAAACAATTAATATAATTCATCACATCAACAAGAGCAAGGATAAGAACCACATGGTTATCTGAATAGATGCAGAGAAAGCATTTGACAAGATCCATCCTTTATGATAAAGGCTATGGAAAAACTAGGAATCCATGGAAGATTCCTCAATATAATAAAGGCCATATATGACACACCTACAGCCAACATTATACTTAATGGCGAAGAGTTAAAGCTATTTCCTTTAAATTCAGGAACGAGACAAGGATATCCACTCTCCCCACTCCTCTTCAACCTAGTATTAGAACGCCTAGCTAGCTACAGCAATAAGACAAGATGCAGACATAAAGGGGATCCAAATAGGGAAAACTCTCCTTCTTTGCAGATGACATGATCTTGTATTTAAAGAACCCCATGGACTCCAATCCAAGTTACTTGAGCTGTTTGGAAACTTGGACAACTAGCAGGGTACAAAATTAGCCCTCAGAAATCAGTGGCTTTCTTATATGCCAATAATGAGAAGAATGCTGCGGAAATTAGGAAAGCAATCCCTTTTGTAAAAGCCCCACAAAAATTAAAATACTTAGGAGTTAACAAAAGAAGTGAAGGACCTGTATGATGAAAACTTTAAAAACCTGAAAAAGGAAATTAAAGGAGAACTAAACAAGTGGAAAAACCTCCCATGCCCTTGGATTGGGAGGATTAACATCGTGAAAATGGCAATACTGCCAAAGGCTACCTACAAATTCAATGCAATACTTATCAACATTCCAACCTCATTCTTCAATGAAATAGAAGAAGCAATCCAAAAATTCATATGGAACAATAAAAGATCCCGAATAGCAAAAACACTCCTTAGTAGAAAGAACAGCGCTGGAGGAATATCAATTCCAAACTTCAAAGTCTACCACAACCATAGTAATCAAAACAGCTTGTTACTGCCACAAGAACAGACCTGAGGACCAATGGAATAGGACTGAAGACCCAGAAATGAACCCACAGACCTATAGCCACTATGTGATTCTTTTGTTTCTTTTATAAATTCCCCCCCCCCCCATGGTATAACCCCTGTTTTCACTGTATTTGATTCTGGTATACTGCATCTTGTATATACATACATTTTTGTAATTTGGGGAAGGGAAGGAGTATAGCAGACGGCTTAAATGGAAATGCAGATTGACCCGTTGTGACAATGACATATTCAGGCACCATGCTGAAAACGAATTTTACAATGTGGTGGTGGGGGGAAGTTGTTGAGAAGGTGGGGAGGGACGTGATGGTGGGGGAAAATCAAAGGAGGAGGTAACAATGCTCTGTAGGAATGTACTCATTCCTACACCGGTGGCTCACATCTATAATCCTAGCTACTTAGGAGCCTGAGGTCTAAGAATCCCACTTCAAAGCCAGCCAGGGCAAGACAGTCCATGAGACGCTTATCTCCAATTAATACAGGAAACCGAAGTGGCGCTGTTGCTCAAGTGGTAGAGAGCTTGCTTTGAGCTGAAGAGCTCAAGAACAGCAGCATCCAGGCCCAGAGTTCCAGCCCCACGATCATCATCATAATAATAACAATAACAATAATAATAATAAATAACAGGTTAATTCTTTCTGGAGGTTCTCAAATAACAATCACCCATGTCTGTCTTCTAGCTCATGCAGGTTCTGGCATTTCTTAGTGTTCTTCAGATTGTGAACAACACTCCATCATTAATTTCATTATTACATGAAGAGGTAATCTATGTTTTCACTGTGAGTCATTTTCTTTTTTATAAGGATGCTTTAATAGGACTGAAAGTATTCACTAATCCAATACTGTCTCATTAAGATTTTACCTTAACTACTGAGGATATTGTTTTCAAAAAAGGTTACATTTTGAGGTTTTAAGTAGACATAAAATTTTAAGTGTATAATATTATGCAACCAACTCTACCAGAAAATTTAATGTATGCACCTTTTCTGAGGATTAAAATAGAGAGAGGAAGTATGAGCAAAAGCAGACTTTATAGCCAATATACATTATATTTAAAAAAACCCTAAACTATGTAACTTGAGGTTAGGGATGGTGGGGGAAATAGGAGAGAACAAAGGAAGAGTTGATATTGATCAAGGAGCATTGGACTCCTAACCTGATTTATGGAAGTATAATCCCTTTGTTCAATACAACTACATATAGTAAATAATATTTTTAAATACCAATGTGCCCTCCACAAAGATATAGACATCTTTAAGGATGTATTAGCTATTCTGTCTGTCACACTTACCACCTTTCTCCTGTGTTAGAAATCAGAGAGATGAATTCTTTTAGGAACAATTCTGAAATGTGTCACCTGTGTTATCTCTGCAGCTTCTTCCCTGTGACCTGGTAGGGTAGCAGTTTGTTGGAAGGCGTAGTTTTCTTATCTTAGTCTTTGAGCTGAACCAATCAGCTCAGATATTTTTTACTGCAATTGTAAAAATGTAAATTACTGCAAAGTAAATTTTTACTGCATGTAAATTGCTAAACTGCTGACATTTGCTGAGAGCTACACTTTCTCCTTGTCTTTTCTTTGTGTGAGTACTTGTACAAATAAATGCACTGAACTATGGTAGGGGCTGCTTCAGTCTTCCTTACCTCTGGGTGTTGACAGCCTACTTTCCTGTGTCCCAGCTTTCTCTCTCTCTGTCTCTCTGTGTTTTCTTTAATCTTCTACAGTCTTCCCTCAGAGACATCTTTCCTCAAAGATCTTCCCTCAGAGACATTTTTACATGGCTGTTCCTCCTCTGCACTCCTGATAATGGGCACAGGTACAAGGTAAGGGGGACATTCTGGTACAGCAATCTGGTATAGCATATATGACATGAAGTTTACATTTACCTTTGCAGTATCATTCACAAAGTAGCACATTCATGTTATTTTGGAATGCAGCTTTTTTACCCATCTTTCTGGCATAACTCCACTCAAGATAACCTACATAGTTCTTGGATGACCCCATAAGCTGGCACTCCAAACTTCCCAAGGCCTATAAATATACTGAAGGCTGTTTTACAATTTGTGTGTACACTTCTGAAACATGTTGTGCTTTGTTTTTTTTTTACAAAATCACAGGCCCATTACGTAATTTTCTTACTAGAATACACATGATAAACACCTCAACTATCATTGTCCCTCAGTCTCCAAGGTGTTTGTCACTTCTTAATCATTTGATCTGATTATTTTATATCACTAAATGTAGACCAAATGTCATGTGGAATATACAAATGGCTCAAATTCCTTTGCATTAGATTATTACAGAGTTGAGGGACTTAATACAATCATTATACAAGATAATAAATATGTACTTTATTCATTTCACATAACTGCAAGTTTTTCTAACTTTGTCTTTCCATATTATGTTGAAGAAGCCAAATTATTGGCCATATAATGGAAACTATATCAACTCGTTCTATCTAAGAAACCACATATGACAGCACAGGTATGAATGGCTAGTAACTGGTAACATTTGATATAGTATAGTGTATTATCCTGCTCTTTCTAGTTTGTGGCAAGTTAGATTGATAAATTAAATGGTCATATGTAGAACATTGCTTCTGCTTACTTTAGACACAGGTAGCACTAAAAATGTGTCATTCTTTATGGAGTAGATATTATTTTCAGTCATCACATAGGCAGGAGCAGGGTGTTAGCTGTTCTAGTATACTCTACTTTGCGATATCTACTTATCACAGATCTTAATACACTCACAGTCCAAAGAACCAGTATTATAGTTCTTATAGCACTGTGTGGTGTGGTTTTTAGTTAATGTATTAAGAAAAACCTGGAAATGATTGCAATGTCAGTCTATTAACCTAATGAACCATTGTTTAGAAGACTACTATTTGCGGGGCTGGGAAAGTGGCTCAGTGGTAGAGCGTTTGCCTTGCATGAATGAAGCCCTGCGTTCGATTTCTCAGCACCACATAAGCAAAAAGAAAAAAGCCGGAAGTGGTGCTATGGCTCAGGTGGTGGAGCGCTAACCTTGAGCTGAAGAGCTGAGGGACAGCACCGAGGCCGAGAATTCAGGCCCCACAACTGGACCCCCCCAAAAAATAAAGAATACTACTATTTACAGTATAAACCTCACCTCTAATCACAGGGCCATGGTAATATGTCTGGATTTCTATACAAGCTAGGAACAGTGTCTACAAAACTTGTACATATTTTTGAACGTTTTGTCTTTTCCCCAAAGGAGAGTAACTTGGATAAATGTATAAGTATCTCTGAAAAAGCACTCATACAATAATTTTATATGTCCCTGCCATGGTGTTAACTTCATCCTTACTAACGAGTCCTCAGCTTCTCCTCTAATCTGTGGATCTGGAGTTGGGAATTAACTGCGGTGTAGAAACTGCCTTTTCAAATAAAACTTTACAAACTTTTTAATTGCTTTATATTTACAAATTTTATTTTCTACTACTGAGGTGTACCCATTTCAAAACCTGCTTAACTCCAGCATATTAGCCTCACAATTTCCAGGATTATATGTGTATCCTACCATATTTGACTTTACTTATTTATTTTTAATGTTGCTCTTTCCATCTGTACCACTCTAAATAAAACAGCTTTCAGCTAAATGAAAGTGTAATTTTACTCTTCTTTGTTTCCTTGTCTAACATAAGTTCAGTGAAAAAAAATTATGGTGTTAATAACAAAATTAAATGCTAAGGGCAAGAAAAAAAGTGTGTGAGTAATGGCAATTAGATCTACTAATGCCAGAATAAATGACTTTGAACAACACCACTGGGGTCATCTCTTTTCAGCTACTTAAAAACCAACAAACTTTACTTTAAAAAACAAACTTTCTCCCAATCTGTGGACTTTCTATTGATCTTGCTAGCTATGTCCTTTGCCATGCAGAAGCTCTGCAGTTTCATGCAATCTCATTTGTCCAACCTTCCTTTGATTTGTTGTGTTTTGGGTCTCTATTAAGAAAAATTCAGCCTGTGCCAAGGAGACCTAGGTTTTCTCCTATTCCTTCCTGTAATGTTTTCAGAGTGTCTGCTTTGACTTCAATGTCTTTGATCCATTTGGAGTTGATTCTGGTGCAGGGTGATATATAAAGATCTAGCTTTAGTTTTATTTTTTATATGTTTTTTAATTGTAGAAATATTGTACAGAGGGCTTACAGTTACATGAGTGAGGTAAATGAGCCTATTTCCTACCATCCTACCTATTTTTCCTACCATCCCTTCCCTCACCAACTCCTCGCTCCTCTCGCCTGAAATTGTAAAGTTTGTTTTCAACATATTGTTTTGTACATCTCATTGTTACAATGGGTCAAAGCATTTTGTTATATCCCTTCCCCTTCCCATATTATAAAAATGTATATATAAGAAGCAGGACACTGGACTCAGATATAGTGAAAACAGAGTTTATACCTTGAGGGAAGAACATACAAAGGAAACAAAAGAATCACATATTTTATTATAAGTATGTTAAAAACAATAGCAGGAAAGAAAAAAACCACTTGCATCCCTGTCTTGGGGTTCATTTCACTTAACATCATCTCATATGTACATTGCTTTTGACCTTTTTGCTTGTCCTATACATGTACTAGTTATTGCAAATAAGGGAAAATATGGGACCTATTTTTCTTTGGGCCTGGCTTATTTTATTAATATAATTTTTTCCAAGTCTTTCCCTTTCCTAACAAATGGGACAATGCCATTCTTTCTGATGGAGGCATAGAATTCCATTGTGTATATTTACCACATTTTCTTGATCCATTCATCTACTGAGGGGCATCTGGGTTGGTTCCATGTCTTAGCTATGGTGAATAATGCTGCCATAAACATAGTTGTGCTGGTAGCTTTAGTAGGGTATTGTTTGTGATCATTTGGGTAAATGCCCAGAAGTGGGATTGCTGGGTTATAGGGAGCTCTATGTGGAGTCTTTTGAGGACCTCCATACTGCTTTCCAAAGTGGTTGAACAAGTTTACACTCCCACCAACAGTAGGGTTCCCTTTTAGCCACATCTCCTACAGCATCTGTTGTTACTAGATTTCTTAATTATAGCCATTTTAACTGGGGTGAGGTGGAATCTCAATTTTGTTTTGATTTGCATTTCTTTTATGGTTAGAGAGGTTGAGCATTTTTTCATGTGTCTATTGGACATTTTTATTTCCTCTTCAGAGAAGTTTCTCTTTAACTCTTTAACCTTTCTTTGATTTGTTGTGTTTCTGGGTCTCTATTAAGACATTTTTGGCTTGTGCCTTCCTATAATATTTTCAGGGTGTCTGCTTTTATTTCAAAGTCTTTGATCCATTTGGAATTGATTCTGGTGAAGGGTGAAGGAGCTAGCTTTAGTTTACTACAGGTGTTTAACCAATTTTGCCAGAACCAAAGATGCTGTCTTTCTTCCATTCTATTTTTGTAGCTCCCTTATCAAAGATAAGGACTTCATTTCTAGGACTTCAGTTGCATTCCATTAGTCCTCAGGTCTGTTCTTGTGCAAGTACCATGCTGTTTTGATGACTATGGCTTTGTAGTAGAGTTTGAAGTTTGGTGTTGATATTTCTCCAGCACTGTTCTTTCTGCTAAAGATTGATTTAGCTGTGTGGAGTCTTTTTTCTTCATTGAAGAATGAGGTTGGGATATTGATAGGTATTGCATTGAATTTGTAGATTGCCATTTTCATGATGTTATTTCTCCCATCCAGGAGCATGGGGGGTTTATCCATTTCCTTCCTTCTGCTTGAATTTCCTTTTTCAGACTTTTAAAGTTTACATCATAGAGGTCCTTTACTTCTTTATAGTTAAATTCACTCCTAGGTATTTTTTGTGGGGCTATTACAAAAGGAGTTGCTTTCCTGATTTCAGCCACACCTTTCTCATTGTTGGCATAAAGAAAAGCCATTGATTTTTTAGGGTTAATTTTATACCTTGCTACTTTGCAAAGTTTTGGTTCAGCTTGAGTAACTTGGGAGTGGAGTCTATGGGGTTCTTTATGTACAAGATCATGTCATCTGTAAAGAGGGAGAGTTTTACTCATCTTTCCCTATTTGGACCCCCTTTATGTTTGCATCTTCTCTTATTACTGTAGCTAGGCATTCTAATTCTAAACTAAAGGGAAGTGGAGAGAGTGGATATTCTTGTCTCATTTCTGAATTTAGAGGAAATGGCTTTAGCTTTTTGCCATTAAGTATAATACTGAGTATAGATTTGTCATACACAGCTGTCGTTATATTGAGGAACGTTCCAAGGATTGCTAGTTTTCACAAAGATTTCATCATAAAAGGATGTTGGGCCTTTTCAAATGCTGTTTCTGCATCTATTGAGATACTCACTAGCCATACAATGGACAAGGCCTCATATCTAAAATATACTTAGAACTCAAAAAATTAAATCCCCCAACAACAAATCCTCAAAGAAACAACTGCCCAATTAATACATGGGCTAAACTTACAGAGAAAACTTCTCTGAAGAGGAAAGAAGGATGGCCAATAGACACATGAAGAAGTGCTCAACTTCTCTAGCCATAAAAGAAATGCAAATCAAAACAAAATTGAGATTACACCTCACCCCAGTTAGAATGGCTATAATTAAGAAATCTAGTAACAACAGCTGCTGTAGGAGATGTAGCTAAAAGGGAACCCTACTGCATTGTTGGTGGGAGTGTAAACTTGTCCAACCACTTTGGAAAGCAGTATGGAGGTTCCTAAAAAAAGACTCCCTATGACCCAGCAATCCCACTTTTGGGCATTTACCCAAATGATCACAAACAAGACCCTACTAAAGTTACCAGCACAACTATGTTTATAGCAACATTATTTACTATAGCTAAGACATGGAACCAACCCAGATGCCCCTCAGTAGATGATGAATGGATCAAGAAAATGTGGTAAATATACACAATGGAATTCTATGCCTCCATCAGAAAGAATGGCATTGCCCCATTTGTTAGGAAAGGGAAAGACTTGGAAAAAATTATATTAAGTAAAATAAGCCAGGCCCAAAGAAAAATAGGTCCCATATTTTCCCTTATTTGCAATAACTAGTACCCATCTAGGACAAGCAAAAAAGCCAAACACAATGTACACATGACCATATTACCTGATGCTAAGTGAAATGAACCCAAAGATGGGGATAGAAGAGGTTTTATCTTTCTTGCTGTTGTCTTTAATATAGTTATAATGTACTATGTGTTTCTTTTGTGTGTTCTTCCTCCCTGGTATAATCTCTGTTTTCACTGTATTTGATTCTGGTGCTCTGCATCTTGCTTATACATTTTTCTAATTTGGGAAGGAGAAGGAAAATAACAAAATGCTAAAAAAGGGTACATGTTGACCCATTGTAACAATGAGACATACAAGACACTATGTGAAAATGAAGTTTACAATTTCAGGAGAGGGGGAGAGATGAGTTAGGGAGGTGGGGAACAAAGGGATGGTAGGGGAAAAACAAAGGAGGAGGTAACAATGCTCGATAGGAAATGTACTCATTACCTTACTCATGTAATTGTAACTGCTATGTGCGGTGTCTTTACACTGAAAAAAACCTTCTTAACAAGCTGAAAACAGAGTATTGCATGAGTACAACAGTGTGCCCAAATGAATACCCCATTCTTTTCATTCAGCCACAATAACCAAAGACATCTTGGAACCCAATTCACACTCTCCTATGGACTATAGGAAGAAGGTTCTTACAGAGAGATTACAGAATGTGTGACAAATACAGGCTGGAAGTTTCATGTAGCCTTTTGTATTACTTCCTAAGAAATATTTGTCTCTTTTTGAAGGTATTTTCCATAGTGCAAAGCTTTGATTATTTTGAACAGCCTGCAGAAAATAGTAGCTTAAGACACTCGTTCACAGTGACAGCAATTTTGTTGTTACCCCCACACCTTCTGCTTGGAATACTGTCATTGTCTGGACTCACTTTTAGGGTCATAGTTATAGAAGGTCCTTCTCGTATCTTGAGAGAGGAGGCTACGATTTGGCTAATATCATGTGAGGCATAAATAATCATCCAGTGCAAGTTATCAGTTTCTAGGTCCAAAATTACATATTTCTCCCTTTGTTTCAAAATTAGTTCAATATCCAAAATATCAATAATTATGACCAAAGAAAACAGCAGCGATTTTTTAAAATTAATTTAAATTTTATTTTATTTTATTTGAGAACATACTGTACAGAGGGGTTACAATTACATTGGCAGGATAATGCATACATTTCTTACCAAGCATTGCAGCCTCCTCCTTTGTTTACCCTTCACCTCCCTTCCCAGCCTCCCCCCTCCCCCCCACCCAATCATACATTGTATGCTTGCTTTGACATGACATTTTGTAATTCTCCTTGTTGCAACAGGTCCACCTGAATCCTTAAACGACTTGTTTAAGGATTCATCTCCTCCACATGTTATACTGACATCAAATAAAGTGAAAGCGGGGGTTACATTGTGGGGGAGGGACATACAAAGCAACAAAGAAATAATCTTATAAATGCGTTAGAAACACATGCATGAAAGAAACGAAAACATTAAAATACATATTTAAGGGTTCGTTTTCCTAACATCACATTATCTGACCTTTTCCGCTTGACTCATACCTATACTAGATATTGCAAATAAGGGAAACCATGGGACCTATGTTTCTTTGGGCCTGGCTTACTTCACTTAATATAATTTTTTCCAAGCCTTTCCATTTCCTAACAAATGGGGAAATGTCATTCTTTCTGATGGAGGCATAGAATTCCATTGTGTATATATACCACATTTTCTTGATCCATTCATCTACTGAGGGGCTTCTGGGTTGGTTCCATATCTTAGCTATGGTAAATAATGCAGCAGCGATTTTTTTTAAATGCTGGTTTTGAACGTTCTCTGCACCTGGAAGAAAGCATTGAAGCCTGAATCAAAACATACTGATATACAAATAGTAAAGTGTCAAACTCATGAATGAAATACCTAGAACTATGCAAATGAGTAAAGGATCTGGCTTGTGAATGATTTGTTACAAGCAACTGGCATGTAGCCATGGTGACCAAGAAACCATAGAGCATGACAGAGACTATCCTTAAGCTCCTTGAGCTGAGGCTCATAAGCCCTTTCTAAAAGAAGTACCTTGTAATATCTGCAGCTAACTAATTATTATTCTGACATAAACTAGGTGGCTTGACAAAAGGATTTTGTTGTTTTACAGATGTGAAAACTAAAAGCTCAAAATCAACTTGGTGTCAAGGCTGTGTTCTCTCTCTTTAAAAAAGGTGAGGACTCTTCCTTGCCTCTGCCTAGCTTCTAGTGGTCAGCAATATTCCTTGATTTAGTGTCTGCATATGTGTCCAACTTTTCTTTCCTTTTCTTTTGAGACAAGGCATCATTATGTAGTTCAGTCCTATCTGAAACTCAACCTCTGTCTTAGTCTCTCCAATCATGGAATTATCAGCATAGAACATCATGCCCAGATCAAACCCTTTTCTTAAGAGGATAATAGTTATTGGTTTTAGACTAATCCAAATCCAATGTGAATTCTTAACTTGAATACATCCACCAATTCCCTAGTTTCAAAGAAGGTTCCATTCACAGAAACTGCTTGTTAGGAATTTAACATGTCTGTTTAGAAATGAAAAAGAAGCCCACAAGTAATTGTGCAAGAACTTGACATCTTGGTTTGGTAGGAATTATTTTCCAAGAGTAGATGGAAATTCAGCCTTCCAAAACCCTGTGAGATTGGAATCAATCTCATATGACAAGAAAATGTTCCACTATAGACCTGTATATACTACTCAGGAAATTCAGCTTTTATGCTAAATCTTCAAATTGTGTTTTATTTGGCTGAAAAAATACAACTCCAGAAAAATAAATCTCTTCATAGCAAAGGATATAGTCACTAAGCTAAAACATTAGCCTATAGAATATGAGAAGATATTTACCATCTATATATCAATAAGGTTCTAACAACCAGAATACACAGACTTTAAAAAGCTAAACTCCCAGAGAATTAACAACAGCATTAATAAATAATCAAATGAGCTTGATGCTTCTCAGAAGAAGTACATGTGGCTAATAAATGTATGAAGAAATACTTAAAATCCTTAACCATAAAGGAAATGAAAACCCAAACACTAGTCAGAATCGCTATCCCTTATTCAGAATCACTATTATTAAAAATTATATTAAGTGAAGTAAGCCAGGCCCAAAGAAGCATAGGTCCCATGGTTTCCCTTATTTGCAATATCTAGTATAGGTATGAGTCAAGCGGAAAAGGTCAGATAATGTGATGTTAGGAAAATGAACCCTTAAATATGTATTTTAATGTTTTCGTTTCTTTCATGCATGTGTTTCTAACGCATTTATAAGATTATTTCTTTGTTGCTTTGTATGTCCCTCCCCCACAGTGTAACCCCCGCTTTCACTATATTTGATGTCAGTATAACATGTGGAGGAGATGGGGACAAACAAGTCGTTTAAGGATTCAGGTGGACCTGTTGCCACAATGAGAAGTACAAAATGTCATGTCAAAACCAGCTTTACAATGTCGGTGTGGGGGGGGGGGAGGGGGGTATAATTGAGTGGGGGGAGGGGGGAGGCTGGGAAGGGAGGTGAAGGGTAAACAAAGGAGGAGGCTGCAATGCTTGGTAAGAAATGTATGCATTATCCTGCCCATGTAATTGTAGCCCCTCTGTACAGTATGTTCTCAAATAAAATAAAATTAAATTAAAAAAATACAAACAGAAGCAAATGCTGGCCAGAATTTCTGAAAGGGACCTAAATACACTGTAAATGGAAATATAAACTAGCACAACATCTATGGAAGTCAGTATGGAGATACCTAAAAAATTGAAAACACAACTAATCTATGATCCACCAGGTAACACCCATGGGCATTTGTTGAAAACATTGCATAATAATATAAAACAAATGTACTTGCAGATCCATGATCATTGCAACACTATTTAAAATAGTTAATTTGTGGAAACATCCTAGATACCAAACAACAGATGACTATATTAGAATATATATATATATATATATATATATATCTGTGAAAAATAAAATATAACCTCAGGGGAAGAAGTCAGGGTGTTTACGAAATATGATGGGAAGTAACAGTGGACACATAAATAGACAAATTAAATTTTATTCCCTTGTACAGCCATTTAAAGATTAAACAAAAAAATTTAACCGGAGAATTGTAGTTTGTGACTTTGTCAATTTGCTACCATTCTCTTAGTGTAGAATTGTGGAATGCCTTGCTTTTCCTTATCATAAGGAAAAATGTTCTTCCCTAGTGAATGATAACAATGAAGACAGAAAATGTAAAGATGGAGAGGAGTTACGGGATTCCTAAGCTACATCAGAAGAGGTATTTTAGGACTGACTGAAGGAAAATTGATGAGTTGAGAGTGGCTGCTGTTCCTGGAACAAGGCAACTGTGAACATGCAGTATATGCATAAAGGTGTTCCAGGCAAAAGACTAAATAGGTTTTCATTAGCAATATCTATCATTGTATTCGTCTGTCATTTTATTATCTAGCTATCTACCTATCCATCCATCCATCCATCTATCTATCTATCTATCTATCTATCTATCTATCTATCTATCTATCTATCTATCTACTATTTGTCTGTCTGTTTGTCTGTCTGTTTATGTATTATCTTCTTTTTCAAGGGCTCATTTGATGGGCTAATGGGATTATTTAAGATTGAAATTGATATGCTCATTCACAAATTAGACTTGTGTTATCTAACACAGGCTGGATATTTAGAAGATATTTTAACATCGACAATATGCATGATAAATATGCTAGAGGTGTACTTCACATTTAATCTGACACATTTTTGTGAAATAAATACAAAATATTTTCTGTCTGAAATATTTGTGCTTTCTTTTTTTTTAATATTTGTGCTTTCAAATTCTGCATTCAGTAATATCAGACAAAGTAGTAATTATATTAGAATTCTATATTCCATTCCTTGAAATTAAATGTGGAATTTACTACACTTCAGTCACATGAATTGAGTAGAGAAATGGCTTCTATGCTAGAATGATGTATGGATAGACACATGGATAGACACATTGAGAAATGGACAAATGTTGGGCTGGTATCTAGGACTGAAGTTGTTTCTTCTCTTCTTTCCTCACTTGCTCATCCCTTTGTTCCTCCATTTTCTCCTGTTCCTCCTTTCCATTTGCTTTTGTTTCATCTTTCTATACTTCCTTGTATTCTTCTATTTGAGGGTCTAATATCTGTGCCAGTTCTAAATACTACTGAATACATAAACAAAAAGAGAAGTTGTTCCTTTAAAAACCACAAAATGGTATAAATATAAATGTCTTTGAAGGCATAGTGAGTTCAATGTAGAGGAGAATGAAATCCTGACCATATGTTACTAGAGATGATTTCCTAGGTAAATAGTAGGAATATGTCCCAATATCTAAGTAGAAAATTACTAGATTAAAAGTGGAATAAGAGTTTTATCAAAGGATAGAACATATTGTTTATGAAATTATTAGTGGAATGAGGCAGTCAGGAAGCTATCAATCAATATAGTATCATTTCTTATCTAGAGTGTCAAGGGAGCTGAGAAGTCTCTACCATATGGGCAGTATCTTCTAGGAAGCTAGGATTTAGTCTTCATAACAATTTTAGAAGAGAAGAGATGAATATTGTTACAAAACTGTAGGGGGAGAAGGCAAGAAGAAAGGACTGAAAATTTAGAAAACAAGGTAGAATGTAAGCATTCATGATGCCTTGGGTTCTACCCTTAGTGCTGAAAAAAAAAGTTTGGAAAAGCAGTTAAAAGATACTAGTAGAAGACTTCTCAAGTACTATGTAAAGATTCTGACTTTAAGTCTCAGCAGGGAGGATGAGAAAACAGAATGGACTTGAGGCAGAATGGGGGAAGGTCTCACAGATGGATGGAAAATCAGGAAAGATACTCAAGAGACAGCGGGATGTCTTTAGTTTAAACAAAGAAATGAGCAGCACAATTTTAGTAAGTCAGAAATAGAGCATGATAATTCAGGTAAATTCATTGAATGGGAATTGTTTCTGCTTCATGGGATTCCGAGGATCAGATGAGGAATGGAGGTTTTCAAAGAAAAAACCTGAAGGGAAGGACTTACACAATTCAGTAGCTGAGTAGAGACTTGAGACAATCTGATCATTTCTTTTATGATGATGGAAAAGAGTCTGTGTACTGACAGAGGACAAAGATCAATACGTCAGAGAGAGGAAGAAACAAAGTAAGAGTATGCTGTGATATAAACATCCTTTAAGTTTATATACTTGTGCTTTTTCCTACCTTCATTCACTGTAAACTATAGACTTAACAGCTAAATAAAATATTTTCTTTCAAGAACATGATTCTATATTATTATTATTGTTATTATCTTCATTATAATAATCATCAATATCATTATTATTATTATTATTATTATTATATGGGAATACTGAAACTAGAACTCAGGACCTGTTGATTACTAGGCAGTTATTTTACAAATAAGACACACCTCTAGCCATTTTCATTTTAGTTATTTTTCATATACAGTCATGCACTCTTAGCCTGGCACAATCATGGATCATAATCCTACTTTATGCCCTCAAAGCATATTGGATCCCAAGTATGAACCACCAAATCTTACTTGTTGAGATAGGGTCTCCCTAATGTTTCACCTAAGCTAGTCATATACTGTGTTCCTTCTGATCTGTGCTTCCTGAATAGCTAGGATTACAAGTGTGAGTCACTTCATCTGGCCCCAGAGTAATTATATTAACAAAAGTTATTGCTCTCAAGTTCTGTCCTATAATGCTCCAATAAAATTTTGGGAATATTTGTGACAAGACTTCAAGTTTGCATGTCATTTATTCTTTCTCCCATTAAAAAAAAAATTACCTGCATTCCATAATGGAGGAATGGTTTAATTGGCCCAATGTTCCTTGAGATGTTTACTAAGACATTATCATCATATATAAAGATGGCTTTATGATCATAGTAAATCTCCTTATAGAGCTATAACCTAATAAGTAGTAGGGGAAGTCTTAAGTATTCCTTTCCCCTAAAAGTCATGATGGTACAGACAAATGTAAACAATACCAGGAGAGATGGATCTACATGTGTGAGATTCATTTTTTCTTTAATTTCCTTATGAGAAATATAATCTGATAACAACTTGTGCTATGGAGGTGCAGATGGTGCATTTCAGAAGATTTTATTGCCTGTAGTAGCAAAGTCCAGCTTGCCTTAGACAGTTGTAATTAGCCTCTTTCAGCCTCCTTCCAGCTGGGATAAAAACATTATTCCTTGGTGTGTTTGCTCACCAAATGGAAAGGTTTATTTTTCATTTATTACTTGTGACAGGAAACAGAAAAAGAAAGAGCTGTCCTCCATTAATGAAAGACAACCATTCTAGAAGAAAGTTTTGCCTCCCAGGTGAACAAGCAACTATAAAGATATGCATACTTCAGAGGTCATTTTGTAGCTATGTCATATGGTTGACAGGAGTCAAATGATAAAATTCTTTTAATTGGTCAGTTAAATATTCACATCAGCCACAATTATTTCAAATAGCTCTGTGAATATAGAGCAACTTCATGAACACATGGTACCTCTAAAGCCTGTTTTTCCTCAAATCTTTCTTTCCTGGCATAGAGATTTAATTAAAATTGAATGTGCTGGCTGGTTCATTGCCTGTTAAGGCTTGTGTCCAGCCCTTGCTATCAGACTTGAGAGTTGTGACAGTTTTCACTGATGAGCTGCTACCTTTTCAAATGAGGTCTACACAAATAAGAATGGATTAGATTAATTCTTTTACCCTTCATTCACACCTTTCTTTGTAAAAGCCCAAATAGCCCTATGAACACAAATATAAAAGGCTAATTTGCATGTTTAGGCTCCTTGTCCAGCCAAACTCTAAAGCAGAGGACATGAGACTTCCTGGCTTATTCTTCAATGTTGGCCTAGCTGGAGGGAATGTTTTATTAACACCTCTCAACAGGACTTGAAATCTGGCCTTTGATCTGAACAATCAGTACACATTTCTGTGGGGGAAATGTTTGTAATCTTACATCAGGAGTACACTACAATTTTTTGTCTCTCAAAGTTAAAAGCTTTTATTTTCCCAACACTTTTCCTGTAATTGTATATACAAATTTTTAAAGTACAAAAATCTAGACCACCAAATATGATTTGACATTTTAATTTTCTGGGATCAGTTTAATGTTTAATCCCATTAATATCTGTTTAATATTTAATGATGGATTCAATAGCACTCATAAGCCTCCAATCGTTGTGAAAATATAAATTTGGATCAAATCAGTAGAATAAATGGATCCCATCAGAAAAAGCAAAATGAATGTAATTCATGTAAATAAGGCCTTTTCCCATCTGAATGTCCTCTATTTGTAGTCTGTCACCAATAGCAGAAGGGTGATATGGGAAATCAAAGACATTTCAAAATATGATACTTCAGTAATTTAGGTTGTTTTACTGCAGCATAATTCTGACTCAATAATTGTTCACTTCAGTTAAATAACCTTAGTCACTATGTTCTGCTAAATAGAAATGGTGAGCAGTATATTATAACTATCAATGTTAGACAGTATGTTCAATATGTGGCAAGTTCTCCTCTTTCCATTGATTATTGTCCAATGAATAACCCACTGGTTTTGGAATTACCCACATAAGCCAATTTAAAATTCCTTAGTACAGCTGTTATAAAATTGCTATGCAATGGCTGCTCAAAACACATAAAATAGCATGTACAGACAATTAATGTTAATTACTGAGGATATCTATCCCTGACAATTGTAGCTATACTACCTTATTTTATGTAGACTGGTTCTTTAAATGGCCAGCTTGTTTTATAGTAAGTTACCAGTCTTTGTTTTTATTTTTTCTAAGTTCTCAGGTGATAATAATATGAAGTGTGGGGGTTGTAGCACAGTTTTTGGAAAAAATTCTCTCACACAATTACACATATGCTTTTCCTTAGAAAGTGTTTATTAAACCCAGGTAAATAGGCTATGAGTTAAAATTTAACAGTATATCCTGTTATCCTCCACGGGTCTCTAGGGTGTCAAAATGAGGAGCTCATTTTGCACATATACTTGCTCACTTCCTGTCTGTTTTTGTTCACTATAACTAGACGGACTATAGTGATTGCCATTTAATCTTCTAGTGGTTTATTTTCCTCTGAAGATAAATTTTGAGCAAGAACTGAGTAGTTCTGTCTCTTTATGGAATCAAAGAAGAATCATACATCAACAATTCAACATTTAGTGACTCGGGTGCCTAAAGACCTGGTCTTTTCAATTTTTCATTTTTTTTTATCAGTCTATAGATGTCTTACATTCCCTGATCAAATTTAAAGACCATTCATTATAATGTTTGGGTTCCTATCATACTTAAAGCCACAATCTCAGCAAGGAAATAAACCTTCCATGCCTTATAATATAGTAATCTTTCACATTTTGTTCTGACTCTAATGTCTGTTAATCATTATCTTCAAAAATTTATTGTAAAATCAATTCAATGTGGTAGGGCTTGCCTTGTAAAGAAAGAACTCAGTAGTGTATTTGTATATATTTATTTTTGTAAATCTTGTATTGCATGACATATTTGCTTAAAGACAGTTGTATCTTTTTTAGAAGTTGGAAATATGCTGAATAAAATATGTGCCATTATAATATTTTCACAGAAATATTAAGTTTCTTTTTATTACATTCACTTTTAGAGTTCTGAAAAAAATTAATCATTTTATCAGTCTCTTACTTGATGGAAAAATTCTTGTTTTATATTCAGACACTTCCCAGTAACTGTGTTTCTTCTCTAGATTTCTTGCTCATATTTTTGTATAAGGAATTGCTGTTTTGAGTTGATTTTGGCTTGGTAGCTACTGTAGCTGACATATTCTGTGTTTCTCCCTAGACCACCTATTGTCATCTCTAATAGGTGAATTGGTAAGGATCTCTTGACATGTATCATGGATCAATATCTTTTCTGAATCATAACCAAAAGCCATAGATAATGCTTGTCTATACAGAAAAATTTCATAGATAGATTTTCCTTCTGTGGTAGAGTACTTATACTTTGTGTCATTACACTGTAGAGAACATGAGTGTGTTTTCACAGCCCATACTCAAGATTTGTCATATGAACATGAGGTTTTATTTATTTTTTTATTTTTGTGAAATTTCTTCTCTCCTCGATTAACTAATATTTTCAATCTGGTAGAGTTAAAAATTTTAACTCTGCACAATACTGTAAATTTAACAGTCCCCAATAAACTGACTGGGTGAGACTAAGCTATCTGGTTCTAGAAATTATACTAGATTTGCACCATTAATAATATTTACACGTTTTTTGCAATCAGTGTTAACATGAGAGTGAGATATTTGTTGCTAGATATTGAACAGGATGATAATCCAGCCCTGTAATCAGGAATACGGTGAAATCTGTGGTCAATTTGCTTTATCAAGAGAAACTGTCTTCAGGTAAGTCTTAGCTCTGGGTTGTTTTCTTCATGAGAATTATATAAACCAATGACTATAAACCAGGAATTGTACTAGGAGCTTTGAATAAAGTAACTCGAATTCCCTTATTAAATTTGGAGTTGTTAGCTAACGTGACATATAAAGTCCAAGGCAAGGTTCCTTCCCTGTCACACTACCCTGAAAACCTCTCATTAGGAATGTGCCAAGGTCTCTGAAGGGTGTAAGATTTTTAGTGGACATTCAAAAACCAAGTCTGAACTGCTTCCGTGTTATGATGTAGTGATAAAAGCTTTGGTGCTAGAAGCAGATTGCTATGCTCAACCGCTTACTTGTCAATTTAGGTTTTCATTTTTTACACATGAAAGAGATAATGAGTCTTACTTTCCTCCCTACATTTTCACAATAAATTCGTGAAAAACATATGCATCATAACATGTAAAGACACTTATTTCCAGTACAAAAATTCTAATTAATAGAGTGGAGAGGGAAGCTTAGTCGCTGTCCCTGAACTATTTTACTCAAGGCTAGCGCTCTACCATTTAAGCCAGAGCTCCAGTTTGGCCTTTTCTGTTGCTTAATTGAAGATAAGAGTCTTATAGACTTTCCTGCATGGATTGCCTTAGAACCAAGATCCTCAATCTCAACTCGCTGAGCTAAAATTAAAGGCATGTACCACAGATGCCCAGCTATATTTTATAGTATATAAAAATAACTCAAATATACTATCTGCGGAGACTGACACACATATAACTGTGATGTGTGTGGAAACCTTCAAAGTGAGAAATTCTATAACAAAAAAGCCAGTAACAGAAATCAACACTGGTATTATATGATTTATTCACAAAGAACAAAGTGAATTAGAAATAGTACACCAGCAAGAAGCAAAACAATTTGAAGTATTAATATTTTCTGAACATATATTATTTCAGATGGATAAATTAAATTTCTAGACTTTGAAAAATATCAGTTAACACCTGCACCTATCATCATGTAAAGAATAATATAGAGGCAAATAGAAATGTAGACTGTATACTTCACCTAAGGGTTTTATTTCTGAGACTTTGAGTATGACTGAGGCTCAAATAGAAGTTATGTTGTATCTACAAACTATTATGCATTATCAACTGTTGAGATGTTTCATTTCTTTCAGCTAACAAGGAAATAGCTAAGCAAAATAAAATACTTTAAGAACATTTATCCTGTGTGTGTGTGTGTGTGTGTGTGTGTGTGTGTGTGTGTGTGTGTGTGTGTGTGTGTGTGTGTGTGTGTGTGTGTGTGTGTGTGTACTGGTCCTGAGAGATCTGAACTCAAGGCCTGGGCTCCGTCTCTGAGTTTTGTGCTTAAAACTAATACTCTATCTCTTTAGCCACAGCTTCACTTCCAGTTTTTTGTGGTTAATTGAAAATAGGAGTCTCTTGGACTCTTCCTTCCTTGGCTGGGTTTAGTCTATAATCCTTAGATCTCAGCTTCCTGAGAAGCTAGAATTACAAGTGTGAGCCACCTGGTTAAGAATAGTTATCCTTGAACTTTAAGAACTACTTGGAACACCCTAAGATGATGCTCAATAATTAAAGTAGAGATTTCCAGAACCTCATTTTAAAAACATTTTTCTTTAATAAGGGCAGTTTGTTTATTTACAATTCCATTCACAGTTGTTTCTTAGAGTTTTAAACATACTATGTTTATAGAGTAATGATTTATGAATGGAATATATGTCAGCTTGTCTCTGAAAAATGGCAGATTACGTATGTGATTGTCCTGGTGGAAATGACGTTCACCTGGACATCCATCAGTGCTTTGCTGTCTTTTTTGTACTGTTTCCACCAGGTGGCAGTGAGGTGACACACAAGGTTACAGCTAATGCCTTATATTTTTAATATAAAATGGAGTAGGAAGAGTGAGGAATAGAAGTCTCCATCAAGTTGTGATTGTATTGTTTTCAGAGTGTCTGCTTTGACTCCGAGGTCTTTGATCCATTTAGAGTTAATTCAGGTGCAAGGTGATATATAAGGATCTAGCTTTAGTTTTTTTAAAGTAGTTAACCAATTTTGCTAGCACCATTTACTGAAGAGGCTGTCTTTCTTCCATTCTATTTTCTTAGCTCCCGTATCGAGATGGCTATAGGTATTTAGGTTTATTTCTGGTTTTTCAAGTCTATTCCATTGGTCCTGGGGTCTGTTCTTGTGCCAGTACCAAGCTGTTTTGATTACTATAGCTTTGTAGTAGAGTTTGAAATTTGGTATTGATATTCCTCCAGCACTGTTCTTTTACAGGATGGAATAGGAGAAACTCTAGGTCTCCTTGGCACAGGCAGAAATTTTCTTAATAGAGACCCAGAAACACAAGAAATCAAAGAAAGGTTGTACAAATGGGATTGCATGATATTGCAGAGCTTCTGCATGGCAAAGGACATAGCTCATAGGATCAATAGAAAGCTCACGGATTGAGAGAAGATCTTCACTAGCCATACAACAACAGACAAGGGTCTCATATCTAAAATATACCTGAAACTTAAAAAATTAAATCCCCTAAAAACAAATCTTCAAAGAAACAACTGCCCAATAAATAAGTGGGCTAAAGACTTAAAGAGAAACTTCTCTGAAGAGGAAAGAAGGATGGCCAACAGACACATGAAGAAATCCTCAACCTCCCTAGCCATAAAAGAAATGCAAATCAAAACAACCTTGAGATACCACTTCACCCCAGATAGAATGGCTATAATCAAGAACTCTAATAACAACAGATGCTGGAGGGGATGCTGCATAGTTGGTGGGAGTGTAAACTTGTTCAACCACTTTGGAAAGCAGTATGGAAGTTCCTCAAAAGACTCCACATAGAGCTCCCTTATGACCCAGCAATCCCACTTTTGGGCATTTACCCAAATGATCACAAACAAGACCACACTAAAGCTACCAGCACGACTATGCTATTGCAGCATTATTTACCATAGCTAAGATGTGGAACCAACCCAGATGCCCCTCAGTAGATGAATACCTCAAGAAAATGTGGTATACATACACAATAGAATTCTATGCCTCCATCAGAAAGAATGACATTGCCCCTTTTGTTAGGAAATGGAAAGATTTGGAAAAAATTATATTAAGTGAAGTAAGCCAGGCCCAAAGAAACATAGGTCCCATGGTTTCCCTTATTTGCAATAACTAGTATATGTCTGAGTCAAGCAGAAAAGGTCAGATAAGTTGATGTTAGGGGAATGAACCCCAAAATAAGTATTCAAATGTTTTTTTCCTTTAATGCAAATGTTTCTATCATATTTATAAGATGATTTCTATGTTGCTTTGTATGTCTCTCTCCCACAGTATAACCCATACTTTCACTGTATTTGATGTTGGTATAATTTGTGGACGGGAAGGGGAAAAAATTGTTTAACTAGGGATACAGGTAGACCCATTGCAACCATGAGATGTACAAGTCGTTATGTTGAAAAATGAACTTAACAACTTTGGTGGGGGATGGGGGGAGGATTAGGTGGGGGGAGGGGAGGAATATAGGAAGGGATGGGAAGGGGAAACAATGAAGAGGCAATAATGCTTAATAAGAAATGTACTCTTTGTTATCTTGCCCATGTAATTGTAACTCCTCTCTATGGTATTCTCACAATAAAAATAAAGTTGTGATTGTAAAGATGCTCATATATTATATGAATGTCTAGACGAGGTACATGATGATATATGCAAAATGTAGTATAATCCCCTGCAAAAACATGACAGAGAATTTATTCCTATCTAGATAGTAAAATCATTGTCATTGACTTATAAGTAATGCCATATTTACAGTGCACAAATGAACAAACCATTTTTGAAGTTAGGAGAGACAATAGTTAGAAATTCATTAGTATCAAAACTGTTGCAATTCTCTTTGTACCTACAAAGAACCTTAATGATTGAAGAATTAGACTTCTAAAGGTCCAAACATTCTGGTAAGAGGAAAGGTTGGGTGGTCCACAGCTTTATTTTAAAGATGGACAATTTCTTGAATGAGAGAGCCACTAATGATAGATGTACTGTGACCGTAACCAAGAGTATCTTAACAAATAGAAACAATGGCAAACCTAGAAATATGCTAAAAGAAATTTTATGCATTGTTGCTTGGTTATTAGATTTCCATAATTAACACTTCAATGTGGGTAAATACAATATAGAAAATATTTCAATTCCCTAAACCCCCAGTTATGAAACTTTAATATAACCTTTAAGTGTTTATTATTTTTTATTTGAAAATACTAAAACTACAGGGATTACCTTTACATATGTTAGACCAACAGTACATTTCCTTGCTGTCTTCCATTTTCCCCGCCTTATAGAAAGGCTTCCTCTACTCATTCAGCTAAGTTCTTTTTCCTCTTACATCTTAGATCAATCATTACTTTTCTTCTTGAAAAGATTATTTTCCTGACTTCTTTTATTAGAAAAAAATTTCCCAATTATAGGAACCTCATATTTCCATAATTCTTCAGACTAAGCATTGGTTAAATAAGCTGTTGACTAATACCTAACTCTATCAATAGAAATTATCTGTAGTTTGATTGTATATATGTGTATGTGTATGCACAAATATTTAACAAATAAAAAGCGTTACTGTTTTTGTTTATGCAAATTACATTTTTGTTTTCCAATAAGTGCACTATATTTCATCATAACTTACTTTAATGATTCAAGGTGACAAATAAAAATTCCCTTTTCATTTCTATTAAACAAAATTTTGCAAAATTAAATATTGTTTGCAAAGAAACTCCAATCCATCTTTACATGTAAACTCTTCTCTGTAATTTCTGTAGGAAAGCACTTGGATTTCAGTTTCAAAAAGAAATTAATATATTGACCAGCAGCATTTTATTTCAACATGCTTTTAAGTTTCACATTTTTATCCTGGAATCCATTGTTGGGCTACAAGAATTTACAGCCAACTCTGAAATTATTTGAGGAGTCTTTTGTTCATGCATATTTTTAAAAAGTTGTATAGCTTTCCAAAAATATGTAACTGTTCTTTGAGAAACTATAGATAGAAGAGAAAATGTCACTGCAGGCCTAATGTTATAAAGACACCTCAAATTAATACTAATTGTTATGGTGGCCCTTACATAGTGTCAGAGTTCATTGTTTTATTATTATAATTTTCTTTAGCAAATGATTAACAAATGTTCATAAAAAACAGAAGCATTTCATGAGCATTGAGGTGATAGAAAGCATTGGTGGCTATGATAAAATGTTTATACATGGGCCAGGTTCAAATATTACTTATAGTTAAATAAATATGCAAATTGTTGTGATCTCAATAACTTTGAAACTTTCACAATTAAAGGTTCATTATTATATTTAGTCAGCTTTTTACAGTTGTAATTAACATGATTAATAATAAAATATTCTATTATTTATTTCTCTTCTGCTTAGCTATTGTATCTCTTTTTGAAAGTAAAGTAGTGGCATATCCACATACTCTTACCCAATTCCATTTCTCCATCCAGTTCTATCAGTGTTTGCGTTATACATTTCATACTTTAAAATGTTATAGCTTTAAATTATACTCACAGTTTATTTGATTGTTTTTACATTAGTTAAATGTATACCTTTTTTACTTTATGGTCATCTGGGAAAACAAATTTTAGAAAAGCCTCTTTTCTTGACGTTTTAAACTATCAGCCTATGTTGAATATGTGCCAGCTGTTAGCACCTAATAATTAGTAGGTGATTTTTACACTGTTTTTCACAATGCCTGTAGGCACAAATTGTTTTACTGTCTAGTTCAATTAAGTCCAGATCCCTCTGGAGGACCAGTGTTTATGGTCAGTCATTGAGGATTTTTCCTTTACCCTAGAAGGAATCTTGTTTCTCTTCCCTGGTTCTATCTGATAAGCTAACTAGCTTACAGACCAGCCATTGGTGGAGCTTCTAACCACTTTTTCATTGCTTGCTATCAAAGTTTTCATTATTTTTAAGAGTAGTCTTAGATGTGAATTTTTCTACAATCTGTTTCCAATAAATTCTGTTTCTTTGGGAAGAGCTTTGGAACACTATATTCTATGCTTACCACTGCTCTTGGGCAAATTAATTCTGGTGGGAATTGGGCAAATTAATTTTGGTGGGAATAGAGGTAGTGGTCTACATCCCCAAATGTGACACCTGTAGTTGATAAGCAGATAGTTCAAAAGTGAGAGCCTCTGTTTTCCTTGTCTTCTTCTGCCAGTGTAGCTTTTCCACTCTTTTATGAAAGTGGTATGAGGATCATTGGAGAGTCTGCATTCCATTCGGTGTATAGAGGCTGGTTAGAGGAAGAGTATGGGGGAGGTTTAGGGGAGATGGGAAAGAATGGGAAGGGGAAACAAAGGAGGAGGCAACAATGCTTGATAAGAAATGTACAAATGTACTCATTACCTTGCCCATGTAATTGTAACCCCTCTGTATGGTATTTTCACAATAAAAAAAGATCACCTAGAAAGGAAAAAGGATGACATCAAAAATAAAAAAGAAGAGTATCACCAGTTCCTTGACCATACTCACCAAGAATTTAATCTCTGCATATCAGAGCTGGGAGTAGTAGGAAAGAAATGTGGAAATGAGATTACCTTGGAGAGATACAACATGTCTTGATGTCTTGATTAGAAGTTGGGAGAAAAGGGAGACACTCATTTCTTGGCCATGCTTACATTCTGTGTAACATTTCTCAAACTGAACTCAGCCTGTATAGAAGCTGTTTTGTCTCTTTGATACAGATAATCAGTGTTATTCCTGAAACTAAGTATATTTATTTGAATAAATGTGTCTCCAGCTTTCTACAGGCATTAAAATCATGATTTTCTTAATAAATGATTTACCTTTTTAATGATTGCTTAGTTGGGAAATATCTCCAGGGAGTTTCATAGATGTCATTTCAAATGTGGGATCATCTTTTATTGTATCTTCATTTTAATAACTTTCATTTCTTTTTCTTTCAATTCATCACTAGTTTTGCTTATGGTATCCAATCTATTGATGAGTCCAGTTTTCTTTTCCAATATTATAGTTTTCACTTCTACAATTTACTTTTATCTCCCCATAATTTCTACCTCTTTTGTAAAGTGCTAAGAATATCTTTTCACTTGATCAAACTTTTAGTTCCTGAAACATATTGATGATACTGTTGTGAAATGCTTGTCTGAATGTAACATAAGGATAATTTCCATTTCTGTTGACTTTTTTATAATTGGTTGTTATATTTTTTATTTCTTACATCTAGCAATCTTTTACTTTAATACTACAGATAACAGATTTTAGATTCCATAGTTTAAATTGTGTTGTTACACTGCCATTTATCTTATAAGTTCAAGTGTTAGACCTTCATAATAGAATGTCTAAAGTCAAGGGCCAAAGAAAACGAGACCTGATATTATACTGTATGCCTGTGTAAGACACTTTACACAGCTTCTAGAAGATAAGTACCCACAGTACACTAGCTGCAGATGGCTCTGGTTACCATATTGCTAGTGATGATAAAAGAATTCAGTTTGCTTTCTTGGAACTCAAATTGACTGAAGTTTTTCAACAAGATGCTAGAGAAATTGATCAAGAAGAGCTTTTATGAAAGTGAAATCCCAATATTCCCAAGTTTTTACCTCTGGTAAATGTGTAGATTTGAAACCCTATGTTTTTGAAGGTTACCATAAGAAATCAATGTAGGCTAAATTTCTGTTTCTACATTTTCCAATTGAAGATAACAAGTTTGCCAACTAGCCAGTTCTGTAAAGCACAACTATGAATCATTCTTCTGTTTTTCCCTTCAGTGAATTCCAGATTTCATATCACCAGCTCATGCTACTGACTCTATCTCTAAATACATCCTAAATTCATCTGTGCTTTCCTTGTGAAGTCCCATTTCACCAGCACATAGACTGCCATGCTACTGCCATAGTGGTACTTTCCATTTTCTTTCTTGCTTCTTATAATCCAGAGTAACATTTGAAACATTAAATTATGTCATACTGTGATTTAAAGCATTCCAATAACTTCAAATCCTTTTAAGAACAAATGAATCTCTCTCGTAGAGTTAAAGCCCCAAACTCCATCCTACCCATTGTCTTGATTTTGTCTCTCTTTAATCATCATAATTCATATACTGAACATCAGTTTAACTGTTTCTCTAGATGTTACTCTTAGGCCTCTCTATTTGTAACTCCTTCTGCCTTTCTTCTCTACAATTTAACTTCATTTTTTAAACATTTTGCCTCTGTGGCACTTTGCTGTGGCAGCAATAAAAAAAATCAATATAACACAACTCAAATTTATAAATGTTTTTGGTGGTACTGGGGCTTGACATTACAGCATCATGCTTGCTAGACAATTACTCTTCCATTTGAGCTGTTTCCAATCCTTTTTACTTCAGCTGTTTTTCAGAAAGAGTTTGTGTGTTTGCTTAGGCTGACCTTGCACCATGAATTCCTAAGTATGGTGTACTACAAGATTGGATTGCAGACACGAACCACCACTCCAGCTTGTTGGATGAGATGCCATCTTCCTATCTTTTTGCCTTGGCCAGTCTGAAATTGAGATCCTCCTGAAATCTACTTCCTAAAAAGCTGAAATTATAGGTTTTAGTCACAATGCCCAATATAAAACATCACAAACATTTCCTGACACTTCTGGAGACGTCTGGCATGAGTTATTGCTGACTAAAATCAAATTACTTCTGGGCAGGCTTTGTTCCTTTCTCGAGGCACCAGGAGAAAACCTGATTCCTGGTTGTTTGGCTTGTATAAGTGGACTTACCAGTGCCTGTCTGGCTGTGAGATGAGAGGTGTTTTCAACCTGTTAGAACCTCTGCATTCTTGGTTCCTAGCTCTCTCCCTCTATCATCAAAGTCAGCAACACAAGCTCTTCTTTATTGTGTCTCAACCTTCTGACCTACTCCTTTGCCATCTTTTACTTTTAGATTGGGCCTTCTCAAATTGTCAGGGAAAATATCTGTTCTCATAGAGATTACACCTGACCAAGATTAAATAATAGAAAAACATATAAGATATTTCAGATTTAATCACATCTACAAAGTCCCTTTTGTTATGATAATAGCATATTCTCAGAAATCATATTTTAGGCAATGGACACCTTTGGATAAGACAAAAGTAGTACAAAAGTTTACTCTTATTATTTGGATTTGGAAATAATGTCACTTTCAACAAAATCATCTTATCTACATCTCTAATCATTTCTTTACCACATGAATGTATTTCTTTGAAAGCATTTGGCATTCTCAGAAATAGTTTATCTCACTTGCTTATTTATTTTATTGCATTCCATTGGAATCTAGTATTTATGATAGCAAAAGAGAGTTTTGCTTGTTCACTGTCTCATGCCAAGTACTCAAAAGCATGCTAAAAGCTATCAGTAAACCATTTTAAATCAGAAAGATTGCATGAAAGTTATGATTTTATTTCTATTTTTCTAATTTCATGATTACATGGCTGAAAACAAGCGCTTGTTATTAACTTGATAAGACAAACTATTAAATATCTGCCCACTTATTTCCTCTTCTAGTCAAACACATTCCTGCTAGCTGATACAGTTGGGTCTTTGGACTAATTTTGAAGATTTTCTAATTCCCACACCCTTTATTTTACTCCTACTCATAAAACAGAATGAGGAACTTTTATATTTTTCAGATTGCTTACTGTGACAGTAAGATATAATGCCTTTCTTTTTTCACTAAAAATTATTATAAAGGTGAAGTACAGAGGGGTTACAGTTACATAAGACAGGTAATGAGTACATTTCTTTTTGGACAGTGTCACCCCTTCCCTCACTCTTTCCCAGTTTTTCCCTCGCATCCCCACCCCAAGTTGAATAGTTCATTTTCAACACAGTATCTAGGAAATGCTACTGCTGCATTTTTTCACCCTTTGTCCCTCAATTTCTGTGCACCCCTTACCCTCACAAGGACAGACAAATGAACAAACATGACAAAAAAAACCCAAAAAACAAAAACCAAAGAAAATCCTATTTTTTCTATTTCCTGGAATTCATTTCAATAAATATTATTTTTATGATTAGAACACACACTATTGATCTGAGTGCCGGTGGCTCATGCTTGCAATCCTAGCTACTCAGGAGGCTGAGATCTAGGGATCACGGTTCAAAGTCAGCCACAGAGCAGGTAAATTCCATGAGACTCTTATCTCCAATAAACCACTCAGAAAACTGGAAGTGGCACTGTAGCTCAAGTGGTAGAGTGCTAGTCTTGAGCTGAAGAGCTGAGGGACAGCTAGCAGGCCCAGAGTTCTAGCCCCACTATGGACAAAAAGAAAAAAGGATACATACTATTTTTTTCTCATTATGTTGCATTATTTACATCTCTCTTAACTCTTTAACTTTAACTTTTATACTCTCATTGGTTCTAACTTTGCAGTCTATTTAACCATAAGCAGATAATTCTTCTATCAGGGACAAATCTACATGGTGACACAGAAGCATTTCATGATGCAAATAATATACACCAGATAGAATATCTTGTGGAAGATGTTTTCTGATTTGGGAATACAATTGGGTGGTGGGAAGCATACTTGAACTAAGATGGGAGATGGGATTGCATGCATCTTCTGAGGTTGGAAGAAGGCATGCGTGAGGCCATGAAATGACAGTAGGAAAGATAATTCTCCAGACGGGATGGTTCTTTCCTCTCTATGGGATTGTTTCTGTGTCTTATTGGACTGTAGTGTGGTATATTTGACATGTTTGGAGGAATAGTTCTAACTCTAGCACGGTGTTCAAATGCACATCTTTTCTAGTCTGGGAAGTTTCCTATGGCTGTCATAGAAATGCAGTGGAAATGCATCAATTCAAGAACTCAAAAATTAAATGTAGCACATCAAGCAGCAAAACACTGTAAAAGATATCTAAACATATGTACACTAATTCACTCTCTAGGAATAAAAAGCATAATCTTTTGACACATAAATACAAAATAAAGTTTTCAAATGAGATATCAAAATTAAAGGTGGCTTGGAAATTAAAATTAATAAGATATAATGCCTTTCTTAACAAACTTGCTCTTTTGTCTATAATTTCACATTAAGTTTCTAAAATGATTCTAGGTTCTTAAATTGAAAAGTCACTAAGTCGACACAAAATATTATCTTTCTTGTCTTTACCACAAAGTCACCCCAAATTGTTGTAACAGCTCACATAAATGTAAACTTATATCAGATATCTATGGGAATAATCAATGCCCATTGGGCATAAAAATTGACATTATTTCCCTTAATAACTTGAAAATATAGTGTTTCAATCTAAAAATATTTGCTCCTGACAATTTAAGTTCAAAGATTGTGTTGATCAGCTCAGACTTTCTATTCAAGGAGTGTGTTGTCTAGCTCAAAAGACACTAAATTCACAATCAATTCCTAGAGTTTTTGGATTTAGGGAGACAACTAGTACAATGTGAGATCAAGAGAGTGAGACCTTGCTGATTAACATAGGGTCCTTATAAGAAGAGATATCTGAGAGCTCACTTGCTCATATCTTGTCCACATGAAGACAATAGAGAAGAGGACCATGCTCAAATCAGAGAGTTCTTAGCCAGACTCTACTCTGAAGTCAATCTGATACAAACTGCTTTAAGAACTGTGAGAAAATTTATTTTGCACTTCCTTTATGTGTCTTCACGTGTCTATTGCTCATTTTTACTTCTGAGAAGTCTCTATGTCATTACAACATTTATTAATTAGGTTGTTGTTTCTTTTAGGGTTTACTTTTTGAATGTTTTATTTTTGGATCTCTGAATATATTTTAGATATTAGACTCTTTTCTGATTATAGCTGGTAAAAATCTTCTCCCATTCAGTGGGCTTTCTATTTAGCCTGTTAGGTATGTTTTTGCCATGTGGAAACTTTTAGGTTTATTTATAAAGTTGTCTTTGATTTGTTGTGTTTCTGGATCTGTCCCTAGAAAGATTCAGCCTAGGGCTAGGAACTAGGGTTTCCTTACCCATATCTGCAATAAGCTCATGGTTTCAAGGATACATTGATGTCTAATTCATTTTGAATAGATGCTGGTGGAAAGTGTTATATAAGGATCTAGTTTCAGTTTTCTGCATTTGGATATCCAATTTTGTCAGCACCATTTATTGAAGAGGCTTTCTTCCAGCCTATGTTTTTGGCACCCTTATTGAATATTAGATAATTATAGGTCAATGGATTCATTTCTGGGTCATCTATTATGTTTTTTTGATTCTCAGGTTTATTTTTGTGCCAATACCAGCTGTTTATAGAATTGTAAGTTTGATGTTTATTCCTTCAACACTGTTGTTATTGCTAAGAATTTAGGGGGGTGTATTCTGTTATTCCAAATGAATTTTGAATTTCTTCTCTGTGTCATTGAAACATGTTATTTGGATTTCAATGGATATTGCATTGAATTTGTAAATTGCTTTGGGCACTATTGACATTTTTACAACATTAATTCTTCGAATCCAGGAGTGTGAAAGTTCTTTACATGTTCTTAAATCTTCAATTTCATTTTTCAAAAATTTAACCTTTCACTATAGAGTTGCTTCACAAAAATCAGTCGTTCAAGTCACCCATTCTATGGTACTCTGTTATGTCAGTTTGAGCCAATATATTTTATATTATATATTATATTTTATATATATTATATTCTCCTATTTTTGAAAATGAGGAAAGTAGGGCTCCTGAAAGTCAGTGTATAATGATTTATGGAGAGAAGTACTTGCAGAGCCTGTATTAGGAATATCAACTCCAGTACAGTTTTCTTTTTTCACCACTATCCTCCGCCTTCATACAAATGGGAACTACATGGTGAATTGCAAAGCCTTGTCTACTAATAATTTAAGATTAAAACAAGAAATGAAAATCCAGATTTAATTAATAACATGACATACATAGTGTGCGGTTTGCTGAATGTATATATATGTGTGTATGTGTATGTGTGTATACATACACATACACACAAATATATATATATATACATACACACACACACACATATATATATATATATATATATATATATATATATATATATATATATATATATATATATATATATACCATATATGTGGTTAAGAACATGGAGTCATTTCTAAATGATATGACAAATTGAGTGGAGACCTCCACTCAGTTTTGTTTCTTGAGTCCTGCTTACTTTGTCATATCTCCTTGCATTTTGGATTTAACATCCATATATCAGGGAGACAATGTGCTGTTTGGGTTACCTTGTTCCTGGGTTACCTTGTTCAAAATGATTTGTTCTAGTTCCAACCATTTCCCTGTGAATGCCATTATTTTGTCCTTTCTAATGGCTGCATAATATTCCATTGTATATAGGTACCACAATTTTTATATCCATTCATCTGTAGTAGGGAATCTGGGTTGTTCCATATCTTGGCTATTGTGAACAGTGTTGCAATGAACATGGAGGTGCATGTATCCTTGTACCCTGGGTCCTGTTGCTCAGGGTGGATGCCTAGGAGTGGAATGGCTGAGTCAAAGTGGAGGTCTATATTTAGCTTTCTGAGGTACCTCTGGACTTCTTTTCAAAGTACCTCTGGACTTCTTTTCAAAGTGGTTGTATTAGTGTACATTCCCACCAGCAGTACAATAAGGTTCCTCTTTCTTTGAATACTCTCCAGCTTTTGTTGTTGGCTGAATTTAGGATGTGGGCCATTCTGACTGGGGTAAGGTGGTATCTCAGTGTTGTTTTATTTGCATTTCCTTTACAGCCAGGGATGATGAACATTTCCTCAAGTGTTTCTTTGCCATTTTTATCTCTTATTCTGAGAAGTCTCTCTTTAGCTACCTTGCCCATTTAATAATTGGTTTGTTTGATTGAGAGGGATTAGTTTTTTCAGTTCCCTGTATTTAATGGATATTAGGCATTTGTCTGATATAATGCTGGTAATTTTTTTTCTAAATTAATTGGCTGTTTTTCTAGCTTGATAGCTATATCTTTAGCTGTGCAGAAACTTTTTATTTTAAAGTAGTCCCATTTGTCAAGTCTCTCTCCAATTTGTTGTGACCCTGGGACTCTCTTCAGGAAGTTCCTGTCTGTGCCTATAAGTTCAAGTGTCGCTCCTACTCTGTCCTGCAGTAGTTTCAGAGTCTCAGGTTTGATATTAAGGTCTTTAATCTATTTTTAGTTGATGTTAGTGCAGGGTGACAGACTGGGGTCCACTTTTAGTTTTCTGCATGTGGCTGCCCAGTTTTCCCAACATCAATAGTTGAAGAGGCTATGTATGTCTTTGGCTCCTTTGTCAAATATTAGCTAAGTATAGGTATGTGATTTTATTTCTGGATCTTCTCATCTGTTCCATTGGTCTTCAGGTCTGTTTTTGTGCTAATACCAAACTGTCTTTGTTATTATGGCTCTATAGTAGAGCTTGAAATCTGGTATGGTGATCCCCTCTCCATTGTTTCTTTTGCTTAGAATTGCTTTGGCTATTCTAGGTCTTTTGTTCCATATGAATTTTGGGGGTCCTATTTCAGTAAAGAACTTCATTGGGATTTTGATAGGAATTGCATTAAATTTGTATATATTTTTGGAGAATGGCCACCTTTACTATATTGATTCTGCTTATCCAAGAACATGGTAGGTCTTTCCATTTCCTGGTGTCCCCTTTGATTCTTTCTTTAGGCTTTTATAGTTTTCACTAAATAGTTCCTTTTCATCTTTGTTTATGTTAATTCCTAGAATTTTTGAGCTTATTGTGAATGGGGTTGTTTCCTTGATTTCACTTTCTGCTTGTACATTATTAGTGTACAGAAAAGCAACTAATTTTTTGGCTTAATTTTGTATCCTACTACATTGCTGAAGTGGTTTATAAGCTCTAGGAGTTTGGGAGTGAAGTTTTTGGGATCATTAAGGTATAATATCATGTAATCTGCAAATAGGGATAGTTTGATTTCTTCCTTCCCTATGCAGATCCCTTGAATGTCTTTTTTGCCTTATTGCTCTGGCTAAAGATTCCAGAACTATATTGAAGAGGAGTGGAGAGAGTGGGCATCCTTGCCTTGTTCCTGATTTTAGAAAATTGGTTACAGTTTTTCCCCATTTAGTATAATATTGGATATTGATCTGTTGTATATGGATTTTATTGTTTTAAGGAATGTTCCTTCTATTCCTGTTTTCTCCAGTGCTTTTAACATGAATGGGTGCTATGTTTTTTCACAAAGAATTGTTTTTTTTTTTTTTACCAACAATATGGTTATTTCTTCCATATCAAGTGATATGTACATTCTTTTCCTTTTACATAGTTTCAGCTGTTCCCTTTCCCACTCATTCTCTCCCTCCCATTGCTGCCATTGAGTTACTTAGTTCATTTTGATCAATGCCCAGTGGAGCTGATGGGTCCCACTGTAGTATGTTTTTCCCTGATTCCTTCTAGTTCTGTGTCCTCCTCCTAGTTTCCCTCTGGTGTGCACATATATACCATATATGTGATCAGCAACATGGGGTTATTTAGTATTGATTCGACCAGATGAGTGGAGGTCCTTTGTTTCTCAAGTCTTGTTAACTTTGTTGTATCACCTTACATTTTGGATTTAATATCCACTTATCAGGGAAACTATGGGCTGTTTGTCTCTTTATCAAAAGCCTTTTCTGCATCAATGGAGATAATCATGTGGTTCTTTAATTTGGATCTGTTGATGTGTTAAACTGTCCCTACATCTCTGGAATGAAGCCTACTTGATCATAATGTATGATTTTTTAATATGTTTCTACATTCTGTTGCCTAAAATTTTATTGAGGAGCTTTGCATCTGTGTTCATCAAAGAGATTGGTCTGTAGTTCTCTCTTTTTGTTGGATCTTTGCCTGGTTTGGTGATGAGTGTGTTATTGGCTTCATAGAGTGAGGTCGGGATTGTTCCCTCTGCTTCTATTTCTCAGCAGAGCTTGAGTAGTATGGGTATTAGTTCTTCTTTAATGGTCTTATAGAATTCCATAGTGAATCCATCTGGTCCTGAGCTTTTCCTTATTGGAAGATTTCTGATTGCTTCCTCTATCTCCTTGTAAGTTATTGTCTTATTTAATTGATTATTTCTTTTTGGTTCAGTTTGGGCAATTTGTATTTCTCTAAAAATTCATCCATTTCTGCTAGGTTTTCCTTCTTTAGTAAGCATAGATTCTGGAAATAGTTCTTCATGATTGTTTGGATGTCTTGGATGTTTGTTCTAATTGTTCCTATGGCATCCCTGATCATAATGATTTGAGTCACCTCTCTTCTTTTTTTAATCTTGCCAGAAGTCCATCAATTTTATTGTTTTTTCAAAAGCACTAGCTTTTTGTTTTATTAATTTTACAGCTTTCTTATTCTCTATTTCATTAATTTCAGCTCTTACGTTGATTACCTCGCTTCATCTAGTAACTTTGGTTCAATTTTTTCTTGCTTTTCTAACAACTTTAGTTGCATTCAATTTTCTTGGTATGTGCATTGAGAGCAATAAATTTCCCCCTCAGGATTGTTTTTGCTGTGTCCCACAGATTTCTTTGTGATGTGTTTTCATTTTCATTGAATTATAGGAGCTTTAAAATTCCTTCTTTAATTTCTTCTGTGATTCAGATGTTGCTGAAAAGTGTACTGTTCAATTTCCATGTATTTGAGTAGTTTCTATGGAATGCTTTGTTATTGAGAACTAGCTTGATTCCACTATGGTTAGATAGAACATAAGGGATTATGTCCTTTCTCTTGTGTTTGCTTATATTCTTTGTGTCAGCTATGATATGATCGATTTTGGAGAAAATTCCATGGGCTGCTGAGAAGACTGTGTACTGGTAGGGGGAGGTGTCCAGGTCAATATCTGGGGGTTACTGCCAATGCTGATCTCCTGTGGCAGGGGTAGGGCATCCCCAGCAGGATAGTCACTTATTCTGAAACTGGTTGGGGGCTGTGTCCAGCATTGCTGTGGCAGATCACTGTGTTTGTGTGCTATTGGTTGCTGTTTGCCACTGCATTCTGTGTTCTGTTGCCATGATTGTGGGCTGGCTGGGTGATGGTGGGAACTATAGGTCTGGGTTTTGCCATGCGTTGTCTCCGGTTTCTGTCTCTGCTTACACTGTCAGAGTCCAATGCTTTATCAAAAGCCTTTTCTGCAGCAATGGAGATAATCATGTGGTTCTTTAATTTGGCTCTGTTGATGTGTTAAACTGTCCCTGCATCTCTGGAATGAAGCCTACTTGATCATAATGTATGATTTTTTAATATGTTTCTACATTCTGTGCTAGCATTCTATAAACTTCTGTGGCTCTGATTTCCCTGGTGGCCATGGGCTAGGCAGCTTTTGCAGCTTGGTGTGGAGCCATGCTGCCAGCATGGTTCGGGGGGGGGGGGTGGTTGTTGGAGGGATGTTGGAGGGGAAGGGTCTTCACGCTTTTCCATCTTCGTGTAGGTTCTGAACTCTGGGTCTGGATTTCATGATACCTTATTTCTGGTTTCTGTCTCTGTTTACACCATCTGGGTCCATGGGAGTTTTCTGCACTGGCATTCTTTTGACTATTGTGGCTCTTAGGGCCCTAGAGGCTGTGGGCTGGGCTGCTCTTGCTGTACACCTAGTGAGGGGAGGGGCAAGGGTCTTCACAGTTTTTCATCTTTGTGTAGGTTCTGAGGATTTTTTTCCTTTTCTTTTTTCACATCCTGTATTTCTTTGGTTGTCCACCTTTTTCCTGTTGTCCATCTCTTGGGGCAATCAAGTGTTGGAACTCAAACTCTCTATTTGGTTGGAGAGAGCTGTGGTGTTTCTCTACTATTCTATCACCATCTTTCGGAATGATTTTCATTGAATAATATAGTTAATCAACCCTGTTGATAGTAGGAAATATTAGTGATACTAGGGACTGTTAGGGAATTGGTGGTCATAATGTAAAAACCGTTATTGACCAATCTTCTTTCTGAACTTCCATTCTCTTTGAATTATTGCACCTTCCCCATTCGAGATTTTGTCTATACTTGCTTGCCTTTATTTTCAATCTCTTCTTGTTCATTTAAATGCTGTTGACTCAGAGGTTACTGACACCTTGTTCTATGCAGCTTCTTTGAATAAGCAGAAATGATATAGGCAAGAAATTGCCAATCTCTAAATCTTTCTCTCATCCCATATATTCTTACTATGGTCTCCCTTTTTATTAATGACCCTACCAGCATGCCAATAATCCAAGATGAAGAGTTTAAGGGCATTTGGAACTCTTCATTATGGGTTTGCTTTCCCCCAAAGAAAGGTTGAAATCCTATCTCTTTGAACCCTCAAATGCTATCCACTGGAAATAGAGTGTTCACAGAGATAATCAAATAAACATCATCAGGGAGGGTTCCAACAGTTAAGGGCTGATGTGTTTCAAAAACGGGGGGCATTTTGTCAGAGATATACAAGGGCAATATTGTCTAATGACAAAAATGGAGACAAGAGTAATACAGCCATACCACATGGAATGTAAAGGATTAATAGAAGCAAAGGAGTTTAACACATTTCAAAGGAAACACAGTCCTGCTGACACCTAGATTTCTGTCTTACAGACCCCAGAGACAGAAAGAGAATAAATCATTTGCCATTCCATATGTAATCCTTTGTTCAAAAGGTTTGGAAATTAATACACCCTTCCTTCCTAAAGCTTTTCCCTCCTGCATGTAAAATCTCTTGAAACTTTGCCTACAAAAAATTAAGAAAGATTTTAACTCTCCTTACTTCAAACTAATTTTGAAGCCAATAAGTTTGACACTCACTTAGCAAAATGGAAGGGAGGAAATGGAACATTTTTACTATAGTTGAAATTTCTTGTTTATAAACATCCCTCTTCCACTTTTCTTTTAAACCAGTGCTAAAGTTCAGGACAAGGAGCATTCATCCTGGTTGGACTCAGCATTTGAATGTACAACATAGAGCTGAAAGCAACTGTGAAATTCTTGATAGACTGTTCAATTCCCCAAACAATGGAGTTTTAGTTATGATTTTTTTTCTTTACATAGTACTTGGGTTTCAAATTAGGGCTTCGTGCTTGTGAAACAGATGTTCTATCACATGAATCATAACTTCAGCCCTTTACTCTGGTTATACTTGAGATAGGGTCTTGCTTTTTGTTTAGTCTGGCAAGAATGGAAAGTTAACTATTTACAAGCCTCCAGTAACTGGAATGAGAGATACATGATCCTTCAACCAATTGCTGTTTGAGATGAAGTCTGAAGTTTTTGCCTAGGCTGTCTTGGAATTGCAATTCTTCTGATCTCTGCCTCCTGCTAGCTAGCATTACAACATGAACTACTGGTATACATCCATAAAGGAAACATCATAACCATTAAAAGAAATGTAGGTAGTGTATGTACATAAATAGAAAAAGGAAAACTCAAACCCAGCTACTATTCTGTTGGTAGCAAATGCTATCAACACCTGAAAGTGGCAACAAGTCAAGTAAACCTGGAAATAGAATCATAGCTTTAATGAATATATTAACTAACTTCTGGTTTTAAGGAATTGCTGTTACTTTACTGATTAAATTTGAGATGTTGCTTGAAGTGATTTAAATCCAGAATTTTTGTTCTAATGATTAGTTCAAGTCCATTGCAATGAATGGACTTCCCATTGATCAATTGGAAAATTTTTTTAAAAGAAATAAAATAAAATAGTCAGCTCTGTCATATGAGCCTTTCTGCAACTCTACTCAGATCTAAATTAAAAGCAAAAAGGAGGAGATGGGTGAGTAAAAGGAAAGAGAGATAATGGGAGCTTATTATGATTCCATAGCTCATATGACTCTTTAAAGAGCAAACAGGATCTGCAGAGTGTATTACATGCAGTCTGGGAATGATATTGACAAGTATGCTGAAAGTTCTGAGATAAACTTGACATCTTTGAACATTTTACTTAGGGTCTCATTTATGCCTTCCTTTTTCTAAAGGGTAACTGTGAGACTAATATAAAGGTTCTTTGGATGTAAGATTTGATTCATAATCTGGGGGGATTTTAATTTCTTTAAACAACAACTCAGAATTGGCAATTAAACTTTCTTTTTCCTCAACACTCAGATTTGAAGGGTTACACATTTTGATTTGTTGGCCTTACACCAGCTTTTATTTTACTGTGTTCTTAGATTCAATTTAATATTCAAAAATGCACAACTAAGAGATAAAAACCTCAAAAGATTAATATATAATGTGAAATGCTACCAATAAAAATGATCACTGCCAGGCCACCAGTTGGCTCTGGATTTTAACTCCTTTTTGTACTCTAGTAGTGATATTTTTATAGATATATTCTTTATTTCCTATAGATTTAAGAAATAAATTAGCATTAGTAGAGTTAGCAGCTGTTGGGAAGCAGCCAGCCTAGCTAACCTTTAGCCTATTTAAGGTATGGAAATTGGTTGACAACAAATTTTATATCCAACCAAACCTAGCACTATCAAAAACACGGACCTGAAACAAATGGGGAAAATATTTCTTGATCAAACATTGATCTCTAGCTTTACTCTACAGACTTTAAGCAATCTGCTGATCATGCTTCAAAGATCTATGCTACATGTGTAAACTTTCATAATCCTTACTACTAAGCTAGGAAAACTTTTGAATATAACATACTTGGTTTCAGCAAAATAAACAAGGAATTTATGATTCAATTTGCAGAGAACAACAGTTCACTATAAAAAGGACAGAAAATAAAATTAATGAAACTATGCTAATAGGTGGCTGTGAATTTATTTCTATTCATCTTGCCTATCAGCGGGCTTATTTTATCTTATTATGTCAATTCACACAATAACATTTTGACTCTGCAATGCAGTATTTATATAATAATATTACGCTCCCAAAGTGAGGCAAGTAAAAGCTTCCACAAGTAAGCTGGTAATTCAGTAACTTTTCCTGACTATCTATTCATAATACTGTCATTCAAATAAATTTAGTTTTTACAATCATCATTTTCATTTGACCCAGTTTCCGTACTACTTACTGTTACTTTTCCATAATTTTTGGTTCATGTTGATAAGGAGAAACAAAGAATGAAGACAGCTTTCTGCTTCTATTCCTCAACTATATCTAATGTTCATTTGGAATGAACATTGCAAACAAAGAAGGCTTGATAGGAAAAAAATGAAATTATGCCAGAAATACTCTGATATCTTACAATGTATTCTTTTTTTAATTTTTTTATTGTAAAGATACTATACAGAGGGTTACAGTTACATGAGTTAGGTAATGAGTACACTTCTTCTTGAACATTGTTACCCCCTCCATTGTTTTCCCCCTACCATCCCCTCCCTCCCTCCCTTCCCCAAGGTTCTTTTTTTTTTTATTGTGATTAAGTGATTACTTAATTTCCGGAAATTCACAGTATTGTGGAATAATGATGCTCATTTAAAGTCACAAGTTCATTCTAACTTTCCTGGAGCAAATTGTCTATCACAGTCTGTAATATATAACGGTGCTCACATGTTATATACCATATATGTGATCAGCAGCATGGGGATATTTGGTAGTGGTTCAACCAGATGAGTGGGAGTTCTTTGTTTCTTAAGTCCTGTTAGTTTTGTCATATCACCTAACATTTTGGATTTATCATCCACTTATCAGGGAGACCATGTACTGTTTGTCTCTTCGTTCTTGGCTTACCTCACTCAACATGATTCCTTCTAGCTCCATCCATTTCCCTGCAAATGCCATTATTTTGTCATTTCTAATGGCTGCATAATATTCCATTGTGTATAGATACCACAATTTTTGGATCCATTCATCTGTGGTGGGGCATCTAGGTTGTTTCCATATCCTAGCTATTGCGAACAGTGCTGCAATAAACATGGAGGTGCACGTGTCCTTGTATATTGGTTCCTGTTGTTCAGGGTAGATGCCTAGAAGTGGTATGACTGGGTCGTAAGGGAGGTCAATCTTTAGCTTTCTAAGGACCCTCCAGACTGCTTTCCAAAGTGGTTGTATGAGTGTATATTCCCACCAGCAGTGTAATAGCGTTCCTCGTTCTCCACATCCCCTCCAGCATTTGTCGTTGGCTGATTTGTGGATGTGGGACATTCTGACTGGGGTAAGGTGGTATCTCAGGGTTGTCTTTATTTGCATTTCCTTCACCACCAGGGATGATGAACATTTCCTCATGTGTTTCTTTGCCATTTTTATTTCTTCATTTGAGAAGTCCCTCTTTAGTTCCCTTGCCCATTTAGTGATTGGTTTGTTAGGTTTGGGAGGGATTAGTTTCTTGAGTTCCCTGTATATACAGGATGTTAACCCCTTGTCTGATATATTGCTGGTAAATATTTTTTCCCAATTAGTTGGTTGTCTTTCTAGCTTGGTTGCGATAGCTTTATCTGTGCAGAAGCTTTTTATTTTAAGGTAGTCCCATTTGTCGAGTCTCTCTCCAATTTGTTGTGACCCTGGGACTCTGTTCAGGAAGTTCCTTCCTGTGCCTATTAGTTCAAGTGTCTCTCCTACTCTGTCCTGCAGTAGTTTCAGAGATTCAGGTTTAATGTTAAGGTCTTTAATCCATTTTGAGTTGATGTTGGTGCATGGTGATAGGCTGGGGTCCACTTTTAGTTTTCTGCATGTGGCTGCCCAGTTTTCCCAGCACTAGTGGTTGATGAGGCTGTGTTTCTTCCATTGTATGTCTTTGGCTCCTTTGTTGAATATCAGCTGGCTGTAGGCCTGTGGATTTATTTCTGGATCTTCTATTCTGTTCCATTGGTCTTTGGGTCTGTTTTTGTGCCAGTACCATGCTGTCTTTGTTATTATAGCTCTGTAGTAGAGTTTGAAGTTCGGCATGGATAGCCCTCCCATATTGTCTTTATCCCCTAGAATTGTTTTGGCTATTCTAGGTCTTTTGTTGTTCCATATGAATCTTTGGACTGTTTTCTGTATTTCAGTGATGTACGTCATTGGGATTTTAATAGGAATTGCATTGAATTTGTATATTAGTTTTGGAAGTATTACCATATTTACTATATTAAGTCGGCCTATCCAGGAGCATGGGAGGTCTTTCCATTTCCTAGTGTCTTCTGCAATTTCTTTCTTTAACTTTTTATAGTTCTCATTAAATAGTTCTTTTACATCTTTGGTTAGATTAATTCCTAAATATTTTATTTTTAGGGAGGTTATTGTGAATGGGGTTGCTCCCTTTATTTCCCTCTCTTCCTATACATTATCAGTGTATAGGAAGGCAACTGATTTTTGTGGGTTTATTTTGTATCCTGCTATTTTGCCGAAGTGATTTATGATTTCTAAGAGTTTGGGGATGGAGTTTTTGGGATCATGGAGGTATAGTATCATGTCGTCTGCAAAAAGGGATAGTTTAACTTCTTCTTTCCCTATGCGGATCCCTTTAATGTCTTTTTCTTGCCTTATTGCCCTGGCTAAGGGTTCTAGGACTATATTGAAGAGGAGTGGAGACAGTGGGCATCCTTGCCTTGTTCCTGATTTTAGGAGAATTGGTTGCAGCTTTTCCCCATTAAGTATAATATTGGCTATTGGTCTGTCATAAATGGCTTTTATTGTTTTTAGAAATGTTCCTTCTATTCCTATTTTCTCCAGAGCTTTTAGCATGAATGAATGTTGAATTTTGTCAAAGGCCTTTTCTGCATCTGTGGCGATAATCATGTGATTCTTGACCTTGGCTCTGTTGATATGTTGGATTACATTTATTGACTTACGTATGTTAAACCATCCCTGTGTCTCTGGGATGAAGCCTACCTGGTCATAGTGAATTATTTTTTTTATGTGTTTCTGGATTCTGTTAGCTAGAATCTTGTTAAGGATCTTTGCATCTGTGTTCATCAAGGAGATTGGCCTGTAATTCTCCTTTTTGGTTGGGTCTTTGCCTGGTTTGGGGATGAGTGTGATATTGGCTTCGTAGAATGAGTTTGGGATAGCTCCCTCCTTCTCTGTTTCTCTGAAGAGCTTGAGGAGTATGGGTATTAGTTCTTGTTTAAAGGTCTTATAGAATTCTGCTGTGAATCCATCTGGACCTGGGCTTTTTTTGTTGGAAGACTTTTGATAGCTTCCTGTATCTCATTATAGGATATTGGCTTATTTAATTGGTTAACTTCTTCTTTGCTCAGTTTGGGCAACTTGTATTTCTCTAAAAATGCATCCATTTCTGCCCGATTTTCTTCCTTTAGAGAGTATAGCTTTTGAAAGTAGTCTGTTAGAATTGTTTGGATATCTTGGGTACGTGTTGTGATGTTTCCCATGGCATCCCTAATCCTATTAATATGGGTTTCCTCTCTTCTTTTTTTAATTAATCTAGCCAATGGGCCATCAATTTTGTTTATTTTTTCAAAGAACCAGCTTTTTGTTTGGTTTATTTTGGTTATGGTTTTCTGATTTTCTAATTGGTTAATCTCTGCTTTTAATTTGGTTATCTAGCTTCGTCTAGTAGCTTTAGGTCCCATTTTTTCTTGTTTTTCTAGCTGTTTTAATTGCAACATAAGATTATTTACTTGGTCTGTCTCCATTCTCTTGATGTGGGCACTGAGGGCAATAAATTTGCCCCTCAGGACTGCTTTTGCTGTGTCCCACAAGTTTCTTTGTGAGGTGTTTTCATTTTCATTGAGTTGTAGGAAATGCTTTATTTCTTCTCTGATCTCTTCTGTTATCCAGGCATTGTTAAGGAGTGTGCTGTTCAATTTCCATGTATTAGAGAAATTTCTGCGGTATGCTTTGTTATTGAGAGCTAGCTTGATTCCACTGTGGTCAGATAGGATACAGGGGATTATGTCGATCCCTTTGTATTTGCTTAAGTTCCTTGCATGAACTATGATATGGTCTATTTTGGAGAAAGTTACGTGAGCTGCTGAGAAGAATGTGTACTGTGTTGTTTTAGGGTGAAGTACTCGGTAGATGTCAGTTAATTCCGCTTGAAGTATGGCCTCTCTTAATTCGGTAGCTTCTTTGCCAATCCTCTGGTTGGTAGACCTGTCCTTTGATGAGAGTGGTGTGTTAAAGTCTCCTAGTATTATCGTATTGGGATCTATTTTCTTCTGTAAGTTTGAGAGCATTTGTTTGACATATCTGGGTGCACCAATATTTGGGGCATTTAAGTTGATGATGGTTATATCCTCCTCTTGGATTGTTCCCTTTATTAATATGTAGTCCGTCCTTGTCTTTCTGTACTTACAATGTATTCTTATGGTTATACAATAAATAGTAATGTTTAGTCATGCTATATGCCTTCTAAATTCAAATCCAACTTATTTCAATTTCTTGTAGAACATTTTCTTCTTTCTTTTTACAAAGAATGTGAATGGAGAATCATTCTTCCTAAGAGGAGAGAAAAGTATAAAAAGCCTTTACAATGTAAGGTCTGAAAAGTGTAAACTTCCCAGAGACAAAAAATTTTATAATACCTTAGATCACCCTACGGAGAAAAACAAAGAGGCCTTGCCTAAATCCTGCTTCTTCTTACTCCATACTTGCTTAGTGTACTCCTCGGATAGCTCGTTAGTCTCTGCAATTTTCTACCCAAAAGATAATACACAATGTTTGAGTTAGTTTTATTCCAAGGATGCAAGGATGGTTCAACATATACAAATCAATAAACATAGTATTGTCCATAAATCAAATCATGAATAAAAATTTAGATTTTAAGAGAAAAGTATGATCTGATATAAAGAAAAATCAATGTGCAAAAATATGTCACATGTCATACCCCTTAATAAATGTCCTGAGAAAGAAATTAGGAAATCAATCACTTTCAAAATAGTATAAGAATGCCTAGCTCAAGAGAAAAGAGTCTTCTATAATGGCAAGTCCAGAATGGTGAGACAAAGAACCAATGCAACAGTGATATACACAAGACAATATGTTGAAAATGATCTGTATTACTTGAGGGTGGGGAGGATGGGGGGCAGGTAAAGTAGGAGAAAAATGAAGGAAGGGGTAACAAGTCTGAAAACAAATGTACTTATTACCTTACTTATGTAATAGTAACCCTTCTGTTACATCACTTTGACAATAAAAAAAGAAGAAGATGCAATGGCTCTTGGGTCTCTGTTGTTTTCTACCAACCATAAAGTTCTTTAGAAAATGGCCACTTGAGACTTAATAACAGATTAGCCCCTTTTTCATCTCTTTCTCTGTCAACTAGTGCTGAAAAATCTGAAAGATACACTTCATGAAATGTCATATTCTGTATAATTTGTCTTGTTTCCTATTGATTATATCTTAAGCTCATAAAAATGTGAAATAAATTTTGTAAAAAGCACTAATGAGAAATTATTCTAAAAACATCTTATCTAAAGCAGAAATATTGGAGAATGAATGTTACCACATGTTCAATGCACTTGATTCAATCCCCAGAACCACAGAAAACAAAGCCAACAAAAATATATAAACAAAAAATCTTATCCTACTTATTGGAACAATGGCAAATTGTGTTCTATATATGTACAAGTACATAATTTTAATTAATTTATTATACTTCAGGCAAGAGGCCTTTTGTTTAAAAAAGAAAAAGAATAGGAAAGAAAAATATTATTTTGGTTTTTCCTGACATTAAAATTTGTCATAGTTTACATGAGTGTTATCTAATTAATACAAATTTATTTTAAAATTGGATTCTTTACAACACACATTAATGAAGAAAATTTTGCTTGACTAAAATCTATTACCTAAACCTAAATCACAAAGTGATTCGGTTATACCACCCCATTCTAAGCTCCATTGGAGGGGAAATACAAGTATTTTTGCATAGAAAGTAATCCTAGAAGGTACACATTGATTTGAGCCAAACCTCTCAAAAGTTAATTATTTTTCAGATCACTCTTGCTTTTTATGATTATTTTTTCCTTTACTTACCTGGACTATGATCTTTCTTTTCCTCTCATTTAGTTGGGATGACAGACATGTCAGCCCACTAAGATTATTTGTTTAGGTCGAGTCTTGTGAATCGCTTCTTCCCACGCTGGTCTCAAATTATTAATCTCCTGATCTCTGCCTCCTAAGTAGTTTTAATTTACAAAGCATGAGCCACTTCCTCCTCCTCCTGACTGTTTGTTTTTCAAATCCAACGTTTAAAAAAGAATTTTTCCTTTAAGCTCAAATTAAATACAAAAATTGTGCACACTAAATGCAATAAAAATATAAAGGAATTTAAATATCTCACATGAAGGGAATTAAATCTAATTGCAGAAACTGCTACTATTTTTATGGTATGCAGCATCTGTTCATATAAAGGATATCTGTTATAATAGCTATTCACAAATTATGTCTTGGAGTCATAGAATTGCAGAACTTAAAACACAATTTAACATCATCTTTTATGACTCTTCACATATACTAAGTCAACCAGTCAAAAATTTGCAAAAAGGGGGCTGGGAAGGTGGCTCAGTGGTAGAGCGCTTGTCTTGCATGCCAGAGGCCCTGGGTTCAGTTCCTCAGCACCACATAAGCAAAAAGAAAAAAGCCAGAAGTGGTGCTGTGGCTCAAGTGGTAGAGCGCTAGCCTTGAGCTGAAGAGCTGAGGGACAGCGCCCAGGCCCAGATTTCAGGCCCCACGACCAGACCAAAGAAAAAAAAATTGCAAAAAGAAATCCTTGACAGAACTTGAACCAGTAATCTACTCTCCCAAGCCTTTGGGACTGGCAGATTTTCATATTTAAACTTAGTATTCATTGGATCTTAGTCTCATGTCAGTGGGTAGAACAAGCACACAAAACAGTTTATCACATGTTATTTATAAAATAAGTTGTTTATGTCACTTAAGTTTCTGCAGATACTTTAGAAGAATAAATAATTTACAGATTTCATTTAAAAATAAAATGAAAATAGTATAAAACATGATTTCTATAAATGTTACATATATCCATCTATTCCTCTAATTCAAATTCCTTAATGTTTTGTTCACATCATTCATAAACTATCCCCATGGTCTTTATACTAAGTTCTTGTTTTTTCAATCTAACCATACACCATAACCAGGTTAATATTCACAAAACTGCTTCTATTGATACTGTTCCTTGACATAAGTAGGTACTCATTTATTACTTTCATAAAAAAGTAAAATTTCCTAAGTTTGGGACTCAAACTTTCTAATTGCAATTGTAATATTAAAGTATGTGTGATCTGCTCAGTATATCTGTAATAGTCCTTTAATTAATTCATTCCTACTATTTTGTGTCTTCTATCACAAATACATTATGCTTTCCTCACTGAATTAAAACTCATGTGGAATTTCTTTTCAAGATTCACATATCTTTATTGCATTCTGTTAGTAAGCAATATTTTAATTTGAAATTTTTCTTTCCACAAGAGGCTCTCAAACATACGTGTATAACATTAACACCAATATGATTCCTAAAATGCACTTTTGTAGGTTCCGTTTTTTGTTATTATGATTCAGTAAACCAGAGGTTGGTGTCAAGAGTCTGCATTTTAATAAAAATCACAGGTGATTTGGACTTTAGTGGTTTTGTGACTATATTTTGAGAAAGACCACATATCAGTTAATACGCAGTCTATGTATTTAAATTTAATCACACACTCACTTCCAGTTGTCCTCATCACCTCTCTGACCCTGAAGGATTGTAAATCTGTTGAGAATAAGAACAAAATGTAGCTGGGCGTGGGTGGCTCATGCCTGTAATCCTAGCTACTCATGAGGCTGAGATCTGAGGATCGTGGTTCAAAGGCAGCCCGGACAGGAAAGTCCGTGAAATTCTTAACTCCAATAAACTACCATAAAACTGGTAGAGTGCTCGCCTTGAGCTGAAGAGCTCTGGAACAGTGCTCAGACCCAGAGTTCAAACCTCATGACTGACAAAAAAAAAAAAAAAGAACAAAATGTATTCTGTTATATTATGGAGTATTGAGTATATCAATAGAATTATGTTCCAATAAAATGTACTAAGTTACCAAAATAACATTTAGATTATCTTATGTTATCTGCATATTTGTTTATTTACTAAATATTTGCACCCTTGCATATAATGTAATTTTCATGTCAGTAGGACTTCATCTGTTTTACACATCTGAATCCAAACACTAGCTAAACTGCATTTGTACTCAATATGTTACATTTAAAGAAATGAGTGAATAGCAAGGGATTATTTTTCTTGTTTAAGTGGCTAACTTCTTATAATCATGTTTTGAGAACAGTAAGAACTAGTTATGCTATTTTGTCACAATTGTATTTTGTTTCCATCCTGAGTTTGAAAGAAAATCCTTTATCTGAAACAGATCATATCATGCAGTGGATTTAATACTGTGCCATTCAAATCATTTCTCAGGATAAATAATTTATTTCCTAGCTGCTAGAAGATGCTGTCAGATGTCAGCCTTCTTTGAGAGGGCTTCAACCCTGCAACCAGCATTGAAGATGATTGTTTCATTTAACTTTACCTTTTTTTCCAGAAGTTCTCACAAAGAGACTAAATGACTCCATTCCCTAGCTTAAATATACTAACTGCCTGGGTTCTTGCTCTAAAATTTTACCTAAATTGTGAAAAAAAACATTTCATTTCTAAAACTTGCTGAGCTACCTACAACTTTAGGAATTTGTTAGGATTTACTTAAGCTCAGCTTCATTTCTGCCTCTGCCTAAGCACTTTCATTATTATTTTTTTTAACATGCGTGGGTTCAAACTTGAACTCAGAGAATCTGTTCTCTTGTTTGGCTTTTTTTGCTCATACATGGTGATCTATTTGAACCATTGCTCCATTCCATCCTTTTTCTGCTTAATGCAAAAAGTAGTACAGATTTTCTTTCTGACTGGGCTGGCTTTCACCCATGATCCTTAGATCTCAGCCTCTGGTGCCCAACCTAATCATTTAATCAAACCTCTTACTTACATGTGAATATTTATCTCAGAGTTTGCTTAACATGCAAAATTACCTGTTATTTTGTCAGGGTTAAAGAAATCAAAATGAGATTTCAAAGCTGGATCAACTGCATGTGCTGGTGATGGAACTGAAGCTACCATAAATGGTAGTGGATGAGTACAAATGGCCCCTGATCCTAAAATAGCACCCCAGGTCTTAAAACATTTATGGCCACATTTAGTGACAAACTAGTTAGTATCCTGTAGGAAAGACTGACTTAAAGCCAGTTCATATCAAGGGAAAATGTAGTAAATAGTTTGAAGACATTGAAACCTAATTGTCTTTTCTAATTCCTATAAACCTTTGGTCTGGAAAAAGATAGGTAGCTGAGTTATTAATCAGCACTAATAGGAAAGCAGTGAAAAGCAGAAAGCCTATTTGGTAGTATGTTAAGAATTTCATATCTTGTATAGAAAGAAGACAAAGCTGAAAACATGGTCTAAAATTGAATAATAAAGATGGTAAGGGGAAAACAAAGGAGGAGGCAACAATGCTTGATAAGAAATGTACTCATTACCTTACTCATGTAATTGCCACCCCTCTGTATGGTATTTTCACAATTAAAAAACTTATTAATAAAAAAAGATAATCAATTCAAAAGAAAACGTCCCAACCAAGACATGTGTGATGCCAAAGCAGAATATTTGCTGTATAAGAATAAGACACTGAACCATAGAATGGAGATACCTGGATGATACATCTAAAAATCTTGAATATTCAAATCTCTTTGAGTCAACTTAGTGTGCAGAAGTGCAAAATTGCCTATAAAAAGTTTATTTACTCACAATACTCTAAAGAAAATACAGTGATTTTATTTGCTATAGATAATGTAGAGACCCTCTTCAGTATCAGTTCTTTCTCTGTCTCAATATCCTTTCCATCAAGAAAACAATTCAGGTAAAACTTTGCAATCAACTTTGTATAATAAGGAAAAAAGAGATTGTCCCCTGAAGGATTCCTAGGACCTGAGTAACCTGTACCAACAGGAAGCAACGAATATGGCCTGAACATGACTCTGAGGATGCTGGTCATCAGGGACTGCAAAACAAACAATGAATAGTCCTTTTTAAGAATGCAGGATTCATCCATTTGGGAAAGACTATCAGTATCGAGTTAGGTTAGCCTGTAGTAGCAGCATGCCACTGAGGTGTCTCAAAGTGAGCACTAGTGTTACAGTTGCAGTGACAGTCAGTGGAGGGCATCATGAAAACCTCATAGAAATAGGTTTATTAGATGATGTATCTTGCATAGGTCAGAGAACCCATTAGACGTTTCTATTCCACTGGTGCAGAGGCAATAGTACAGAGTATTACCAAAACAGTAATGAATATGCTGGTGAGTCTGTTACCATATCACTGTTCTCACCTCTAGTCACAGAAGTTATTAAAGCCAAGCAGAAATCTCTGAAATCACTTCCTCCTTACACCCAGTCAAAATACTACATAACTGTAATATCTCATTCTTGGGGAATTAGGAAATTAGCATCATATTATATGCAGTGGGGATGATCACCATTGTGTTTCTATCTAAAGATTAATTTTTTCCCTACAAAACAAAGCAAAACAGAAAGACAAATATTGGCATACAATGTGGGTTATTGTAAAGTCAAGAAAATTGTAGTACCAGATGTGGTATGTTTGCTAGAATAGATTAACACAGCCTCAGGAACTTGGTAAGTGGCCATTGATTTGATCTGGTGAGTGGCTTCTTTTCTATCTTCATCAGAAATAAAAGAACAGACCACAGTATATATTTATAGTGTTTCTCAAGGGCCATGGTAACTGTTCTGTCCTTTGTTGTAAGAGATTGAAGAAATGCAGGCCATCTGGACATCTCACAGAGCAGCATACTGCTTTATTATTAGAAAAAATGACATTCTAATTGGGTTGAATGATAAAGAAGTAACTGGCATGATAGAAAGCTTTGGAGTGTAGTTCAAAGTGTGGGAAATAAATCCTATAAACATTTAGAAGTTCATCATGTTAAAAAAATTTAGATCCAGCATATTGGGCATGATTTACAAAGCAAAATAAACTATTCCATCTTGTAGTAAATTATTCCACCTTGTACAAAAAGTAAAACACAGTGTTCAATATGCCCAGAGACAAAATATTTCACAAAGAATATATCTAGTAACCTGAAAGGCAAGAAGCTTTAAGTAGCTCCAGAGCATAAAATACTTCTGTAGTAATTCTAGGCTGTAGTTGAAGCAACATTACATTTTCAGTTGTGATGATACAAATATCATAGCAGATACATATACCCTTAGGTACTGGAGATGTCAGAAACTAGAAAGAATGCCCTACCAATGTGCTCACATTCTTGTGGAACGATTTCATGTAGACCCAATGATCCCCTGACATTCCATGTACAGGGAAAGAAATGGGAGATGCACCTAAAGCCTACAAGAATGAGTGAATACAAGTGCTAGAAAGAATGAGTTACAATTAATCTATAAAGATCTGCTCAGAGCTCCCTTTACGATGTTATAACCAACATCCAGGGAATTAACTGCTTTATATGTATGGGGATTTTGAACAGTTCCTTATGTAATTTCATAGCTCTTAATTATCAGGCTGTTTTTGATATGGGAGAACTCTTCAGTAGAAATCTGCTCATCCTTGACAAATACTCTAATCATAATCTCCATCCTAAAATCTGCCTCTCAGGTAACTCAACCTATACATCACTTATCTTTCCTTGGTTGATATATTTTAAATATAAGATCATCAATAAACACCTTACTCTTTTTCTCTATATTTTTTATTCTTGTTTCTTTAACTGGAAGTCTCAAGACTGTATAATGCTTTTTTCTCTTTAAGCCAGATTACTTACCTGCAATTTTAAGAGGAACTTCTAAAAGTAAATATTAACATTTATTTTTAAAATTGTATCCATATGCTTGCCCATATTTTCACATGCATATACATGTATATCATTTTATTTAATCAATTTCTATGTTTATGGTGTCAGATAAGAATGTAGTTTTCAAGAAATTTCTTGACGCTTTCTGTGCTTCTCTAAATTAAAATGTTTTTCCCCATAATTTTTGAGCCCAGAATAGCCTTAAAATAAATATCTTCTTCCCTCAGTTTCCTGCATGCTACGATTATAGGTTTGTGTCACCATGACTTACTTGTCATACTTTTTATATAAGAAACCATAATCTAAAGATGAATTGGATTTTCAAATTTCTCAACCATTAAAGTAAAAACATTTAGGAAATATAATCAAATTGTAATTTGATAACATCTTAAGGAAATGATAGAAGTAAATATAACACATAATTTCTAGTGATACTTTGGATGACACATAATTTCTAGTGAGTCTTTGGATTAACAATGCTCACTTCTTTATTCCTTGATAGGTCATTATAAAATACTAATTACAAAACTTTTAAGGAAATAAAACAATGATGTAACACGCAATTGAGAAACCACACAGAATTTGGAGAAATTTTTAGAGATAGGAAAACACAGATAAATTACAGTAAATAACCACCAGAGCTATAGTTATCAAGCTGGGCAGAAACAACTTGAGGAGTTTACATTCATATAGACTTGTGCAGTGACTAAGCTACAAATATCCAGAGAAGTCCTGGAACGAGCAGCACAAGATAGTCTCATAAGTACTTTCTCAATAGACTATAACACAGAGTCAAGAAATTCAAGGCAGAAGAAGGCCCCCAGGAACTATGAGCAAGTATCATTTAAAAAACTGAATACTAACTATCTGTAAGAGCAAAAGTTTACCTTTCTCCCACAGCTAAACATTTACTGACAAGCTTTTGTATTCTTAGAGTAAAACCCAGAAAAGAAGTAAAGAAAAATACTAATCTATTTGGGGAGTATTTGGTGTCCTAAGACAGAAGCAAAAATAGATTTGAACAAGTCTGCCTGGTAAAATGGAGAAAATAAGAATGTTAAGTAACTCACTAGGCTTGTTTATGTTCTATTATTTGCACAGATCTCTAGGTTATTTGATTGTATTAATGAATCAAGATATTAAATTAAATATGAACAGGCAATGAAGCCTAACCTAAAAGTTACAATCAACAGCATGGGCAATAACTATAATAAAATAGTTAAGAAACAAATAATTAGATAAATGTTTCTAACGTATATAATTAAGAACTTGAAACTGGATGCTGATGGCTCACATCTATAATCCTAGCTATTCAGGAGATTGAGATCTGAGGATCACTGTTCAAAGACAGCCCAGGCTGGAAAGTCAATGAGTTTCTTATCTCTAATAAACTACTTAGAAAAAGATGGAAATGGTGCTGTGCCTCAAGTAGAGCAATAGTCTTGAAAACAAAGTGGAACAGTCATGGCTAAATCATCTGGACAATACATGAGAAAAGTGAAGCCAATAAAACAATGTATTTTGAAACTTACCATGCATAGAGAACAGACTAGAATAAGAGAATAGGGATTTACAGAAGACAAATATATTTAAGAATATAACATTTTATAACTTAAAAATAGCATAAATATTCTGTGTTTGAAGTATGCACAGAATTAAGAATTATAGATGAAACTGATGAACGTAGGTACAAAAATGCAAAAAAAAACTAGTAAACTACATTCAACATAAATCACATTAGACTTGGTTTTATTTTAAAGAGGCAAGGATGGCTCAATGTCTATAATTTAGTAAATGTAATGCAGTACATTAACAGAATGAAGACAAAAACCATATGATTATCACAATTGTGGCAGAAAAATCCTTTGACAAAATTCATCATGCTTTTATCAAGAGGACTTTAAAAATTTACACAGAATGTACCTGATCTTTTTTTTTTTTTTTTTTTTTCTGTTTGTTTTTTTGGGTCCGGTCATGGGGCCTGAACTCTGGGCCTGGGCGCTGTCCCTCAGCTCTTCAGCTCAAGGCTTGCGCTCTACCACTTGAGCCACAGCGCCACTTCCGGGTTTTTTTCTTTTTTGCTTATGTGGTGCTGAGGAATCGAACCCAGGGCCTCTGGCATGCAAGGCATGCGCTCTACCACTGAGCCACCTTCCCAGCCCCAAACCTGATCTTAATAAAGGGTATATGTTACAAATCAGTAGCCAACATCATTATAAATGGAGAAAAATTCAGATTTTTCTTTGAAGTTGGAAACAATGAAGGAAGGGTGTTCACTATCCCCACTCCTGTTTAATATGTTATGGGGATTCATAGACAGAACAGTAAGGAAAGAGAAATAAAACAGATTCAAATAGCAAAAGAAGTAAAATTATCCTCAGGTGCAGATGACATGATCCTATACTAAAAATAACTAAAAGATTCTACCTCAAAATTTCTAGCTCTAATAAATTTGGAAACATAACCATGATAAAATCATCACAAAAATGATAACATTTCAAAATACCAACAATGAACAGACTGAAAAAGAAATCAGACAATCCCACTTACAGTAACTTTGAGAAAAATAAAATACTTATGTATAAACTTTACTGAGCAGAGAAAACTTCTACAATGAAAACTATAAAACCTTTAAGAATGAAAAGGATTGAAGGAGACTTGATGAGACTGAAAGACCTCCATGTCATCTTACCAAAAGCAAAAATTACCATATTACCAAATAGGCTCTATATTAAAGCCCCTGTGTCATTATCTGTAGAAACAGAAACATCATTTCACATATTCACATGGAAACACAAAAGACCCTAAATAACAAAAACAATTTGGAGCAAAAAAAAAATAAAAATAGAAATAGTCTGCAATGACAATCCTGTGAATAATGGACCATTGCCTCTTATCAGCTATATCTTTACCTTCATCTATTCTTTTATCCTTCTTTACCTTCATCTATTCTTTTATCCTTCTATCATAGAATTGCTTTCATTTTCTGAAAGCATGCAACCCAAATAAAGCCTTAAATGAACTTCTCCCAACCATGCACCACAAACCGAAATCCTTTAGTCAGCTCATTGACACTCCTTCTTAGTGAGCTATCTCCAACAGTTCCCAGCTACAGTAAGCAATAAACCTGAACTTTAGCCGCAGATGCTCCTGGGGAATCCAACAAACTGTTATATGGGATGTGAGAAAAAAAGTTTTTAAAGTGACTCAGAAGAAATAAAGGGTGCCACAAAAGAAATTAAGATAAGATATTAGCTGTTGCCTTTTAGATGCTTTAGTTAAATATGATGTTATTGCTGTTATTCTGACCCACGCATCTTATTTGGGTTTTAAAAGAATGTATATCAAGTGTGGACCATGATGATACATGTTTATAGACAGTATACTGATACTGTGCCTGAGAAAGTAGGATCAAGATTGATCCAACATTGGCAGCAAAGAAGACCTTGCCAAAAACAGGAGGAGAAGGAGAAAAATGAGGAGTAGGAAGAGAAGAAGGAGGAGGGAGAGCAAGAAGAGGAGGAGGAAGAAAGGAAAGCAAAGAGTATATTCAAATGTGATAGAATAAATGCTATTTTTAAATTTTAAATCTTGGGTAAAAACTACAAATAACTGTTTGTAGGCATAACTAAGATCATGGTTATGAATATACTGATAAAAATTATTAGTGTTGGTATTGTAAAATCATAACATAGGTGGCCAAAGTTAAGGTATAAAATAGTAGAAAAGAATGGTTAACACTTCACAGAATTAACCTTTTCATAAGGGAGAATTAATATATAATATTGAAATTAAATTAAAAGAGAAATAAAAAATAATGGTATTTCTTGTTAAAAGTATAGGTGAAAAATTAAATATAAATCAGTAACGATGTCTAATTTATGACAGGGAAGTGAAAGGTGGTCTAAATATCATGAATTCTTAAGCTTTATTTAAGGGAGTGAAAAGTTACAGTTTAATGTTAACAAATCAAAACACTGAAGGATGGAGTAGAATTTAAAGTTTAGTAGTAAACAGTGATTTCAGCAGCAATTGCAATAATAAATAGAATTGAGGCTGTTAGAAAATAGATTTCACCTACACTTTACAGACCTTTGCCTATTTTTTTGACCATTTATCAACTATTTCTAGAATTTAAATAGTGAATAACCCACAATACACTATACTTTTCAGTAGTTCAAAATACCGTTTACAAAATACTAAGAAAAGAAGCAGAGTGTGGAATGAGCAATTAATGCGTGCATCTGAACAGAGTATCAATTTGCACAGAATGGGTCTAGGTAGGTATATTCAGCAGGCAATTGGATGCACAACTTTGAAGCCTGGAAAAGAAATTCTGCTTAATGATACTGAATGGTAATTGCAAACTTTCAGTGATTATTAATAGAAAATGTGAGTGGAGATTTCCCAGGAAGATTAAGTGACCAAAAAGTTAAATAGATCCACAGTATCTGAGGCACAAAAACATTTGATGTCCATCAGGTATTAGGTACAGATGGTCATGATGTCTTGAAATGGAGAGGAAAGCATTCAGATCTCTGCCTTCCTAGGGGTCAGAGAGGCAACCTTTGTTGCAAGAATTTGACTTCATCTCGTTGAGAAGTCCTAGAGCTTGAAATTCGCAGAGCGTGGACATTCAAGTAAGAAAGATGGATATATATATATATATATATATATATATATATATATAATGGACATATATATATGTATATATATATATATATATATATATATATATATATAATCGGAAAACTCTAAAATAAAATGGAAGCTAGGGTCAGGGGCAAGTTGTGACCTTTCAAGGCAGGGTGACTGCTTGTCTGTAATTCAGGAAAAAGGGGCACCCTTTGCCACAGAGCTAACCAAATCTTGGTCCATGCGTCAGACAAACTAAACAAAGCTCAGCGAACCTAAAAGGTAACTTCAGCCTGGTTTTTACCCATGCTTTCATAAAGTGATCCACAGGTAGGTAACAACAGGCATCTGCCACACAGGTGCCTACCTTGATGACAAAATGCCTTGGACAAAATATCTGCAAAGGCAAGGTATTGACTTTCATATCCCTTGTGTTTCTCCAAAAACACTTAGAGAATTTTAAGACAGGTCATTCAATCGTGCCATCCTTAAGAAGAAATAAAAGAAAAAGAAAGTTACCAATGTTGATTACATTTTTAAAAGGTATAATACTAATCATTAGGGACTGATTACATTTTTTAATCTGTTTTTTTCTAAGCCTTCGTCAATGAAGTTTTCTCCTCAGGTATTGTCCATCTTTGTGTCTACTAAATGCAAATCATATAGTTAATTTTCACATCCTTACAAAAACTCACATTTCCTAGTGCACCTGCTCTCAGTGAGACTGCACAAAGCAACACACAGAGCTAGGTGAAGGTTTGTTAAATCCTGGGTGGTTAAATGGCTTTCCAAATTTAATTGCATCAAAAATAAAATATGAAGCATAAGCAAGACTGAAAACAGTATAGGAAGGCACAAGAAATGGGCATTCTCTCAGATTACGCACCTGTCTGTAAATTTTGGCTCCATCACTTTGGTCACTAAATTATCAATCATGTTCTTCTTTTTCTTTCACGTATCTTCATTTGATTTCTCTGTTAAACCTCACAATGTGATATAAGGATACAAATAAATGTCCACTGAACTGCTTACTACTTAGCAGTCATTCCAGAGTACTAGACACTTTGGATGATGTTTCAAACCCAGACAGAGGCTTTTGACCTTAATCCAAACATGACACTAAATAAAAATTTCAGGTGACAAGCACAGGAAGCAGGTGGGCTTGCCACTGGTTCACTAAGTATGCATAACAGCCCAGTGTAAGAATATGATACCTCACTTCCTCTAAGATTAATATACATCCTACTGCTCTACACATATATACTCCCCCCCTCTTTTTCATTCATTCCTTGGCTTTTGTTCAATAGGCTCCCTGGAAGGATGCAGATTTTTTAATTTTTCTTCCAGTGCTACCATAGCCTAGGAGAGGATTGTAGATAACAAGTGAGAGTGAAGGGGAGAAAGTGGTATGGAGAAGTAGCAGAGACAGTAACAGATTATTTTCCACATAAGTCTTTATTAAATTACATGCTGTCTTTGCCATACAGAAGCTCTGCAGCTTCATGCAATACATTTGTGTTTCTGGGTCTCCATTAAGAAAATTTCAGCCTATTCCGAGGAGACCTAGGGTTTCTCCTATTCAAAATCAATAGAAATCCCACGGATTGGAAGACCTTCACTAGCCATACAATGGACAAGGGTCTCATATCTAAATTATACCTGGAACTCAAAAAATTAAATTCCTCAAAGAAATCCTCTAAGAAACAACTGCCCAATAAATAAGTGGGCTAAAGAATTAAAGAGAAACTTCTCTGAAGAGGAAAGAAGGAAGGCCAATAGACACTTGCAGAAATGCTCAACCTTCCTAGCCATAAAAGCAATGAAAATAAAACCAAAATTGTGATTCCACCTCACCCCAGTTAGAATGGCTATAGGCAAGAACTCTAATAACAACAGATGCTGTAGGGGATGTGGCTAAAAGGGAACACTATTGCATTGTTGGGGGAGTGTAAACTTGTACAACCACTTTGGAAAGCAGTATGGAGGTTCCTCAAAAGACTCCACATAGAGCTCCCTATGACCCAGCAATCCCACTTTCGGGAATTTACTCAAATGATCACAAACAAGACAATACTAAAGCTACCAGCACAACTATGTTTATGGCAGCATTATTCACCATAGCTGGAACCAACCCAGATGCCCCTCAGTGTATGAATGGATCAAAAAATGTGATATATATATATATATATATATATATATATATATATATATATATATATGGGAATTCTATGCCTCCATCAGAAATAATGACATTGCCCCATTTGTTAGGAAATGGAAAGACTTAGAAAAAATATTAAGTGAAATAAGCCAGGCCCAAAGAAACATAAGTCCCATGGTTTCCCTTACTTGCATCAACTAGTATATGTCTAGGACAAGCAGAAATGGTCAGGTAACCCAAATTACTCAAGCTGATTCAAAACTTTGGCAAAATAGCAGGGTATAAAATTAACCCTCAAAAATCAATGGCTTTTCTGTATGCCAACAATGAGAAAAGTGGGGCTGAAATTAGGAAAGCAACTCCATTTGTAATAGCCCCACAAAAATAAAATACCTAGGAATTAACTTAACCAAAGAAGTGAAGGACCTCTGTGATGAAAACTTTAAAAACTTGAAAAAGGAAATCAAAACGGAACTTAGAAAATGGGAAAAACTCCCATGCTCCTGGATTGGAAAGATTAACATCGTGAAAATGGCAATACTTCCCAAGACTAACTACAAATTCAATGCAATACCCATCAAAATTCCAACCTTGTTCTTCAAAGAAATAGACGAGGCAATCCAAAAATTCATATGGAACAATAAAAGACCCCAAATACCAAAAACGCTCCTCAACGGAAAGAACACTGCTAGAGGAATATCAATACCAAATTTCAAACTCTACTATAAAAGCCATAGTAATCAAAACATCTTGGTATTGGCACAAGAACAGACCTCAGGACAAATGGAATAGAATTGAAAACCCAGAAATGAACCTACAGACTTATAGCCATCTAATCTTTGATAAGGGAGCTAAAAAAATAGAATGGAAGAAAAACAGCCTCTTCAGTAAATGGTGCTGGCAAATTTGGTTAACTACTTGTAGAAAACTAAAGCTAGATCCTTATGTATCACCCTGCACCAGAATCAACTCCAAATCGATCAAAGACCTCAGAGTCAAAGCAAACACTCTGAAAACATTACAGGATGGAATAGGAGAAACCCTAGGTCTCCTTGGCACAGGCCGAAATTTTCTTAATAGAGACCCGGAAACACAACAAATCAAAAAAAGGTTGGACAAATGGGATTGCATGAAGTTGCAGAGCTTCTGCATAGCAAAGGACATAGCTAGCAAGATCAATAGAAAGCCCACGGATTGGGAGAAGATCTTCACTAGCCACACAACGGACAAGGGTCTCATATGTAAAATATACTTGGAACTCAAAAAATTAAATCTCCCAACAACAAATCTTCAAAGAAACAACTGCCCAATAAATAAGTGGGCTAATGACTTAAAGAGAAACTTCTCTGAAGAAGAAAGAAGGATGGCCAATAGACACATGAAGAAATGCTCAACCTCCCTAGCCATAAAAGAAATGCAAATCAAAACAACATTGAAATACCACCTCACCCCAGTTAGAATGGCAAAAATCAAGAACTCTAATAAGAACAGATGCTGGAGGGGATGTGGACAGAAAGAAACCTTACTTCATTGTTGATGAGAGTGTAAACTTGTTCAACCACTTTGGAAAGTAGTATGCAGGTTCCTCAAAAGACTCCACATAGAGCTCCCCTATGACCCAGCAGTACCACTTTTGGGCATTTACCCAAATGTTCACAAACAAGACCACACTAAAGCTACCAGCACAACAATGTTTATTGCAGCATTATTTACCATAGCTAAGATATGGAACCAACCCAGATGCCCCTCAGTAGATGACTGGATCAAGAAAATGTGGTATATATACACAATGGAATTCTATGCCTCCATCAGAAAGAATGACATTGTCCCATTGGTTAGGAAATGGAAAGGCTTGGAAAAAATTATATTAAGTCAAGTAAGACAAGCCCAAAGAAACATAGGTCCCATGATTTCCCTTATTTGCAATATCTAGTATATGTATGAGTCAAGCAGAAAAGGTCAGATAAGGTGATGTTAGGAAAATGAACCCTAAGATATATATTTTAAATGTTTTTTTCTCTCATGCATTTGTTTCTAACTCAATTATAAAATTATTTCTTTGTTGCTTTGTATGTCCCTCCCCCACAGTATAACCCCTGCTTTCACTGCATTTGATGTCAGTATAATTTGTGGAGGGGAAGGGGAAAAACAAGTTGTTTAAATAAGGATACAGGTGGACCTGTTGCAACAATGAGAAGTACAAGTTGTCATGTTGAAAATGAACTATACAACTTGGGGGGGGAAGGATTTGGGGGTGAAGGATGGGAAGGGATGGGAAGGGTAAACAAAGGAGGAGGCTACAATGCTTGATAAGAAATGTACTCACTATCTTGCCTCTGTAATTGTAACCCCTCTATACAGTATTTTTACAATAAAAAATTTTTAAAAAGAAATGGTTAGGTAAGATGAAGCTGAGCAAAATGAACCCCAAGATATGAACACAAGTGGTTTTTTCTTTCTATTGTTTCTAACATATTTATAAGATAACATGTGATTTTTTTGTTGCTTTGTATGTCCCTCCCCCATTTTATAACCTCTGTTTTCACTGTATTTGATGTTGGTATAATTTGGGGAGGAGAAGGGAAAAAACAAAATGTTTAAATAGGGATACAGGTTGACCCATTGCAACAATGACATGTGCAAGATCCTATGTTGAAAAACGAACTTTACAGTTTAGGTGGGGCGAGGGTAGGAATTTGGAGGAGAGTGGCATGTAGTTGAGGAGGTGGGGGGGAAGGGATGGTAGGATGGTAGGAGAAAAACAAAGGAGGAGGCAACAATGCTTGATAAGAAATGTACTCATTACCTTGCTCGTGTATCTGTAACCCCTCTTACAGTATTTTCATAATAAAAAACTTATTAAAAATACATTACACACTGTCAATAGAAATTTAACATTAGTCAATAAGGTTCTTAGGTAGAAATGACCTTGCTGGCATTCTACCTAAAACAGTAATCTGTATGTCTTCTTTTGAGCAGCATTTCAACATTCATTGTATTATTTGGGGACAATTTCTTGTGCCCCTCCACCAACATTGCAAGTAGCCACAGTCTTTACTTTTCTCTATTGGTTATGTGCTTAACTTTTTATTGTTGTTCCTTAACTTTCTTACCTTTTCTATTTCCTATAAGAATAGAAGCCTCCTAGGTACCCGAATGCTGCTAATAGGAGTTATGAATATTTACTAAGATCTTTAAACTTTGGTCTGCTTTACACAAGTCTCCATTATTATCTTTTTTTCCTTTCCTTGTGATGGCATTCATATGCCTTGACAAACTTCCTCATCTACCACTTCATGCAGGTGCATGGGGTTACAAAGATGGATCTCTAAAATAGAGTAAATGATTATTACATGAGCAGTTTCAATCTCACTGTTCTCTAACATATTATATCAAACTTATGCTTAAAATACCATTCATATTTTACAAATAATGAACTATCTTGTTCAAGTTGAAATTCAGCAATGTCAAAAGTAATGTTTCCATTTGATAAACCATTGGTTTTAGGTACTTATAATGTAAAACCAGTGCAATTGTTCTTCAGACCAATGAACCTCAGTCCATTGTTCAACAAAACTGTTTCAAGTGTCACAAAAAAAATGAGTTGGAAACTGGGTGTGGTGGCTCATACCTTTAATCCTAGCTACACAGATGGCTGCGATTTGAGGATCATGATTCAGAGACTAGTTGGGCCTGGAAGTCTTTGAGAGTCTTATCTCCGATTAATTACCAGAAAACCAGAAGTAGTTCTGTGGCTCAAAGTGGTAGAGTACTAGCCTTGAGTGAAAAAGCTCAGTCCCTAGGTAGGACTGTCCCCATGCCCTATGTTCAAGTCACACAAAAGACAAAAGAATAAATTAAAATATAAAAGAATAAAATGAATAAGAGGTAGTTGAGCAAAATGGCTCATCAAAAGTCCTACCCTCTCAAGAGGCACTAGACTCTTACCAGAGACCCTATTCAAAAGATAAAGCTAAGACTGGGATGAAAGCTCTATGGTAAAGTAATTACCTAGTATTATACACGTTTGCTTCAATCCTCGGTACAGCCCACCACAAAGAATCCTATTTTAATATCTTCTTTCCCTTTTACAAAGTATCCATCATGTTTCTCCCTTTCTTATAGGCAGTTGGCAATAATAATAATTGATTGTCTCCATAAGTTCATGTCTGAGATCTAAATGTGACATATGCCTATTCACACAACTGGTACATAAAGCTTGTCTCTCTTTGTACTTTTGTCAGTTTCTGTGCCCATAATGCCCAAACAGGTATATTTCAATATTTCATAAAGGGAGAGTGATATGAGAGAGAGAGAGAGAGAGAGAGAGAGAGAGAGAGAGAGAGAGAGAGAGAGAGAGAGAGAGAGAGAGAGAGAGACTCAGAGACAGAGACAGAGAGAGGTGAATATCAAGTGCAGTTTTGACTCACCCTGTGTGTCACCCTGACTCAGTACTGTGAGACTGATTGTGCTTCAGACATTTAGTTATGGGACTCCTGTCTTGCCCTGACATTTTTGAACAATTTTTTTTAAAAAAGATCCCAGGTAGGACTGATGAAACAGCTACGCAAGCATGGTGTGTTATCTGTAGCAACTCCAAGTCTGGCATGTGCTTTTTAAACAACAAGTTCTTAGAGTTGGTGAAGGGTAATATTTTAAAGTCAGTGACATTTGAAAATACCTAAAAAAGGAACATTTGTTATAAACATGGGGGAGTAGCTACACAAAATTCCCAAATAGAGGAAATCCAGTACAAAGGAAGAAACTGGCATTGATATCAGATTAACATCTAATAGGCTTTAATTTGAGATAAGTTGTTGCATATCCAACAGCCTCATTGAATTCCCTCTCATTGGAATTAGGGTTGCCTGTATGAAAAGTAGGTCAAGTCCCAGTATGCTTTACTCCACTTAAATTCCAGTCATTTGCCTGATAAAAGAAAAATATAGAATAGGCATCTTCTCTTTCTGTTGGTTCATTAATTCACTCACTGTATTTTATCCAAATTACAAAGCAAAATTCAGGCTACATAAATTACACACAACCCTGTCTATATTATTCCCATATTGGCCAGTTAACAAATGCTACCTATAGCCTAATATAAAATAAGATATCTTTATGATAGTTTAGCATTCCAAAGTGTTGCAAAAAAAGGAATAAAAACATGAAGGAACATTAAAACAGAAAACGAGTGTGTCTCACATACCTAGCCTTCAAAGATGAAAGTGTGAGTACAAATAAGTCTAGCTTCTGCTAAATCTTCACATTACAAAAGTTGTTTTCATAAGAAGAGAAATCAGATCCATCTTTTGTCAATGTTTCATTTAAAGAATCACTTACATGTGGCATATTAATGCCAGATAGGCAGACATGGAGCATTGCAGATCAAAGAGATTGTATGTAAATATTACCAGTATTTATTCCAAAGTAGGACAATTTGAGACTAAGAATTGATAAATATTTGTGCTTCAGAATGGAGAAGTTATTTCTCAAGATGAGGTAAACAAATGTTACCCTCCTTCATTTGACTCTACAAATGGGTTTTGAAATCCTTAAGAAGCAGGTTTGTTTCCAACCTCTTACTTGTATTATTAAGACTGGTACTTTTTAACACAACTTAATCCTGGTGTATCTAGGTAATCTTATATTTCATTGAATTTAAGAAAACACATTAACCTCATAATCTGAATTTGTGTCCCAAAAGAAAAGAATCTCATGAATTTATGTCTGTTTCGAATCTTCATGTTTGTAAGAGTGAAAATCTGCTTGAATCATAGTAAAATACTCCAAATTTGATTTACATCTCAGTAGGTTGAATTAGCATTTTAAGTTGTTATTTGAATACATTGAAGATAAAATCTTACATGGATTTGTTCTTCAAATGATGCTTATATTCTTTTTTTAAAAATAAAATTTTTTTATTGTGAAAATACTGTGCAGAAGGGTTACAATTACATGAGCAAGGTAATGCGTACATTTCTTATCAAGCATTGTTGCCTCCTTTGTTTTTCCCCTACCATCCCTTCTCTCCCATCTCCATAAAAGTGTAATACTTGTCCAATAATGTTTTCTAGAGTGGTTGATGACTTAAAAAGTGTTAATAGACAAATCATTATGAATGAATTCTTTGTGCAACTATGTGTGTGCGTTCATGTGTACATGTGTGTGCATATACGTTTCAATCCACTTGTGTCCTTTTGAATCACCATCATGAGAGAAGTAGTGCTCAAATTTTTTCCTTCATACTAACAACAACCCTTCCTTTACCATGAACATAGACACAAATTTCTCACAAAGTGTCTTCACAGTCACTAAGTCCTGTCCAATTTTTCATAAAGGGAATTGGTTTTTTTCTCTAATTTTGTAAATACTGAAGAGACCTGAACTATCTTTTATTATATTTGAACTCAAAAACTCAATTAGCTTTATAAAATGTCTTGTCTTTTTCTGTTTTGCTCATTTCATATAAGCGTTATTGGATTTCAAAATAGCAATTTGTTATACCTTCCAAATTCAAATAATGTAGGAATATATGCATATACTCCCATACCCCCATACATACACATACATGAAAGAATGTAATAATCTCCCCCACTCTAATTCTAGACCTTCTTCTTTTCCACCTGTTTTCCATCCCTACAATATATAGCCAGTATTTTCAACTTAATATGAAAATACTCATAAAAATTATACATACATATATGTGTATATTTTATATATGTAATCTAGACATCCAGACCATACCTTCTTTGTCTGGTTCATATCCCCCAGCAAACAATATTCCTTTCCTTACTTTTCTAGGATCAATACTAAGTAAGTAGAGAATATACTCCAAACACATTGAAAATGTTCAAATTAATATTCAGTTCTGTTTTCTCGGCTCTGTTTGACTTCCCAAACAAAATTGAATTAAGTAAATATTCTAAACCTTCCCATTGGTACCATCTCTGTTTCTTGAAAATATAACACGTTGGTGTATTTTCCATGTGTCTCTGTGTGGGGTATCATTTCTCTTGTCTTTAGGACAAGAATATAATAATTATTTTCTATTCTGAGCTTATTCAGTATATAGTCTTAAGGCTATATTTGTATGACTAGCTCATGAAAGAATGCAGAAGATATTTTGTACCTACATGTATATATCCAAACATTCACATGATTTCTAAATAGATTGAATTCTATTACATAACTAACATTCTACATTTTTCTGAATATGTAACATGTGGCTCTATATCATTGAAGACATCTTTCATCATTTCATATTCTTTATGTGATATGACTATTGTGATAGATGTCTTTAGCTTGACCTCCCAGAACTTCTCTCCTCTTATTCTACCCTGCACTAAAAGAAGATTTACATGGTTTCCCCTGCACTCTGGTTTCTGAAGTGTTGACAAATAGCAAGTCCTGCAGGAAACAATTGAAAGGGCAAGTGGGAGGGGTATTTGTTCCTGGCTCCCTTGCTGGGTGTGTGCCAAACCCTACCTGTGTCCTTTCACTGAGCAAAGTCCTCTCAAGGAGTTCTGTTCTCTCTTTACACCTTCTGAGCTTTCTTTATGCCTTTTGAGGAATTTGTGAAGAAGGAAAGCTATTCTACTGATAATAACATTTATTTAGTGAAGCAGCTTTTGAGGTCTCCCTAGATACTGATGATACATTATCTCTTTCTTAGGTAAACTCTTATCAATTTATAATGATTCTTGGTTTCTTTGGAAATCCAACTGATATAATTATCCGATGTTCCTCTACTTCTTAACATCTAATTTAAGTGTTTTGTTGAAATGAGTATTATTCTACATATATATACATACTAATATTAATGGGGTTTTTTTGTTTTTTTTGGGGGGGGGCGGGTCCGGTCGTAGGGCCTGAACTCGGCTTGGCCACTGTCCCTCAACTCTTCAGCTCAAGACTAGCACTCTACCACTTGAGCCACAGTGCCAATTCCAGCTTTTTTTTCGGCTTATGTGGTGCTGAGGAATCAAACCTAGAGCCTCATGCATACAAGGCAAGTGCTCTACCATTCAGCCACCTTCCCAGCCCCAGATGTTTTTTATTTCTATAACATGTGGGCCACTCAAAACTGTACATGTGTACACTCAAAACTTTAGTATATTTTTAATGTGTGTAGATACTTCTGATATCTTTCTAACAGAACAATTTAAGAAAATCCACACTTGACTATCCATTTAGTTATGTATTTGTTTCACTAATTTTCTATCTAGCAATTTTAAGGCTTACTAAGTAGACATTCCATAAAGTATTTACCAATTACTAATGTATAAAATTTAGTACATGAACTTTATCATTTTAATATATCCTAAGCATCACTAGATAATTTCTATAATTTCACACATGCAAAATAATGTCTTTATTTAACTTTACATGAACTTGAATAGATTACTGACTATATAGCAATCTCTTACCTATTTTGTCTAATTATATTTCTTCTTCAATGAGTTTCAAGATACAATCTTTTGCTTTTCTATTAGGTATTTATATTAGTGTCACAAATTAAATTGTGCAGGTTTAGTTGAGTGGTTGGAATGCACAAAATTTAATATTTAAAATAGATCATAATTCTCAAGTTAAATAATTTTGTATGCAATGACAAATCATATGGCTATTCATCTATGCTGAGATATATGTTGCTATTACCCACAGCTAGTCTTTCTGCACTGTTTGATCACAAAGAATGTGTTCTATTCTAGGGGCAGATACAAGATAATGGAATGAAGAACTGTGAAAAATAAAATACTTTCCTAAGAAGTCATAAAGTGACTGTGGTTGAGAGACATCTACAATTCATGTGTGGCTTGAAAAGAAATTAGATAAATTTAAGCAAAAGTGTTTTATTTTTTAAGTTTTTAGTTTTATTGTCAAGATGATTTACAGAGAGGTTACAATTGCATACATAAGATATTGAGTACATTTCTTATCAAACATTGTTAACCCCTCTTTCATTTTTCTCCCACTTTCACACTCCTCTATTTCCCCCACCCCGGAAGTTTGTAAAGTTCATTTCCAACATACTGACCTGTGAGTATCTCTGTTGAATTGGTTAGCTGTCCTTTGCCTTAACATTTTGTTGTTCCCCTACCCTAATTCAGATAAACATATATACAATGCCCAGGGTACCAAAATCAAATACAGTGGCAAAAGGGAATAAGCCACAGGGGGGAAAAAGAATGAAAGAAAAAAAGAAATGACTTGACTGGAGGAAGATGGCAGAGGAAAAGTTGGAGGCTAAATAATCTCTCACATAGAAATCAGTTTTAGTGTTCCAGTGAACAGTCCTAGGCTAGAGAATCACACCAAGTGTGCTATCACAGTACAGAAAATATGCCCAGAGAGGGAAAATCCAGGCAAGTAGACAGATCTGAGCACATGCCAGTAGCTGAGGCTGTGGCAGTGGCTGTGGCCACCATACCAACAGAGAGAGTCTGGGACAAAGATTCCAGACACAGCCTGAGAGCAGATTCTACTTACCACCATCAAGAACTGACAAGGACAAGCGGAAAAGGTCAGATAATGTGATGTCAGGAAAATGAACCCTCAGATGTGTATTTTAATGTTTTTTTCCTTCATGCATGTGTTTCTAACGCATTTATAAGATTCTTTTTGTTGCTTTGTATGTCCCTCCCCCACAGTATAACCCCTGCTTTCACTATATTTGATGTCAGTATAACTTGTGGAGGAGATGGGGAAAAACCAGTTGTTTAAGGATACAGGAGGACCTGTTGCAACAATGAGAAGTACAAGTTGTCATGTCCAAAACGAGCTTTACAACGTTGGTGCGGGGGGGGGGGGATGGGGGGGAAGGAGAAGGATTGGGATTGGGGGGAGGGGGGAGGCTGGGAAGGGATGTGAAGGGTAAACCAAAGGAGGAGGATGCAATGCTTGGTAAGAAATGTACGCATTATCCTGCCCATGTAATTGTAACCCCTCTGTACAGTATGTTCATAAATAAAATAAAATAAAATTAAAAAAAAAAAAAAAGAACTGACAAGGAGCAGAAATCTTCATCCTGCAGATTTCAGACCAAAGACAGCCCAGGAACTAAGAGTCTGGCATAAGTAGAACCCTGACATCCTCACTCCTCATGGAGCAGTGGTGGTAAGGCCACCCCTCCCCCACCACCGGAAATCTCCATCTTTGATACTGACAAAAGTCCTGCTGAAGAGCTAGCTCCACCTCAGGCCATGGAAGAAAACAAAAAAAGCCATTTAGTAGGTCACAGAAACCTGACCTGACCTGCCAGGCTCAGCTCCCCAGAGGAATGTCACCTTGCCCATGCAGAGGTGACTCTACCCCTGGAGGAGTGACTTTCTTCAATGGATAAAAAGAGCCAGAGACTGCCCCTTCCCACTGCAGCCTAGACAAACAATTGAAACTCAGTAAACATAAACTCTGAGAATGGCTCCAGGTTGGGCTCTGAGTGTTTCAGGAGCCAGTCCCTCAGGGAAAAGCTCCTGATTGCTGATAGGCCTCAACCCTACCCAGAACCAAGCCTCATAACATCAATTCCAAGCCAGAGGAAACAGCCATTTCCCTCTTTTGTGCTACTCAAAGCTGATCTCCTTCCCACTGAACTAGCCTGGGAGGAGGATCACAAAATCTTGGGTAACACAGATGATTTTTCTCCCAGCTCAAACAAACTGACTTAAACAATCATGCCACAGGAAAACCAAACACCACAAGCAGACCAGAGACTCCACAAAGAGACTGGCTACAGACACAGGGGAGATACAAAATCTCACCCCACCTCCGAAAAAAAAAGCAAAGAAATCTTTTATCTACCCTTATTTTTATTCTTATTTTTTAAATTGTTGTCTATTATTTTTTTCTCTCATAATTTTATTTTAGGTATGTGTGTGTGTGTGTGTGTGTGTGTGTGTGTGTGTGTGTGTGTGTGTGTGTGTGTGTGTGTGTGTGTGTGTGTATGCGCCAGCTTTCTTTTTTTTTAATTTAATTTTATTTTATTTGTGAACGTACTGTACAGAGGAGTTACAATTACATGGGCAGGATAATGCATACATTTCTTACCAAGCATTGCAGCCTCCTCCTTTGTTTACCCTTCACATCCCTTCCCAGCCTCCCCCCTCCCCCCAAATCCCAATCCTTCTCCTTCCCCCCTTCCCCTCCCCCCCCCACACCGACGTTGTAAATCTCGTTTTGGACATGACAACTTGTACTTCTCATTGTTGCCACAGGTCCTCCTGTATCCTTAAACAACTGGTTTTGCCCCATCTCCTCCACAAGTTATACTGACATCAAATATAGTGAAAGCAGGGGTTATACTGTGGGGGAGGGACATACAAAGCAACAAAGAGATAATCTTATAAATGCGTTAGAAACACATGCATGAAAGAAAAAAAACATTAAAATACACATCTGAGGGTTCATTTTCCTCACATCACATTATCTGACCTTTTCCGCTTGACTCATACATATACTAGATATTACAAATAAGGGAAACCATGGGACCTATGTTTCTTTGGGCCTGGCTTACTTCACTTAATATAATTTTTTCCAAGTCTTTCCCTTTCCTAACAAATGGGGCAATGTCATTCTTTCTGATGGAGGCATAGAATTCCATTGTGTATATATACCATATTTTCTTGATCCATTCATCTACTGAGGGGCATCTGGGTTGGTTCCATATCTTAGCTATGGTAAATAATGCTGCAATAAACATAGTTGTGCTGGTAGCTTTAGTGTGGTCTTGTTTGTAAACATTTGGGTAAATGCCCAAAAGTGGGATTGCTGGGTCATAGGGGTTCTTTTTTAAAATCTCTTCACATTTGGTCCTTTTTATTCCTTTTTTGTTTTTTTCCCCTCTTTTTCTTTTTTTGGTGTGACTTGATTGCTGTTCAGCTCATCCCCAGATATAAGTCCATAGTCAATTATTAGACCTTATCCCCCATTGTGGACATACTTAATCCAGAAATTTATTACACATTTCACAACTTCTTAGGCTTAACTTTTTTATATAAGTATTATCTCTTTATACCTATATGATTTTCAAGTATTCTAATTTTAAGAAATTTTATTTTTTCTGATGGAGACATAGAATTCCATTGTGTATATATACCACATTTTCTTGATCCAGTCATCTACTGAGGGGCATCTGGGTTGGTTCCAGAACTTAGCTATGGTAAATAATGCTGCAATAAACATAGCTGTGCTGATAGCTTTAGTGTGGTCTTGTTTGTGAACATTTGGGTAAATGCCCAAAAGTGGTACTGCTGGGTCATAGGGGAGCTCTATGTGGAGTCTTTTGAGGAACCTCCATACTACTTTCAAAGTGGTTGAACAAGTTTACACTCCCACCAACAATGAAGTAAGGTTTGTTTCTGTCCACATCCCCTCCAGCATCTGTTTTTATTAGAGTTCTTGATTTTTGCAATTCTAACTGGGGTGAAGTGGTATCTCAATGTTGTTTTGATTTGCATTTCTTTTATGGCTAGGGAGGTTGAGCATTTCTTCATGTGTCTATTGGCCATCCTTCTTTCTTCTTCAGAGAAGTTTCTCTTTAAGTCATTAGCCCACTTATTTATTGGGCAGTTGTTTCTTTGAAGATTTGTTGTTGGGAGATTTAATTTTTTGAGTTCCAAGTATATTTTAGATTTGAGACCCTTGTCCATTGTGTGGCTAGTGAAGATCTTCTCCCAATCCGTGGGATTTCTATTGTTCTTGCTAGCTATGTCCTTTGCGATGCAGAAGCTCTGCACCTTCATGCAATCCCATTTGTCCAACCTTTTTTTGATTTGTTGTGTTTCTGAGTCTCTATTAAGAAAATTTCTGCCTGTGCCAAGGAGACCTAGGGTTTCTCCTATTCCATCCTGTAATGTTTTCAGAGTGTCTGCTTTGACTCCGAGGTCTTTGATCCATTTGGAGTTGATTCTGGTGCAGGGTGATATATAAGGATCTAGCTTTAGTTTTCTACAAGTAGTTAACCAATTTTGCCAGCACAATTTACTGAAGAGGATGTCTTTGAACAACATTGCCCCATTTGTTAGGAAATGGAAAGACTTGGAAAAAATTATATTAAGTGAAGCCCAAAGAAACATAGGTCCCATGATTTCCCTTATTTGCAATATCTAGTATATGTATTAGTCAAGAAGAAAAGGTCAGATAAGGTGATGTTAGGAAAATGAACCCTAAAATATTTATTTTAAATGTTTTTTGTTCTCTCATGTATTTGTTTCTAACACAATTATAAAATTATTTCTTTGTTGCTTTGTATATCCCTCCCCCACAGTATAACCCCTGCTTTCGCTGTATTTGATGTCAGTATAATTTGTGGAGGGGAAGGGGAAAAACAAGTCGTTTAAATAAGGATACAGGTGGACCTGTTGCAACAATGAGAAGTACAATTTGTCTTGTCACAAACGAACTTTGCAACTTGAGGGGGGGAGAATTGGGGGAGGAGGGAGGATGGGAAGGGATGGGAAGGGTAAACAAAGGAGGAGGTTACAATGCTTGATAAGAAATATACTCATTATCTTGCCCATGTAATTGTAACCCCTCTGTACAGTATTTTCACAATAAAAAAAAGAAAAAAGAAAAAAAATATTTTTTTCATGTTTCCTTTTTATCTCTCCGCTCCTTTCAACGTATCCTTTTCTTCTCTCAATATCATTTTTTATACTTATATAATTTTTAAGTGTTTCATTTTGTAAATTTAAATTTCAGTTTTTCCATTTTTTCTTGTTTTCTTTATCTCTCTCCAATCCGTTTCCCTCTCTGAGATTAGGAGTTGGTTAAATTCACTCTCCTTTTACCTCTCCACATACCTCTAATCCTATTTTCCCCCACAATTCTCCCTAAACCTAATAGTTTCTGTTTTGCTGAATCCCTCTTGGATGTTCTTAGCCCATTAATCCATAGTTGTTTGATGTTGAATAGATTGTACCTGTTGAACTAGATTGTATCTGCAGCCATTTTGACTGTACAACTACAGGACTGTGGCTGATGCTCCCTTTAAAATAGTATTCTAGCACAAAATTGGTGTTACTTTCATACCAATTGGGCAGAGCAAGCCATAGAAATACAAGAAAAATGGCAATTCCGGGTATCTCAACTCCCACTCATGATAATCAGGTGACAGAACAGTTAATGAATAATCCAGAGGAGAGTTCCCAAAAAGCTCTACAAACACTACTGGTAAATATGGTGAATGAAAAAATTAAAAACCTGCAAAGGACTCAGTGTGAGGTTGATAGGGATGGAGAGGAGGCAAACGGAATATTAACACAGGAATCTCATGAGTGTGAGAAAGTTACTCAAAGATTAATACAGGAATTGTGTGATCAGGCAGAGAACACTCAAATATAATTTTGTGAGCAGGCTGAGAACAGTCAAAGAGAAAGACAGGAATTGTGTGAGCAGGCTGAGAACAGGCAGAGAGAAATACAGGAATTGTGTGAGCATGAGGTAGCTAATAAAAGAGTAATACAGGAATTACATGAGTGGGATGAGAATAAACAAAGATCAATAGAGACATTCATGGAATCCATAAACAGATAGCTGAAGGAATCTTGAGAGATCACAAAGGGAATGCTGAATGGAGTCCTTCAGAAGGAAAGAGAATCCAAGGAAACAATAACCAATCAACTAAGTGATTTGAGAATAAACATTCAACACCAAAGCAAAGAAGTTCATACAAGATCTAAAACAAACCTCCAACAAAGAATTTGAAGCCATCAAAGCTGACCAATTAGAAGGAAAGGAAATAATAAAGTAGAAAGTCTTGACATTAGTTTAGACCATGGAGAAGATCAAATCTCGGGGATTGAAGATAGCCTAGATATTAAATATTATAGAGAAAGAACATACAGCTATTTAAGACAAATCCAATAAATATTATAGATCTATTTACTATTTGGAAGACACCATCAGAAGGCCTAATCTGAGGATAATGGGTGTAGAGGAGCACCTAGAGACAGAAGTTAATGGTCTAGGAAATTTATTTAGCAGGATCGTAGCAGAGAACTTCCCAAATATGCAAAAAGTTAGGCCTATTCAGATACAAGAAGCTTTTTAGAACCCCAAATAGACCAGACCAGAACAGGACATCCCACCGTCACATTATAATCTGAACAGGATCAATTCTGACCAAGGAAAGGATCCTTAAAGTTGTCAAGGAGAAAAGATAAATCACCTATAAAGGGAAACCAATTAGAATCACCTCAGATTTCTCAGCAGAGACAATTAAAACAACAAGAGCCTGTAATGATGTATGCCATGCCCTAAAGACAAACAACTATCAACCAAGAATACTGTACCCAACTAAACTCTCCTTCATAATCAAAGGTCAAATAAAAGCTTTCATAGCTAAGAAAAACTGAAACAATATATCTCCACCAAACTAGCCCTACATAAGATACTTAAAGATGTCCTACACCAACAAGACCACAATAAAAACTGCACCCAAACTGAGAATCCAAGGACCATAGGAAGAAGCCAGTTGTAGCAGCCCCCAAGAAGATGGATAACATGGTAGGAACTATCAAACACCTCTCAGTCCTAACTCTCAACATTAATAGATATAATTCTCCAATTCAGCAACATAGACTGTCTAGTTGGATTAAAAAGCAAGATCCTTCTATCTACTGCCTTCAAGAGTCACACCTTGCCCTCCAAAAAACAAATATATTTTGAAAATGACAGGCTGGAACAAAATCTACCAAGCAAACGGGACCCATAAACAAGCAGGAGTTGCAATCTTAATATCAAACAAAATATCTTAATATCAAATTAAAATTCATGAGAAGAGATAAAGAAGGTTGCTATATACTAATTAAGGGATCTCTCCTTCAGAAGGATATTATAATCCTAAATATCTATTCACCAAAAAACGGAGCACCCAAATTTGTTCAAGAAACACTACTTTCCCTCAAATCTCACATAGATCTAAATACATTAATTGTTGGGGACTTTAACACACCACTATCCCCACTAGATAGATCAATTTGGCAAAAACTCAACAGAGAAACCACAGATCTAAACAACTGCATAGATAAACTAGATTTAACAGACATCTACTGAATATTTCACCCAGCAGCATCAAAAATACGTTTTTCTCAGCAGCACATGGAATATTTTCCAAAATAGACCACATTATAGGTCACAAAGCAAACTGTCCAAAATCAGAAACATTGAATTTATGCCCTGCATTCTCTCAGACCAAAATGGAATAAAATTAGAACTCAACACCAAAAGCCACCAAAGAAAGTCCTGTAACACATGGAGGCTGAACAATACACTGTTGAATCACCAGTGGGTCATGGAAGAGATTAGAAAGGAAATTCAAATGTTCATGATATTCAACAAAAATGAACACACAAATTACCAGCTCCTCTGGGACATAGTAAAAGGCAGTACTCAGAGGCAAGTTTTTAGCTCTGAGTTCTCCAACAAATTGGAGAGATCTGAAATCAAGAATTTAATGAGTCATCTGAAGCTCCTTGAAAAAGAGCTTCAAGCTTAATCCCAATCCAGTAGACAGAAACAAATAATTAAAATTTAATCAGAATTAAATGAATTAAAATTAAATCAGAACTAAATTAATTAGAATCCAAAAAAAAAAAAGCAGAAATAACCACAATTCAGAACATTGTAAGGGAATACTTCTCAAACCTTTATGCTAATAAGTATGAAAACCTGGAAGAAATGGACCTTTACCTCGCAAATTTTGACATGCCGAAACTGAACCAAGATAAGTTAAAACAATTAAACAGGGGCATATCAAGCATTGAAATAGAAACAGGAATAGAGAACTTCCATCTAAGAAAAGCCCAGGCCCAGATGGATTTACAGCAGAATTCTACCAAGCCTTCAAAGCAGAACTGACACCAATACTCCTCCAACTCTTCAATGAAATTGAAAGTTCACTATCAAACTCTTTCTATGAAGCCATCATAACCCTCATCCCCAAACCAGGCAGGGACTCATCAAAGAAAGAGAACTATAGACCCATTTCTTTGATGAACATTGATGCAAAATTTCTCAACAAAATTCTGTCCAATCAACTTCAAAAATTCATCCAAAAAAAATACACCACTATCAAACAGCATTCATTTCAGGGATGCAAAGCTGGTTCAATATCACATCAACAAGAGCAAGGTTAAGAACCACATGATTATCTCAATAGATGCTGAAAAAGCATTTGACAAGATCCAACACCATTTATAATGAAGGCTCTGGGAAAACTAGGAATCCATGGAACATTCCTCAATACAATAAAGGCTATATATGACAAACCTACAGCCAGCATTATACTCAATGATGAAAAACTCAAGCCATTTCCTCTAAATTCAGGAATAAGACAAGGATGTCCACTCTCTCCACTTCTCTTCAATTTAGTATTAGAATGTCTAGCTACAGCAATAAGACAAGAGGCAAACATAAAGATGATCCAAATAGGGAAAGATAAAGTAAAACTCTCCCTCTTTGCAGATGCCATGATTTGGTATTTAAAGAACCCCATGGACTCCACTCCCAAATTATTCGAGCTGATTCAAAACCTTGGCAAATTAGCAGGGTATAAAATTAACCCCCCAAAATCAATGGCTTTTATGTATGCCAACAATGAGAAGAGCGTGGCTGAAATTAGGAAAGCAACTCCATTCGTAATAGCCCCACAAAAAATAAAATACCTAGGAATTCAGTTAACCAAAGAAGTGAAGGGCATCTATGATGAAAACTTTAAAAACCTGAAACAGGAAATCAAAATAGAACTTAGAAAGTGGCAAAACCTTCCATGCTCCTGGATTGTAAAGATCAACATTGTGAAAATGTCAGTACTTCCCAAGGCTATCTACAAATTCAATGCGATATCTCATTTTTCAAGAAAATAGAGGAGGCAATCCAAAAATTCATATGGAACAATAAAGGACCCCACATAGCAAAAACGATCCTTAACAGAAAGAACAGTGCTGGAGGAATATCAATACCAAATTTCAAACTCTACTACAAAACCACAGTAATCAAAATAGCGTGGTACTGGCACAAGAACAGACTTGAGGACCAATGGAATGCAACTGAAGCCCCAGAAATGAATCCACTGACCTATAGCCACCTAATCTTCGATAAGAGAGCTAAAAAAATTAGAATGGAAGAAAGACAGCCTCTTCAGTAAATGGTGCTGGCAAAATTGGTTAATCACCTCTAGAAAACTAAAGCTAGATCCTTATATATCACCCTGCATCAGAATCAACTCCAAATGGATCAAAGACCTTAGAGTCAACACAGAGAACCTGAAAATATTATAGGACTAAATAGGAGAAACCTTAGCTCTCCTTGGCACAGGCTGAAATTTTCTTAATAGAGACCCAGAAACACAACAAATCAAAGAAAGGTTGGACAAATGGGATTGCATGAAGGTGCAGAGCTTCTGCATGGCAAAAGACATAGCTAGCAAGATCAGTAGAAAGCCCATGGGTTGGAAGAAGATCTCACTAGCCATATAATGGACAAGGGTCTCATACTTAAAATATATTCAGAACTCAAAAAATTAAAGACTTAAAGAGAAACTTCTCTGAAGAGGAAAAAAGAATGGTTACATATAGACACATGAAAAAATGCTCAATTTCTCTAGCCATAAAATAAATGCAAATCAAAACAACATTCAGATTCTACCTCACCCCAGTTAGAATGGGTATAATCAAGAACTCTAATAACACCAGATGCTTCAGGGGATGTGGCCAGAAGGGAACCCTACTGCATTTTTGATGAGAGTGTAAACTTGTTCAACCACTTTAGAAAGAAGTATGGAGGTTCCTCAAAAGACTCCACATAGAGCTCCCCTATGACCGTGCAATCCTGATTTGGGGCATTTACCAAAATGATCACAAACAAGACCATACTAAAGCTACCAGCACAAGTATGTTTTCTGCAGTATTAGATATGGAACCAACAACCCAGGTGCTCCTCGTTAGATAAATGGATCAAGAAAATGTGGTGTGTGTGTGTAAATATATATAATGGAATTCTATGCCTTCATCAGAAGGAATGACATCATCCCATTTTTTAGGAAATTGGAAGACTTGGAGAAAATTACATTAAGTGAAATAAGCCAGGCCCCCAGAAAACTAGGTCCCATGGTTTCCCTTATTTTCAATAACTAGTATATGTCTGGGACAAAGGTCAGATAAGATGAAGTTAAGTTAAATAAATCCCAAGATAGGGACACAAGTGTTTTTTTCTTCCTTGTTATTTTTCTAAGGTATTTATAAGGTAACATGTGATTTTTTTTGTTGCTTTGTATGTTCCTCCCCCACGATATAACTCCCGCTTTCTGCTATATTTGGTGGTGGTATAATTTGGGGAGGGAAAGGGACAAAATAAAATGTTTAAATAGGGATACAGATCGACCCATTGCAACAATGACATGTACAAGATGCTATGTTGAAAAATGAACTTTACAATTTGGGGGAGGGCGAGTTGGGGGAGATTGGAGGAGTTGGGAAGGACGGGATGGTAGGGGAAAACAGAAGGAGGAGGCAACAATACTTGATAAGAAATGTACTCTTTACCCTGCCCATATAACTGTAACCCTTCTGTACAGTATTTTCACAATAACAAACATTTAAAAAATAAATAACTTCATGTAGTACATTAAAAACAACAAAAAACTCTTTTGTTTCCCTATATTAGAGTTCATTTTGCTTAGCACCATCTTATACAGCCAGAGGTACATATATATTGAGCTATTGTGATTTTCTTTTAGGACTAATCTAAACATATACTAATTATTACAAAGAGGGAAACCATCTAGCATATTTTCTTTGGGTCTGGTTTACTTTACTTAATAATGTTTTTTTCCAAGTCTTTTCATTTCTTTGTTTTAGTTTTTACTTATCAAATAACTGGGTGTTCTATTAACATAGTATACTAGAGAAATTCATCTGAGACAGAGAAAGAGTAGAGGATTATAACTGCTTGAACTTTGGTTCTTATATTAAAAACTTGGGAAACAAGAAGGAAGAGTTGATTCAATAAAATTAGGCAATAAGTTTTCAAGTATGAAGAAAATTCTACCCCTCAATACAAATATATACATGGCATAGTTTTCTTGCTAAAAAAGAAAGTTAAAACCAGACCTAGAATCTAGGTGCTCTAGCTTTTCTGGTTCCTTCTCTTTGTGAGGTTTTATCTCCAGGAAATTCTGTCCTGACATCTTGTATATCTTCTGGACAACTTGGGTATAAGTTTGACAAATATATCTACAGGAGACTAGTTTCTATGAACATAGAATTCCTCAAATTTGAGAATACCTAACTTTTCTCTCTACTTAGAGTTCAGCAAAGAGATAATAGTCACATGTCTCTACTATTTTTTTAGCTAGAAGTTGACATAAGAACATAGCTTTCAAGAATGACACTGCCCCATTTGTTAGGAAATGGAAAGACTTGGAAATAGTTATATTAAGTGAAGTAAGCCAAGCCCAAAGAAACATAGGTCCCATGGTTTCCCTTATTTGCAATATTTAATATATGTATGAGTCAAGCAGAAAAGGTCAGATAAGGTGATGTTAGGAAAATGAACCCTAAGATATGTATTTAAATGATTTTTCTTTCATGCATTTGTTTCTAATGCATTTATAAGATTATTTCTTTGTTGCTGTGTATGTCCCTCCCCCACAGTATAACCCCTGATTTCACTGTATTTGATATTGGTATAATTTGTGGAGGGGAAGGGGAAAAACAAGTCGTTTAAATAAGGATACAGGTGGACCCATTGCAACAATGAGAAGTACAAGTTGTCATGTCGAAAACGAACTTTACAACTTTGGTGGGGGACCAGGGGGAGGCTGGGAAGGGATGGGAAGGGGAAACAAAGGAGGAGGCTACAATGCTTGATAAGAAATGTACTCATTATCTTGCCCATGTAATGGTAACCCCTCTGTACAGTATTTTCACAATAAAAAAAAGAAAATAGCTTTCAAAAATAAAACTCAAGTCTGTGTTTGTTTACACATCATTGTTTTGCCATTGCTTTGTATACCACATAAAGCATTAAGAAGGCCACCATGCAAAGCTCCAACTTTGCTAAACAAGCATTGGTAATAATAATGCAAGCTCACATCATGTTCCAAAGCTAATATAAAACTGATTTGCTGATTTTCTAAATGTTTCTTATTAATGGACATTCAAGAAAATGTTATTTTCGAACTTTCAAATTACAATCAGCTTTTTGTTACATACAAAGTCTTGTGTATGACCCCAATTAATTCTTTACTTAAAAGTCAATGATACGAACCTTGGAAAACTGAGAAGTGCAGATTATTTGAGTCTAAGAATTCAAGACCAAATTGGGAGCCTGTGGCCCATGCTTATAATCCTAGCTATTCAGAGGCTGAGATCTGAAGATCATGGTTCAAAGCCAGCCTGGGCAGGAAAGTCTACGAGACACTTATCTCCAATTAAGCACCTGAAAACTGGAAGTGGTACTGTGGATCCAGGGGTGGAACACTCATCTTGAGCTGAAGAGCTGAGGAACAGCACCCAGGCCCAGAGTTCAAGCCCCATGACTGACCAAAAAAAAAAAATAATAATTCAATACCAATTTGTGCAAATTCATTTTTTTCTGCTACAATTTTAAAGAAAAATCTAAAAATATACATGATAAAGTACACAAAGAAATTTCCATCTTCGCTGTGGAAAATAAAAATCAATGTTTAAATAAAGCAGTAACAGAATATATATTCTACCCAAGATATCCTAAAAAGATCACCATGTTTACTTAAAACCTGTATCTGTGTCACGTCTGAGTTAGCTGAGCAACCACATTCTCCCTGAATGCATGTTAAGTTTCAGGACAGAATTTGAGGAAATATTTCTGAGTACTGTGAGGCCTAAATGGGAGCAAGTTGATTGAAAAGGATAGCAGAATTGATGTACCTCAAACAAACTGAAAGTAAGCTACCCATTTCTTCTGAGACTGAAGCATGAACTCAAAGGAAACTTGAGCCTCACAAATTCTTGCTAAATGAAGGAGTGTGACAAGGAAAGGCCACTATTGGTCATCTGAGGACTGAAAAAGGAAGCCATGAGGCATTGAAGAGTAAGAAAATACTTCTTGTCTTTGTTCCACCCATTCGGTCCTGGTCTAGCCTCGGGTATCCCGAAGGGAGGATGAGAAGATCAGTGGGACAGCAATAGCAACCATAGTCATCAGCTAAACCTCCAGGGTAAAGGTTAACACTTTCTCCTTCAGAAGAACTTTGTTCTGGAGAGTGTATAAGCAATTAATCTTTATTGACTTGTTTTCCTCTTGATTCTGTCATCACTTGGTCTCCTAGGCAATCACAATTACCCAAAGTGTGTCAAAGAGTTGGGTAAAACAAAACTCTGGTTTTCTAGTTCTACTGAGCTGCAAAATGTTACTGAGAAGGTAGGAAGAATACCACATAAACCACAGCAAGTAGGGCTATCGCAGGAATTCAAGACCATCTCAATACTTTAGAATCAATTAAATATCAGAATAATATAAATCACATGATGTTGAAGGCTTTTTGACAAAGTTCTATCTCTAATCAAGATCAAAATTTTCAACCAACTAGGGCTAACAATGAATATCTTTTAATAAAACTTGATACTTTATACAAATCACCGAAGTTCTAATAATGAAAAAAATGTTCTCATTAATATCAGGAATATGACAAAGATATATGCTTTAATCCTTCTTTTCTATGCTATCTTGGGTAATCTAGACATTACAGTAAGGGCAATTTAAAAAATAAAAGCAGTTCATTGGGAAAAGAAAGATTCAAACCGTTTCTCATTGAGGATCACAATTTTGTATGTGAAATGTCCAAAGGAATTTTACAACAAACCCCAAAAGACATGAAACTAAAAAGTCATCTTAACAAATCAAAGGTTCGAGGTGGGTCTTGAAATTCAATCATATTCTTATTTACTACTAAATAAATATTGGAAACTGATTTCTTATACAAAAGCAGCACTTAGAATGGCTTCATGTTAGGCAGATAAACATATTTTGATGTAGGATCTATCATTGAAAAATTCAAAACATTGATGAAAGCAAACCACATATATATTATACACAGAATGAAAGACTAATATATTTAAGATGTCAACTTTCCCTTAACACATAGGTGCTACTATTAATGCCCAGAAATGTTTCTACAAATCTGAGCAATTTTAAAAATTTACATAGAATGCCAAAAATCTAGAATAACCAAAAACTTCTTTGGGGAAACAGTAAATTTATAGATCCCATGCTATTATAACACATAATATTAAACTTCAGTAGTCAGTAATATGTGGGGAACTGATTCAGGTTAGGGAATATTAGCAGAGTTTCTAGAAAACGGCACAGAGAAATACGACTAATTTTTTTTAATCAGGGATATAGTACGGTAATTCAATACATATGTACAATATGTAGTAAGCAAATCAGAATATTTTCATTCTTTCAACCATTAATCATTTTTCTATAGCACTACTGTTATATTTATTATGTATTTTATTTCTTTTACTTTTTTCTTTATTACTTTTGCTTAATATTTTATTTAAATATAGAATACCTTTTAATTATACCATCAATTATTCAGAATTTCAAGCACTGAATAAGGAAAGAGAACAAAAATACAGGAACAGAAATACATGGATATATTTGAGAAGAAAGTTAGTTGTGACAGTGAATAAACACAGCAAAAGAGTATGCAGGAAGAATTGTAGCAATGTTCCCTCTACCATGTAACAAGAGCTATGACTGTTACATGTGAAGAAGAGAGATGGATCATCAAAAGTTTTAGATCATGATCAAATTCCATCCCTTGACTACTTCCAGTATGTTTATTTTTCTATTATTTTTTGTTATCTGTAAGTGGTTGTACAGAGTGATGTCGTTTAACAAAGCAGTATGTGAAGACAATGCATCTTCATTTGGATTACCCCCATCAACAATATCCTTCCCTTTCTACCCACCTCCTCCTTTACATTTATTAATTTTGTGGTATGTTTTTCTCTACTATTAAGGAATTGAACAAAGGGGTTACAATGCCATAAGCTAGGTAATGAGTACAATTCTTCTTGTACAATGCCACACCTTCCTTTAATTTCTTCTATTTCCTCCCTCCCATCTAAGCCCATAATTGTGTATTTCATTTTTTAACAGTGTATATTGAATACAATGATTGCTTTTGTTCACTCCATTCCTGTACTTCCTCTATGTCCCTCCTAATATGATAACTCCATTAATAATTTTTATGTGCTAGAAATTTCATGCTTTCTTCTAGTCATTTTAAAATATATCACAGGTTTCTTTGCTCAGTATGTTAATACACAATGGTAATGAAGAATGAAATGATTTCTCCACTTTATATTACTGATTTCTCTAATTGAGAGCACATTACATTCCTATTTCTATCTGTATCACTTATGAAGACATGAGAGTGTATGCAAGTTCGGCGAAGAATTTGATTTTCTTTGGATTTCATCTCCTTCCACTAGCCAGTGATGGAATTGTTGGATATAGTTACTATATTATCAGTTTTACTTAAAATATATAATCACTTTTATTTATACAAGTAAAAATAAAAACTATGATCAGCTTTAGTTGCCTTTTATGTTATTCAGTCAGCCAGAATAAACCAAAATTTTGAAAATGCAAATAATAAAGTCAAAATATTCCATAGTACATCTTTTAAAACTGAAATATTTTCTGTCTTCTCTGGCTTTAGATTTGTACACTTATAAGGATCATGTAACTGTAACCCCTCTGAACAACATTTTTACAATAAAAAATGTACAAAAAAAGGATTATGGAAACAACTTCTCTACTTCCATATAAGTATATAAATATATCAATATTAATGCTGTATATCATTGACAAGTGTATTTATTGCATCTCCAAAATAGTTTTTTCTGCCAGATTTGGTGACTTACACCTGTAATCCTAGATACTAAAGAGGCTGAGATCTGAGGTTCAAGGTTCAAAGTCAGCCAAGGCAGAAAAATCCATGAGACTCATATCTATAAGTAACCAGCAACAAGGCAGAGATTTGGATCAAGTGGCAGAACACACACACACACACACACACACACACACACACACACACAAACACAGAGAGAGAGAGAGAGAGAGAGAGAGAGAGAGAGGGAGAGAGAGAGAGAGTTCCTTCTAATTTTATGCCTTTTTCAGGTTACTGATATCGATGGCAGTAGATTACAAAAAAATTATGTAAATATGCTTCCTAAAACTATTACATATATTGTAATATATTGGAATATGTTGCAATATATATAATATGTAATTTTGAGATGAAATTTCTTATGTTGAATTTAATAATTATTTAATATTGGATCTTTCTCTACCAATTTGATTTTTTCTTCAAGAGAAAAGGATTTAAAACACAATTAAATAATTTTTACTTATCTTTGAAATTTAAAAAATCAACTCAAGGGCTGGGAAGATGGCTCAGTGGTAGAGCACTTGCCTTGCATGCCTGAGTCCCTGGGTTCAATTCCTCAGCACCACATAATCAAAAAGAAAAAAGCCGGAGTGGCACTGTGGCTCAAGTGGTAGAGCGCTAGCCTTGAGCTGAAGAGCTGAGGGACAGCGCCCAGGCCCAGAGTTCAGGCCCACGACCGGACCCCCCCCCCAAAATCAATTCAAATTCATATCTTGTATTCATAATTGAATTTACATTTTTGATGTTCCAGGTAGTTAGGTTATACTCCCCAGTTATTCTACTCAACCAAACACTAATAGTCTTGTTCTGATGACATTCTAAATGTGGGATTACAATCCATAGTCAGTTGACTACTTGAAGCAATGGCAATTATTTTACATTACCTATGTGAACCTGATTCAGTCAGGTGAAAGGAATTAAACAAAGAACTGAAGATTTGTGAAGGAAGAATGCATTCTATGGACATTGGCTTTACCCTATGTCTGAAAATCCCATTCTGTCCCTCCGGATTCCCTATCCAACAGATGCCAGATATACTTAGCTATTTTCAGAAACAATGTAAGCTAGTTCCTTGAAATAAAAGTTTTCTATTATATTTTCTATTGATTTTTCTATGGTGTATACTACAGTGATACATTTGTCTAGATTATAATTCCAAGCATATTACAAATCAATGCAATGCACCTCAAAATTACTAAATTGTTTCTTGTTCTCAATTAAAATAATACTGTAACATCTTAGGAAATTATATTTTATTTCTACAAGGTGTCTTTTTTTATGTCAACTTTTTTCCACTTTATTTTGTTTAGCATTGCATTTTGGTTAGTGAAATACCTAGGTAGGAAAACTTGGTGGATTAGAATTTTTCCTTGATCCAGTCTAAGAGAATGCAGTTCACACTTGCATTTATATTTCATCAAAATATTTTTTAATTGTGAAAATACTATACAGAGGGGTTACAATAACATGGGCAAGATAACGAGTACATTTCTTATCAAGCATTGTAGCCTCCTTTGTTTCCCCTTCCCATCCCTTCCCATTCTCCCCTCACACCCCAGCCAAACTTCCCTCACCCCACCCCTCTGCACCAAAGTTGTGAAGTTCGTTTTCAACATAAGGACTTGCACATCTCATTTTTGCAATGGGTCCACCTGTATTCCTAGTTAAACGATTTATTTATCCCCTTCCCCTCCACAAATTATACTGATATCAAATACAGTGAAAGCAGGGGTTACACCATGGGGGAGGGACATAAAAGCAACAAAGAAATACTCTTATAAATGTGTTAGAAACAATCACATGAAAGAAAAAAAATATTTGAATACATATCTTAGGGTTCATTTCCCTAACATCAACTTATCTAACCTTTTCTGCTTGACTCATACATATACTAGATATTGCAAATAAGGAAAACCATGGGACCTACATTTCTTTGGGCCTGGCTTACTTCACTTAATATAATTTTTTCCAAGTCTTTCTATTTCCTAACAAATGGGGAAATATTCTTTCTGATGGAGGCATAGAATTCCATTATGTATATATACCACATTTTCTTGATCCATTCATCTACTGAGGGACATCTGGGTTGGTTCCATATCTTAGCTATAGTAAATTATGCTGCAATAAACATAGTCGTGCTGGTAGCTTTAGTGTGTTCTTGTTTGTGAACATTTGGGTGAATGCCCAAAAGTGGGATTGCTGGGTCATAGGGGAGCACTATGTGAAGTCTTTTGAGGAACCTCCATACTGCTTTCCAAAGTGGTTGAACAAGTTTACACTCCCACCAACAATGCAGTAAGTTTCACTTCTGTCCACATCCCCTCCAGCTCTGTTGTTTTTAGAGTTCTTGATTTTAGCCATTCTAACTAAGGTGAGGTGGTATCTCAATGTTGTTTTGATTTTCTAGAGAGGTTGAACATTTCTTCATGTGTCTATTGGCCATCCTTCTTTCCTCTTCAGAGAAGTTTCTCTTTAAGTCTTTAGCCCACTTATTTATTGGGCAGTTGTTTCTTTGAGGATTTGTTGTTGGGGGATTTAATCTTTTGAGTCCCAGGTATATTTTAGATATGAGAGCCGTGTCCATTGTATGGCTAGGGAAGATCTTCTCCCAATCCGTGGGCTTTTTATTGATCTTGCTAGCTATGTCCTTTGCCATGCAGAAGCTCTGCAACTTCATGCAATCCCATTTGTCCAACATTTCTTTGATTTGTTGTGTTTCTGAGTCTCTATTAAGAAAATTTGGCCTGTGCCAAGCAGACCTACGGTTTCTCCTATGCCATCCTGTAACGTTTTCAAAGTGTCTGTTTTGACTCCGAGGTCTTTGATCCATTTGGAGTTGATGCTGGTGCAAGGTGATATATAAGGATCTAGCTTTAGTTTTCTACAAGTAGTTAACCAATTTTGCCAGCACCATTTACTGAAGAGGCTGTCTTTCTTCCATTCTATTATTTTAGCTCCCTTATCGAATATTAGAGGGCTATAGGTCTGTAGTTTAATTTCTTGGTTTTCAATTCTATTCTTAGGAGGCCCATATCAAGTATTGAAATAGAAACAGTAATAACAGACCTCCCATCCAAGAAAAGCCCAGGACCAGATGGTTTTACAGAGGAGGTCTACAAGGCCTTCAAAGCAGAGCTCACACCAATAATCCTCCAACTCTTCAATGAAATTGAAAGAGAAATTTGAGTACCGAACACATTCTATGAAGCCATCATAACCCTCATCTGAAAACCAGGCAGAGACTCATCAAAGAAAGAGAACTATAGACCCATTTCTTTGATGAACATTGATGCAAAACTTCTCAAAAAAATTTTGGCCAATCGACTTCAAAAATTCATCCAAAAAATGGTACACCACGATCAAACAGCATTCATTTCAGGGATGCAAAGCTGGTTCAATATATGCAAGTCAATTAATATAATTCATCACATCAACAAGAGCAAGGATAAGAACAACATGGTTATCTCAATAGATGCAGAAAAAGCATTTGACAAGATCCAACACCCCTTTAGGATGAAAGTTCTGGAAAAATTAGGAATCCATGGAACATTCCTCAATACAATAAAGGCTGTATATGACAAACCTACAGCCAGCATTATACTTAATGGTGAAAAACTAAAGCCATTTCCTCTTAACTCAGGAACAAAACAAGGATGTCCACTCTTTCCACTTCTCTTCAATCTAGTATTAGAATGCCTAGCTACAGCAATAAGACAAGATGCAAACATAAAGGGAATCCAAATAGGGAAAGAAGTAAAACTCTCCCTCTTTGCAGATGACATGATCTTATAGTTAAAGAATCCCACAGACTCCACTCCCAAATTAGTCAAGCTGATTCAAAACTTTGGCGAAGTAGCAGGGTATAAAATTAACCCTCAAAAATCAATGGCTTTTCTGTATGTCAACAATGAGAAAAGTCTGGCTGAAATTAGGAAAGCAACTCCATTCTTAATAGCCCCACAAAAAATAAAATACCTAGGAATTAACTTAACCAAAGAAGTGAAGGACCTCTATGATGAAAACTTTAAAAACCTGAAAAAGGAAATCAAAACAGAACTTAGGAAGTGGCAAAACCTCCCATGCTCCCTGTTTTGAAAGATCAACATCGTGAAAATGTCAATACTTCCCAAGGCTATCTACAAATTCAATGCGATACCTATCAAAATTCCAACCTCATTCTTCAAGGAAATAGAAGAGGCAATCCAAAAATTCATATGGAACAATAAAAGACCCCGAATAGCAAAAATGATCCTCAACAGAAAGTACGCTGCTGGAGAAATATCAATACCAAATTTCAAAATCTACTATAAAGCCATAGTATTCAAAACAGCTTGTTACTCGCACAAGTCCAAGGTGTCTTAAATTTTGTGAAGGCTTGTTAAAATTATTGTTTATTTTTCTCAATGATTTTATTTCACACATTATAACTTTGGAATTTTCCTAAGGGATACATTAGATGTTATATGTTTAAGGTTATATGCTATGTGATATATGTTAAAAAAATATGTGCAAATTATTGTCATATTGTCTTTACTAACAACCCCTAGCCCTTAAATACATATGGTGGAGGCCTGGCACAATAGGAAGCTCATAATAGGAAACTAACAATAGGAATCTTAGCCATTTGAGAAGCTTAGATCTAGAGGATGGTGGATTAGAGACAGACAAGGCATAAAAGTCCTAGAGACTCCTCCTCCAAAGTAATCAGCAGAAAGAGACCTGGAGGTGTGGTTCAAGTGGTACAGAGCCAAGAGAACAAGGAAGATGAGCAAGCTTCAGGCTTCAACAAAAATCACTAAACAAAACACATTTATGATGAAGATTTTTCTTCAAGTAAAGGAAAAGAGAAAACCAAAGGTATATTCTATCCTTAAAAAGCAATCTGACATTGCACTGTCCCACATCAACTCTACTATACAGCCAAGTCTTTAATAGATGCTGAAGTTTGCTAAAAAATATTCTCCAGAAAAATTTTAATCAGAAATACTTAAGTGATTCTCTTGGAAAACTTTCATTTAATTTTTTATTTTTTTTGCTTAAGAAAATATCACAATCATGCCTCAGAGTCTATCATGTTAGAAGTGATAATGTTAGTTTTTCAACCCAAAGCTGTAAATCTTGAGCAGTTAAAAATAGATAAAATAGTGTTCTAGTGATTTCTTCCATTTCTATTGTCCCAAGTCATTTTATCATTTTAAATTAACCTCATTTTAAATAGAAATATTTTTATATTTTTCATCATAAATAATATTTCCAAAAAGTCGCTCCTCTGTTGCTCATTAGATAAAAGATTATTATGCTTTTTTATCCCCTCTTATGCTTGGAGCACATGGCTCAGAAGGATGAGTCCAATCTGTGCTGATGAAGGGAAATGACAGCAGCCTCCCAACTTGCAGAAATGATTTCTCCTGTCTTAATGATATCTCTGAAAAAGGATTTCAGATCTGAGCCCAGAAAAGTTTCTCTTAGCTTAACCTTAATGGGCCATATTTCTGATTTGGTGTAGTGATGATATTTGATCAGGATTTTAAGCTCTACTGTTTTCATTAAAGAGTTAACATACAGCCTTGAGATCAATGCTGTAAGACACTGAGTGATGAATATGAATAAATCATTTATTATATATTGATAAATGGAAGCTACTGAATATGAATTTAATACCAAAATATTGTGTTTGTATTTTCAAACATCAATTCAGCTATAAGCTATTTTCAAAGGGAAAGGTATCATTTTATTAACATTAGTTGATATGTATTTAAATGTATGCTGCAGGTCACTCTTTGATTGCCTTTGGAGTTCAAAGAGATACTGATACCTAAACTAGGAAGATAAAATTGATTAGTAGAATAATGGGCTTTTTCACTTAGCCTGAAGCTTGAGGCATATAAAGTTAGCTGGAAGCAATCTATTCAATAGAGCAATGTAACAGACAAATTCAGTGAGATAAATTTGTTCTTCCTATCAGTAGCAACTGAGTTCTGAGTACATTTATTCTTTTTTTCATTGTATCCTCAATTTGCAGAGCTAAGAAGGCACTGGAGGGACCTGTAAAATACATTCTCTAATGAGACCAAAGAGTTTCATCTTTCAAATATCATTAAGTTGTTTCTCCTTGCAATCTATATCTATCAAAGTGTTTTAATGCCTCTTTTCAGTTTTGAGGGAGATATGAAACTAGAGAACATCAAATTCTATTCTGCCCCGAATCTTTACCTCTATCAAAACTTTGGGACATACCAGTTCTTTTAAATATATTTATTGTTTTAAGAAGACAGCACCAAGCACAGTAATTGCAAGGAATTTCTTAAAAGTAGACACTGCTGGGGCTGGGAAGGTGGCTCAGTGGTAGAGCGCTTGCCTTGCATGCTTGAGGCCCTGGGTTCGATTCCTCAGCACCACATAAGCAAAAAGAAAAAAGCTGGAAGTGGCGCTGTGGCTCAAGTGGTAGAGCGCTAGCTTTGAGCTGAAGAACTGAGGGACAGCGCCCAGGCCCAGAGTTCAGGCCCCATGACCAGACCCAAAAAAAAAAAAAAAAAAGTAGACACTGCTTACAACTCAGGTTAGGTGTTCCTGATGAGTTAGACCTGAACTGAACCCTACAATTATAATAAAAAAATGATGTAAGCAGGAGAAATGAAGACTTAAAGTTTCTTTTTGGCAAAGTAGTTACAAACTTCATGCTCTACAGGTGCATCTATTTTATATAGCAAGTATTAACAAAAGCTTTGAGTAACTGAGAAACAATTCCCTCTATATGACTTTCAATATCAAAATGAAGATCTATGGTTTGGAGACTTCTACTTACAAGCAAATAATTTACATGAAGTTAGTAATGCCAAAGGGAACACCTATCAAAAATAGATAAAATTATAAAAATTACACTTTAGGATATTCCAATGATAAAAGAAGATTCAAAGGGAAAATTTCAGAACGCTATGGAAGGATGAGTTCAGCATTTTCATTTGTCTTTTTCCTGGGTGTATGTGGTAATTTTGAGTACATTCTAGAGCCTGAGAAACTGGGGCCATAAAGCCAAAATAGCTTTAGCAGTAATATGGGGCCAGGGATTTAAATTGCTTCAAACATGTGACAATTTTCTCTGATAATAGTTTAACAATATTTAGATAGAATAGATGACTACATATCAAATTGGACATTTTAGAAAATCAGAGCAAAAATTCAGTATACTGACACAGAAACAAAAATCACAATGAAACATAACTTTTGTAGAGTTGGGATATAGTACTGAATTAAAATGTACATATAGAAATAACTTTATTTTCTGGATATATGTATCCATCCATACATGGCAACACATGAAATCTAAGCTTAGCCCCTGGTAGAGTTTTGGTAAAATAGAAAAACAACAATTCCGTTAAGGATATTTTCTATTCAAAAGTTACATAGGATAATATCAAGTGGAAAATTTTCAGTAGTGTGTAGAAATCCCTATAATCTCCCTAAAGTGAGAAATAAATACGTCTAAGCTTTCAATTGTATGCTCTTACTGTGATACTTTCTAGCAACAACAACAAAGTACACACAGAATGGACCTGGCTCCATTGTTGATTGGTGTAAGGTTTTGTAAGGCAATCAGAAATGTTCCATTTGCCTAGAATGTCTGTGCTAAAATATAATCTCAAACCATTATCATTATTATGTATAATGCTTATTATTACATAGGGAATTATGAGGCATTTGGAGCTATAAGACCTTTTGATTAGTGACCAAGAAGTAAAAAAGGATTATAGGACCAGACTTACAGGTGCTCCTGACTTTGGAAAAATAATTGAATAATTTTAAAATAACTCTGATTAACATAAGGTAGAAATTAGAGAAAAATAGAACAAAAGCCTCTAAAATTATTATTTAAATGGGTGATTTTCAAAAAATGTGGACAGTGTAGATACAGATGAGTAGAAAATATCGATACTGAAGCACAAAACAGCAAACACAATAGAGAACATAACAGACATAAAGTGTTTTGTCAAGAAATCTGACTTCCATAATACAGAAGCATGAAAGAATTCATGATATCAAATTATAATGACAACTTTCACAAGGCAAAGGCAAGGTCCTGACTTCAAATTCAGTGCCAGGATAAGAAAAGAGGGAAAATAGAGGGGAGGGCAAAGAGATAGAGACAGACAGAGACAGAAAGATCTTTACATGGCAGGAAAAAAGAATACTTTCAAATTGCTTTGAAAGAATTGAAAAACAAACCAAAATATAGGTCATCATGTACAGAAAATGTGCCTTGGAAAACAAGAAACAGTTAAAAATATATAAGGCATATTGCATTCAAAATGATGATATGTGCCCAAAAGGGCACACAGTAACACAAAAAGTTACATTATTTTTAAAAGAAGAAAAAAAAGATTAACAGATGGCTTCTCACCAGAACAAAGGAAGTTGGAAAATGAAGAGTAGATATCTTTAAAGTGTTAAAGTAATTACTAATTTAGGATTCTGTACATAATAAAAATGTTTTTCAAACGTGTACATGAAATGAAGGTTTCTAGCAAATAAACTTGAGAGTGTATCATCAATAGGCATACATATATACAAAAGAGAATTACTAGGTGAATGAATAAATATTCCAAGCAAATGCATGTGATGCAGAATGGAATTAAGGAGTTCTGAAAATAGTTGGCTAAAATTAAAAATGTACTGATAGTACAAAATAAGTTTAATATCTTATGAAGTTTATAACTTCAGTATATGTGTGTGGTGTGTGTGGTGTGTGGTAGTGGGGCAGGGGGTGTTGAGCACAGGGCCCAGGCACTGTCCCTGAGCTTTTTTTTCTCAAGGTTAGGGCTCTACCATTTGAGTCACAGATCAAATTCTGTCTTTTTTGCTGGTTCATTGAAAATAAGTCTTCATTGTGATCCTGAGATCTCACCCAGCTGAATAGCTAGGATTACAGGCATGTGTCATTGATACTGGCTAGAAGATGAGTTCTGACAAGGAAGGATTCTACCATACTATCATTGACAAGAAACAAAATTAAGAAGAGAATGGAGAAGCAGGTGCAGGGGCTTAGAAGTTCCTAAAGAACTTTAACCCAAAAAGGATAGCACTGATACATATAATAACAACATTAGCATGACTTGCTAAAAGAGAGAATTGTGAAAGCAATATGGCAAAGTGGACATGTTGCATACATGGAAATCTCAGACTGTCAGTGGATTTTTCAGCAGAAATTTTGTTGGCCAACAGATAATGGGCTGATATTCAAAGCGCTAGACAGCAAAAACTGCCAACTAAGAATATCTTAAACAGCAAAGCTGTCATTTGAGAAATTAAAGAGTGATAAGTATTTTTGTGAATAAACAAAACCTGGGATAATTAGTCACCACTAGACCTACCTTAGAAGAAATAATAAAAGATAATCTTCAAGATGAAACACTAAATAATGATGTTCAACTGTTGTCTTAAACAAAGAAAACTCCCAAACCACTCAAAATGCCAAAACAAGTAAACTTACTCAGTATAGTTGGAAGATTTAAAAATCAATGTTTAAAAGACATACCCAATCGAACTTTCAAATATTCAAATTTAAAACGGAGAAAACAATCCTTTTTACAAGACTATCATAAATAAAGTAAGCAGAAATAAATTTCACTCAAGAGGTGAAACACCTATATTGAAAATTATAAAACATTGATGAAAGAAATGAATAATCACAAGTAAATGGAAAAGACTCAATATTCACAGATTGGAAGACTTAAAACAGTATCCCAATGTTATGTCATGACTGGAGAAGAAAAGTCTTCAAGAGTCTATGTCCAAAATAATAAGTAAAAGGCAAGGGTGAAGGTATGGCATAAGTGGTAGAACACCAGTCAAGCAAGCATGAGGCTCAGGGTTCAAATCACAGAAGTGTAAATTAAAAATATAACTTTTAATTGTCTATAAATTATATGCTGTACAAAAAACTACTCAAATGTTTCAGATCTATCCATTCGTCCTCTGATTCTACCATTCATTTCATTTCTTGGTCTCCACCTCTTAAAGAAATAAATCATTACTGAGATATCTTTACTCCCCAAAATATGCATAAGATATTTCAAACATGATTTAAATGTTGGGACATAAATTCCAGATCATCACTTGTTTCAAAGTAAGTCTACATCTCCTGTAATTCAGGTGACAATTTATCTCAATGTTGAAATGTGGGTGTTTATACTATATATTACATACAATTATGTTGATAATTATACTTGTTATTGTATAACCTCATTTTACAACCCAGAGTGTTTCAGCTTTGTTATAATCTTTTGTACAGTGACATTTTCTCTATTACTTAAATATCTCTACTGAACTAATAAATAGACTCCTGGATTACAGTAAGAAACATCTCATGTAAAGCATTGCAGTCTTTTATAATCTTAAGATGCTAAAATAATGTCATCCTCAAGTTTTATTTTATCTATGTTGAGAAATTTGATCTCACTCAGGAGATCACCCAAGGCTTCTAATTTTGGTGCTTTTAAAGCTAGGACAGAGTACTCTGTTTTCAAGAGAAGCTCCATTAAAATACAAAATTACTTCTATTTCTCACCAAGCCACATGATGCAAGGGTTACAAAAATGTGCTCTACATCTTGGCATATATTCCTGTGATTTTTCTCACCAACCTCATTCAATTTCTCATGTCATGAATCTTAATCTTACATTCTGGAGTTCTCACAGTCAGGGGAACTTTCAGTAGTTAGGGACAAAACCAAAACCAGTACAAGAACTTAGATCCATGTTGGCTGCCTTTCTAAGAGAACCAACACCAACGGTACTGCTCCTGGGCACTGGTTATAAAGCAGTACATTACTTATATTATAGCTTAGAGAAGATAATCAGGAAAGATTTATTTTTCCTGGGAGGGTAAGTTGTTAGATATTTAAGTCCATGCATATTTAACACTTTGTTTGTCTAGTAAGGAATCTGACATTATGTGTCCCTGTTTTTTTCCTTCTTATGCCTTAAGCAGTTATGGTACATGAATTCCTTATTTGATGCTAATGTGAAGGTGATAGAGTGTTGTGCCTGTGTTGTGTTGTTTCAACATTAAAATACACTAAGTTGTACCAAGACTTCAAAGTAGTGGAGTTGTAGGGATGGTGAAAGCTTCTTTTGATTGTTATTTCAAGAGTATTAAATCCACTTTTGGCTTACTTTAAGAGTTTAAATAGAGTTCTCCTTCAAGTAGCCTTCCTCCCACATAACCGTGTATTTGACACTCTTGAGAACAGTGTAATTAACTTGTGTCCCCGCTATGTGTGACTTTTTTTCTTGTAGTTTTTAAGACACTAGAGGTTTATATCTAAACAACTCAATTGTCCCAGGCTACTATAATTAGGCAAGCAGCTCTGCCAAAAGCACAAAAACTAAGCAGAGCTATCAATATATCTGTCCTGAAGCAATAAATCTTGGATTGTATTACATACTTTTCTAGCTGTAAAGCTGCCCATAAATTTGATATGCTAGGAATAAATATAATTGTGATGGGTTTGTTTGATGATTTGGAACAACTGCTATGAAATAGCAAACATTTACTTGTGGCAAGTAAGAATACATATCTTTAGATCTCTCAAAGTTGTGTTATGTGTTTGTGTGCTCATACATGTGTGCACTTTCATGTTGGGAGAGAGTGGTTGGGTACTCTATAGCTACAATTAAGAATTTAAGAATCTGATTTCTGGGGCTTGGAAGGTGACTCAGTGGTAGAGGGCTTGCCTTGCATGCATGAGGCCCTGGGTTCGATTCCTCAGCACCACATAAGCAAAAAGAAAAAAAGCCGGAAGTGGTGTGGTGACTCAAGTGGTAGAGCACTAGCTTTGAGCTGAAGAGCTGAGGGACAGCACCCAGGCCCAGAGTTCAGGCCTCTACAACTGGACCCCCCCCCGCAAAAAAAAGAATCTGATTTCTGTGCATATTATCATTAATTAAAATAATTCCACCTACAAGGAAAAAGATATTTTCCCTGGAACACAACGGCTTTTCTAATAGTTCTGTTTATGAAGAAATAGAGAGAGAGAGAGAGAGAGAGAGAGAGAGAGAGAGAGAGAGAGAGAGAGAGAGAGAGAGATAATTTAAAAATATTTACATGAGAAGAATATTTTCTGATAAGAGAATACATACACATACATGTAGCTATATTCAACCTTTTTATATCCATATTTCATTACTATCCTTACTAATCACTAATTTCTTTGTGTAGAGTATGTTGGGCCCATTATAACTTCATCATAGTTCTGGCAGTAACTTTGACTAATAAGCATTTTAAGCCTGCTTGCAGGACAAGAAAATACAGTTAAGTAGCTGTCAAGAGATCATAATTTGTCAGCAGCATAACTGCCATGGAAACCATAATGCTATACTGCTTCCTCAGTGTGACCTATTCTTTCACTAGCAGTCATAAGAAGTCACTTTGTTAAAGACTAAATAAAGGATTTTATTATTTGTAGCTACACGCTTGTACAGTAGTATAGGGCACTATTAAGGAACTCTTTGCCTAATTTTCAGACTTAAAATGGTAATCTGAAAAGGAAAAATGCTTTATGCAAGTGGAACGGTTTTTAATCTGCAGTGGAATAAGTCCTAGATGTAGTTAAGCCACTGTGATAATTGTTTAGTAATCACGACTGTGTGCATCAGAACTATTTAGCACATTGTAAATACTTGTCATTCATCTTCATTTAGGCACAAAGGCAAACTGAAACTGTTCTAAATTTTTGGCATAGGATTTTAAAAAAATAATTAGATACCTCTGTCCTCTAGATCCCCCTTCAGTCCCAGCTGTTGTTTCTCCTGCTTCCTATTGTTTTAAGGTCTCTTCCTATTTGAAAGTTGGATTTAAATCATAAAACTCTACTTTCCTACTCTCATAGAATATCTGGTCTGGTGTGTGTGTGTGTGTGTGTGTGTGTGTGTGTGTGTGTGTGTGTGTGTGTCTGTCTGTGTGTGTGTGTGTGTGTGTGTGTGTGTGTGTGTGTGTGTGTGTCTGTGTCTGTGTCTGTGTCTGTGTCTGTGTGTTTGCTGGTCCTGGAGTTTGAATTCAAGGTCTTGGTGCTGTTCCTGAAGTGTTGTCTTTTGTTTTTTCTCAAGGCTAACACTATCTCTTGTGCTATAGCTCTACTTTCAATGTTTTAGAAATCTATTGGGGATAAGTCTCATGGAATTTCTTTCCTGGGCTGACTTTGAACCACCATTATCAGATCTCCTCCTTCTGAGCTGCTAGGATTTCAGGTATGAGCCACGAGTACCCAGGCAGCTTCCTTTATCTAGGCGAATAATATCAGACCTTTTTAGATTCCATTACTGTCTCACACAGACTTATTCTGTTTACATTTCTCATTTACTATAATATTTACTGATTATTTTAACAAATCTAGCTTTTAAATCATCCTGGGAGATATCAGCTTTCACAAAGACAAGTCTGCCAAATGCTTAGCCTTTCAAGATATTTTAATTTTTACACCAGTAATTCTCATGTACTCTCCATTTTACCCCATGTTTCTGAGAAATTTGACCAAGTATTTCCTTTTCTCACAATAACTAAAAACTATGCTCCCTTATTTGCAATAACTAGTATATGTCTGAGACAAGCAGAAAAGGTCAGATAAGTTGATGTTAGGTGAAATGAACCCCAAGATAAGTATTCAACTGTTTTTTCTTGCATGTGATTGTTTCTAACACATTTATAAGATTATTTCTTTGTTGCTTTATATGTCCCTCCCCCACAATATAACCCCTGCTCTCACTGTATTTGATGTTAGTATAATTTGTGGAGGGGAAGGGCAAAAACAAATCGTTTAAATAGGGATACAGGTGGACCTATTGCAACAATGAGATGTACAAGTTCTTATGTCAAAAAACGAGCTTTACAACTTTTGTGGTGGAAATGGGGGAATGGGAAGGGATGGGAAGGGGAAACAAAGGAGGAGGCAACAAAGCTTGATAAGAAATGTACTCATTATCTTGCCCATGTAATTGTAACTCCTCTGTACGGTATTTTCACAATAAAAAAACCCTATGAATGATGCTGGATACATTTAGTAAAACTTCATTAATTGTAGCTTTATGATCTCTAATTGCACATTCACCCTTAAAGTAACTACATAATACATGTATAATTTCTTAATCACTTACTATTTCTCAACATTTCCAAAAAATCAGAATTTAAGTCATTCCATACTGCAACTCTTCTCACTCAAAGCCCTTTACCTTTTTATTTTTATTTATTTATTTATTTGGTCGGTTGTGGGGCCTGAACTCTGGGCCTGGGCGCTGTCCCTCAGCTTTTCAGCTCAAAGGCTAACGCTCTACCACTTGAGGCACAGCGTCACCTCCGGTTTTCTAGTGGTTTATTGGAGTCTCATGGAGTTTCCTGCCCGGGCTGGCTTTAAATCGTCAGTTCGCAGCCTCCTGAGTAGCTAGGATTACAGGCGTGAGCCACCAGCGCCCTGCCGCCTTTACCCTTTTAAACATGTGATTTAAACATCTATCTTCATTTCAAATGTTACCATTGCAGAGAAAGTGACAGGGATGAGCTAACCATTCTCTTGTTTTCTTGTAGCTATCATTAAATTTATGACCTTTCCTGCATGCTTTTTTCTCTTTCTTTTAAGACAAATGTGGTATTTTTTCTTAGATATGGCAAACTTCTCTAGTTGATCTTGATTTTATTTTCCCTTGTTATTTCAAGTTTATAATTATTTTTCTTTTTCCTACACATGATCAAGATTTTAATTCTGATAAGACTTAAAAACATCCTTGAAATTTACTTTAAGCTACATTTTCTTCCATTCACCTTATTCATTGTTACATTATCTATAGGACCCTGTGTTCATACTGCTTCTACTCTCTTCTTGACATCATTCATCTACTCCGAACAATAAGTTTTTATCATTTATAACTCTATTACTATTGTTTGCATCCCTTGATATCAAGATCCTATTTCTGCTACATATAATTTACCTGTAGAAAATGTTTTTTAGCCATTCATGCCCATACAGTTCTATATTTCTTGTTACTCATTCCTTTCTAGGTTCAGAAAGAAGGAGGAAAGAAAGAAGAGAAAGAAAGAGGGAAGCAAGTGAGAAAAGATGCAAAAATTGTTTACAATGTTAGGACTCCTCTGAGTAAGACTCTCTATAGTCTTCTTTCTTATGGTAACCTCTCTCTACCTATTCACCAACTTACCCAATAATCTATTTCCTATGTGTTAAGCTCTTATTTGTGAAACTGAAAGTTTGTCATTGGGACCTACAACCATATTGTTTCCTCTATGTTTATTATTGCTTTTACCTGATTTTTATTTTGATTATGTCTCCATTGAGATCTAAAATCTTCTGGAAAATGTAAATGTCCACAACTTTTCCTTCCTTATGTCTCATATCTTTGTATTTATGCAGCCTGTATCCTTTCCTGTTTTCCTCTTTAAACTACTCTAGTCTCCTGGATTGTGAAGAAGCTATGTACCAATCTAGCATCACAAAGAATCTAATATGTCGCTACCGCCTCGACCAGCAAGGAAGACGCCACACTGAACTCTTCTCTCTGCAGTTTATTCAGGACCTTGGAGTAATCTTCTGACCCCAATCCCGGGGAGAATTCTCCACAGCCTTAAGTACCTGCTGGGTAGCCAACCCTGATACGCCACGTGGGAAGCGGCCTCTCGCAGCTCTCTACACTAATACATAGTATACATAAGTAATTAATATTTGTCACATTTCACAACTCAATAAATCACATCATAAATGTTACATCCTGGAAAATCTAACTTGAAATGTGGAAGAATTCCAGAATAAATTATTGAATAGCCCATTTGCAAGCACTTTGAAGATAAAGTGGCAACGAGAAGAGGTTTTCCGGAGTCAACAAAGAGCAAGTCATGCTCCTATTAATTGGAATTCCTCTGGTAGAAGATGCTAACACCCTCAGTGGTATGCCAGGGCATTACTCTTGGGAAATGGCTTTGCATCAAATGTATCTAATAAGTAAATATTACAATTTCTAATATCATCATGTATGAAATGGTGAGATGAGGTTAAACATAAAAACAAGAAGTAGAGATATTATTAAAATATCTCTGGGTAGGCAAAGTTAACATTTGGCTTTGATTCACTCAATGATATTTTTAATGCCTTAGATAGGTTTACAGAAAAAAAAACAATTATTTTTTGTAAAAGAAGCTTAGGGTGGAAGATTTGAAGAACATTCAAGAAAAGTCTGGGTGATGATTTCTGTCAGTGATGTCCTTGTTGCAGAAGGTATTTCTATCCTGAGTAGGAGGTTCACTATATAATTCTCAAAGTCTTTTCCAAATTTAAGGTGTCATGATTCTGCGAAGTATTATCATCTCAGGATGTGCTAGTGATGCTTGTATAATCCTAGAATGTACTATGTAGGACAAATTACAAAGTCTACCTCCCACAAAATGGAAGAGACTTCACACAGTCATTTGTGTACTTGGGGCTTTTCATAGGACAAGAATGAAAAGGATGAAAAAAAAATTCTGCCTACATTGTATCACAACAAACCTTCCAGAAATATTGTAGAAATTGTCTCCTCCAAAATGCAGGAATTTTAAGCCATAATGTTTGAATTATTCAGCTATCTCCTATAGTAAGAATTCACTTCAAAGTTATCTAGCTATATGAAAAACTAGATGTATATGATTTCTAATGCTATTTTTTTCGTTTAAAAATCTTTTCAAGTTTTGTTTTGTTACTTTGTTTTGTGATTTTTTTTGCCACCTTCAAAACTGATCTCTGTGTACCACATCACCTTCAATGCCAACAAGCTAAGTGGAGCTTTTATATGGTCAAATTCATAACCTCGATGTTTTCAAAATCCTTTTAAATGATAATGAACCTGCATTGCTGTAGGGTTTAATGTTATTTTCTGTCTGTACTGCAGAAAGAAGGTTCTTTCCCTGTCAAATATGATTTGGAAAGGACATCAGAGGCCAAGGAAAACTGTTGGCTTGGATAAGTTCCACAAGTGAAAAGGCCTAATTGAGGGGACTGGCTAAAATTTGGTAGGCAGACTATGAGTGAAATGCTGTTTCAAATTGTGTTTGAGTCATTCTGTTCAAATAAGAAGCTTTCAGGTTTGACTTCTGTGACCTTTTAAGTAGTAAATTGTCACACGTTCCAACTGAGCTAATGTTTCACAAATCGACTCACTTGAGACTTCTACTTAGAGTTGAATGATAGAAATACTGAAGTAAATAAACAGCAGTGGTCACTTCTCTGTAGTTCTTTATGAAAGCTTTTGCATCTGACCTTTTCTCTCTGTTGCCACAGTTAAGATATATCAGGTTCCTGTTGTTTTTTGTTTGCTCTACTGTGAGAACTTCACCACAAGTGGGAATGACAAACTTTCTCAAATAATCTTTTACACTGGAGTTAGTAACCTCTATGGAAACTTTTAACATGGTTTCATTTTTTTTCTAAATTTTATTTTACTGAAAGGTGATGATTACAGCTACATAAGTAGGGAATGAACATGTATTTTTCAGTCATGAAGGACCTTTCCTTGCTGTGACAAAATACTTAAGGAAAACAACCTAGAAGGAGAAAGGTTGTATTTTGGTTCACAGTTTCCAAATATTCAGTCCATGGTGATAGGGAAGGAGTGGTAAAGCAAACCAGTGGTAAACCATAATGCAAACCCATGAGGGAATCCTGGAAGGAAGGAGGAAGGGGTAGATGGGGAAAAGGGAAGGAAGAAGAGAGGAGGCAGAGAAGAAGGAAAAGAGAGATAGGAAGGGAGGAAGTGAAGGAGATCTGGGTAAGGGGGAAAACAGAATGAGAAAGGAAAGGAGGGAGGGAGAGGAAGAAAGAAGGGGTGGAGAAAGGGAGAGAAGGAAAAGGGAAAGAGAAAGAGAGAAAGGAGAAAATGAAGGAGAAAGAAAGAGAGAGAATGGAGGATACCTATAGAAACTGACTCTTTCCTTTTATCCCCCTTATTTCTTCTACACTGGGATGGACGTATTCACTTTCAGAGTTTCTGAATGGACCTTTTCTTATCAATTAATTTCCTATAGAGAAGTCCTCTCAGACACATCCAGAGTTGTGCTTTCTTAATCTCTCAGATCCTTATTGATCCAATCAAATTCCCAATCTAAATCAACCATCTGGCCCAACTCCACATCATGTCTCATGTCTTCATGTCTTCAAATACCTAGCTGTATGTTTCCTTTTCAAAATTTCCAGCCCCATCAAACAACTATTACTTAAATATTACTTAAAATATTCTTTTTTTGGGGGTCCGGTCGTGGGGCTTGAACCCTTGGGCCTGGGCGCTGTCCCTCAGCTCTTCAGCTCAAGGCTAGCACTCTACCACTTGAGCCACAGCAATACTTCTGACTTTTTTCTTTTTGCTTATGTGGTGATGAGGAATTGAACCCAGGGCCTCAGGCATGCAAAGCAAGCATTCTACCACTGAGCCACCTTCCCAGCCCCTGCTTAAAATATTCTTAAGATCTAAATATTACATTAGAGAATGCTTCTGCCATGGAACAATACCTTCTACTTTTTTACATTGAAAAGTTTCCCATTCAAATACAATAATTCTCTACTTCCTCAGGACTCTTTAAGCCACTGTTATTTGTTACTATGAACTCTTAAAGCCATTATTATCTGAATGACTTCTCATTGTAGATTTAAATTAATTAATCTCCAACCTTGTGACATAAATTCTATTATATTTAATTTTCTTATATCTTTCCATAGCTTTACATATTTTTTATTGGGTGGAATAATGCTTTAATGTCTTCAATTATTTCTAGCACAATGTCTGGTATGACTTTCTTGATCTCTTATTTTTAGTATATTTTTTATTGTAAAGATACTGTACCGAGGGGTTACAGTTACATGAGTAAGGTAAGGAGTCTATTTTCTATCGAACACTGTTAACTCCTCTGTTTTTCCCCCACCATCCTTTCCCTCCCCACCTCCCCAACTCCTCCCTTCTACCCCCTTCCCAAGTTGTAAAGTTCATTTTCAATATAGTATGTTGTGCATCTCATTGTAACAATGGGAGAGCCTGTATCCTTTTTTTCCTTTTCAAATACTTACTCAGTTTATATTTTAATAAGGTTTTTTATTGTGAAAATACTGTACAGAGTGGTTACAGTTACAAGAGCAAGGTAATCAGTACATTTCTTATCAAGTTTTGTTGCCTCCTCCTTTGTTTTTCCCCTACTATCCCTTCCCTATTACCTCCACAACTACACTCCTCCCCTACCCCCACCAACTAAATTGTAAAGTTCATTTTGCAATATAGTGTCTTGTGCATCTCATTATTGCAATGGGTCAACCTGTATCCTTCTCAAATTAATATTATTTCACATCAAATAGAGTAAAAACAAGGATTATACCCTGGGGGAGGGACATACAAAGCAACCAAAAGAATCACATGGTACATTATGCATACATTAGAAACAATAGCAAGAAAGAAAAGAAACTACTTGTGTCCCATTTTGGGGTTTGTTTCACTTAACTTCATCTTATCTAGTCATATGTACATAGCTTTTGACCTTTTCTGCTTGTCCCAGACATATACTGGTTATTGCAAATAAGGGAAACTATGGGACCTATGTTTCTTTGGGCCTGGCTTACTTCACTTAATATAATTTTTTCTAAGTCTTTCTATTTCCTAACAAATGGGACGATGTCATTCTTTCTGATGGAGATATTGAATTCCATTGTGTGTATACACATGTATATATATATATATATATATATATATATATATATATATATCACATTTTCTTGATTGATTCATTTACTGAGGGGCATCTGGGTTGGTTCCATATCTTAGCTATGTAAATATTGCTGCAATAAACATAGTTGTGCTGGTAGCTTTAGTGTGGTCTTGTTTGTAAACATTTGGGTAAATGCCCAAAAGTGGGATTGCTGGGTCATAGGGGGGCTCTCTGTGGAGTCTTTTGAGGAACCACCATACTATTTTCCAAAGTGGTTGAACAAGTTTACACTCCCACCAACAATGCAGTAGGGTTCCCTTCTGTCCACATCCCCTCCAGCATCTGTTGTTATTAGAGTTCTTGATTATAACCATTCTAAGTGGAGTGAAGTGGTATCTCAATGTTGTTTTGATTTGCATTTCTTTTATGGCTAGGGAGGTTGAGCATTTTTCATGTGTCTATTGTCAGACAAGTTGATGTTAGGCAAAATGAACCCCAAGATAAGGATTCAAATATTTTTTCTTTCTTGCAATTGTTTCCAACATATTTATAAGATGATTTCTTTGTTGTTTGTATGTACCTCCCCCAAGGTATAAGCCCTGCTTTCACTGTATTTGATGCTGATATAATTTGTGGAGGGGAAGGGAAAAAAACAAACTGTTAAATAGGGCTACAGGTGGACCCATTACAACAATGAGATGTATAAGACGTTCTGTCAAAAAACGAACTTTACAACTTTGGCAGGGTAGGGGGTGTGGGTTAGGGGTGGTGGTGGTAGGGTGGTGTGGGGGTGGGGGGTTGGAGAAGGGAAGGAATGGTATGAGGAAACAAAGGAGGAGGCAACAATGCCTGATAAGAAATGTATTCATTATCTTGCCCATGTAATTGTAACCCCTCTGTATGGTATTTTCACAGTAATAAAAAAATCACATAGTACATTATAATACATTAAAAACAAAAGCAAGACTTTCTTGATCTCTTGTATTTATAAATTGAAATTGCCACAGATAAACATGTATTTCCACTTGGCATATCACTCTGAGCTGCAGTTTTTACTATAGATCTTAGTCAAGAAGAAGACAAGAGACTCAAATTATTAGTTTCATATTATGTAATTTGGAAGTTTAATTTCTTAATTTTGCTAGTTGTTTTTTTATTTTTTAATAAAAATCTTCTATTGCAGGAAACCAAATTCAAATCCCATTAAAAATGACTAACCTCATTATCTCACTAAGACACTATTTTTTAACTTTGATTTCCATCAATAGATTACTTCTTGTCTCTTTTAAAGTTAATCAGTTCACTTCAACAAACAGGATTAAGTTATTCAGGTCCTCTATATTCTGGTTAGTCTAGTCTTTATTCAACCTCTTGTTGTAACAAAATGTTTTATATAAGAGATGTTTCATTCTGTCCACATTCCCTCCAGCATCAGATGTTATTAGAGTTCTTGATTTTTGCCATTCTAACTGCAGTGAGGTGGTATCTCAATGTTGTTTTGATTTGCATTTCTTTTATGGCTAGGGAGGTTGAGCATTTCTTCATGTGTCTATTGGCCATCCTTTCTTCTTCAGAGAAGTTTATCTTTAAGTCATTAGCCTACTTATTTATTGGGCAGTTGTTTCTTTGAGGATTTGTTGTTGGGGGATTTAATTTTTTGAGTTCCAAGTATATTTTAGATATGAGACCCTTGTCCATTGTATGGCTAGTGAAGATCTTCTCCCAATCCGTGGGCTTTCTATTGATCTTGATAGCTATGTCCTTTGCCATGCAGAAGCTCTGCAACTTCATGCAATCCCATTTGTCCAACCTTTCTTTGATTTGTTGTGTTTCCGGGTCTCTATTAAGAAAATTTCTGCCTGTGCCAAGGAGACCTAGGGTTTCTCCTATTCCATCCTGTAATGTTTTCAGAGTGTCTGCTTTGACTCCGAGGTCTTTGATCCATTTGGAGTTGATTCTGGTGCAGGGTGATATATAAGGATCTAGCTTTAGTTTTCTACATGTAGTTAACCAATTTTGCCAGCACCACTTACTTCATTGTTGATGGGAGGGTAAACTTGTTCAACCACTTTGGAAAGTAGTATGGAGGTTCCTCAAAAGACTCCACATAGAGCTCCCTTATGACCCAGCAGTCCCACTTTTGGGCATTTACCCAAATGTTCACAAACAAGACCACACTAAAGCTACCAGCACAACTATGTTTATTGCAGCATTATTTACCATAGCTAAGATCTGGAACCAACCCAGATGCCTCTCAGTAGATGAATGGATCAAGAATTATATGCCACCATCAGCAAGAATGGCATTGCCCCATTTGTTAGGAAATGGAAAGACTTGGAAAAAATTATATTAAGTGAAGTAAGCCAAGCCCAAAGAAACATAGGTCCCATGATTTCCCTTATTTGCAATATCTAGTATATGTAAGAGTCAAGCAGAAAAGATCAGATAAAGTGATATTAGGAAAGTGAACCCTAAGATATGTATTTTAAATGTTTTTTGTTCTCTCATGCATATGTTTCTAACACAATTATAAAATTATTTCTTTGTTGCTTTGTATGTCCCTCCCCCACAATATAACTTCTGCTTTCACTGTGTTTGATGTCGGTATAATTTGTGGAGGGGAAATGGAAAAACTAGTCGTTTAAATAAGGATATAGGTGGACCTGTTGCAACAATGAGAAGTACAAGTTGTCATGTCAAAAACGAACTTTACAACTTGGGGGGGGGATGGGAAGGGATGGGAAGGGTAAAAAAGGAGGAGGCTACAATGCTTGATAAGAAATGTACTCACTATCTTGCCCATGTAATTGTAACCCCTCTGTTCAGTATTTTCACAATAAAAAAAAAGAAATGTTTCATAAGTGTTATTTTGGATTTCATGATAGTGTGTTTTGTTGCTATCTACCAAATCTGCCTGTTTCTTGAGTAATAAAGAAGACATATATGAAAGCATATACAAACTAATCTCTAAAATTTATACTTCAGTAACTTGACTCTTCAAGTCAAAATTAAACAAACCTTATGACAAAGTTCCAAATAATATATAAGGTAGTTATTCTCTTTCCAGATGAATCTTTGCTACTCCTTTTTTTTCTGTTATTCCTTCTTTGATTCTTTCCTGTGCTTGCCTTAATCACGTCTTCCACATTCCTTACCACGAAAACTTGTGTTCTGTAAAAATAAAATTCATTGCCTTAATACACATAATATTGTAAGTTTTAGTTCTGAATAATGGTATATGATTCTTACAAAAATCTATTATCTTTTTATGTTCTACTGATTAGTTAATTATTGTTTTCTGACTGGTAAACAAGGGCTTTTAGTTCCTGAGAGTTACTAGTGTTCAGACTGGGCATGAAAGTATATAGTATAAATGTTTTTCATGATTCTGGTACAGGATTTTATAAAAGATGTTCTAAACAAGTGGCAAAACTAGATCATTATCTTATCCTCCATGCATAACAAAATCATCTGAGAGTATATTTTCCATGCCAAAGTACCTTAAGTTCTACCTTAATGAAAAACTTGTGGAGATAATGCATACAAGTATACATATGAGTGAATGTATACAAAGTGTATGTGTTGTGCATATGTCTCAGTGGATTCAAATGAAAAAGATAGAATTGAAAACTAGATAAAGGCACTTAAGCTCAATTCTTGTCTGAAAATTTTTTGTATGCTTTTTAATTGTAAAAATGCTGTACAGAGGGGTTACGGTTTATTTTATAATGTTAAATTAAAACTCTATCATTCATGCTTTATATTTTAATGTAAATTTTTTAAAGCCTATCATTCACATTTACAATTAAGTTTAGCCAAACCAAATAGTCATATTATCCCTTTAAAATATTAAGAAATATTGGATTGAATGATTGTTTTCCAATTGTGGTAGATTAGAAAGAAAGCACTTGTATTGCTAGATTAGTTTTAATAGAATAATTAATTTCTGATTGCAGCTGCAGGAAGCTGATTCATTATTTGGACAAGGAAGGCATTATTATCCCTTAACTTTAGGGGTTTAAACTCCTCTTTGTTTTTTGAAACCATAGCAAAAAGAAATAGTTCAATTGGATAAGCATTCATTGAGCTTTTCTTAATTGTCCAGTATTTTACAAGAGCCTAATTAAAAAAAATAAGGCTTGATCTAGTTATATTCTTGAGGAATTTGTTGGGAAGAATGTATAGCCAAAATTTCACTCAAAAAACAATTGTGAAACTATTTGAACATTTTTTAAGATTACATGGATGTGAATATAGCCAACATACTTTCAAGTGTGAAAATGGAACAACAAAGCTTGCTGAGACTGTTCCAGAAAGAGTGAACAGTATGAAGAAGGATGGCAAAGGGACAAGTCAGTTTATGGTACATTGTATGCTTCTGTAGGAAAGTAACAGACTGTCTGATACAACTAATAAAAATGTGGGGAAGGGTGGGAAGGTGGCTCAGTGGTAGAGCGCTTGCCGTGCATGCCTGAGGCCCAGGGTTCGATTCCTCAACACCACATAAGCAAAAAGAAAAAAGCCAGAAGTGGCGCTGTGGCTCAAGTGGTAGAGCGCTAGCCTTGAGCTGAAGAGCTGAGGGACAGCGCCCAGGCCTAGAGTTCAGGCCCCATGACCGGACCCCCCCCCCAAAAAATGTGGGGAAATTGATAATATCAGAATGAGTGTGCTTAAGTGTATAAAATGACTCATCAGAAAGTGAAGAAACCAACCTTCAAAGAAAGCATAACAGTCAAAGGCGTGCTTGAGTCAAATGTGAAGAATGGAGCCTTGAAAGGCAAGCTTGTTAGGCATAAACATGGAGAGTGAGAGGAAGAATATGTAACAAACAAAACCAGAATGGTGTTGAATGTGAACTGAAACTGCAATATTTATGTGTGTGAATAACTACATAGTTGTAAAACATCTGAAAGAATGTCATACTCTGACACTCTGAGGTAAGTAGACGTAACCAAATCTCAGACAGGATTAACCACTGAAAGATTTAAGTGTGATGGATTGTAATCCTCATCTTAGTTTTTCTCATAGTTTCCATTGTGTTTGTTTCTATTTTGTTAGTGGAAATGGCAAACCAGGACTCTCATATTTATATCTTAAATTCATTCATTAGGAGGCTTGAGCAAATTATTTCTCTGGGTCTCATTTCTTCCACATTAAAATGGATAGAAAAAAAACATTGTTTAAAGAAAATAGTTTATTCAATACATTTAGGTTATATATGTGTATGGAGAATTAGCAGAAACATTTTATGTAATTACTACTAGCTTAGAACATTGTAAGCACTGGCTAAGGTACAGTTGTTAATGACTGTCTGTTATTAGTTGGCTCATGGACATATTGTCTCCAAATAAACAGAAATGGCCTTATAAAGTAGACCTATAGAGTTATTAAACAATAAGAGGAGAGCTTAAAATTGGCATGTATTTGAAAACAGAGACACCCTCTTCATTTTTTTGTCACTGCTCAGAGTTTTAATATTATGTGAAATAGACCTATCACATGAAATGTCCTGGGGGTGGAAATCTTTTATCTGTGATGCTAAGAGAAATACATTGTGCAGTCCAGGTGTTTTTCCATTCATTTGTTCAAAGATAAGCATCCTCTTGTGAAGCTGTCTTCAGAGACTATTTCTGGCCACCACTTGTGGGAATGCTTTATGGGTTGTCAGCATGTGTGAGAAGAGATAGCTCGGTTTGTCACGGGCAGATAGACCAGATTCTGCTCCAAACTGATGGCTTTGTCTTTTATCATTGTCACTGGATTGTTTAACAAGCTCTGACTCTGTGACTTATCACAGGGAAAACTGTCATCTTGAGACACGTGGCCTAAACACCCTTTCATCTTCCACACCAGGAAGTTAGTACTGGCATAGATCCAGACTTTGCACCTTTGATTAGATTACGTGAATGGGAAAAAAACATATGTAAGCTTTTGAAGTTGTGTACTGTATGTCACAAATACCACTTGAAGAGAAAAGGTTGAGTTAAGGTGATAATTATATCTCATGATATTCTGAGTAACAGATAAATTAATTAAGATTGACCCAACTCCACAATCCCTCTACCTTTACCAACTCTTCTCATCTAGGTATTAATAACCTTTTCCAAAAAAAAGCCTTATAACTTTAATTATAATTTATTCTTAATTGTTAATTGGTTGGTTAACACTTTTTTCTATGCATGTAGCAATAATAAAACAAATCTGAAAATATTTATATTTACTCTTGTTAAGAAACAACATATGTAAGATACAAACAGAAGATTCTTTTTTATTTCTAAGAGAGTTCTCGGGTTGAGTCCCTTAAGTTAGAACTTTTCCAGGAGAGCTTGTAGGACATATATTGACTGTGGAAACTGAGCCTGTCTTGCTGAGTTCAGCAACATTGTCTGACCCTGGGACACAGGATTCTGCTGCAACTGTTATTTGGCAGATAAGATTAAACTACTTTTGGGACATTAAAGTATAAATATTTCATAGGTGCCCTCTTGGGATTGAATTTAAAAGAAAACACTTAAAGTCTCAGTTGCTTGATTTCATTGTTGATTTCTCTCTTTACATTTCTGCATTTTGCAAAGTCATCTCTTGTGGAAGTTAATTTCACTTTTTGTTTCTCCTGTTTTCTGAATAAAGCCAAGGGTGTTTTAAAATCCTGGAAAAATTATGTTAAGGAAGCCAAGATCAGAAAGACAAAGGACTCATGTTTTCTTTCATATGTGAAAGTTATATATAAATTATAAATATATTAAAGATATACAGGGTTTTATATATGCAAATATAGAAATATATACACAGTTGTATGCCTAGAGAGATACACAAATATTTCAACTAAAGTATGGTATACATAGTGGAGGATTCCTTGGTGTAACTGCTTTCAACAACTAACAAAAAGAATACCAGGATGCTGGAACATGTGTTTCAAGGGTGAGGTCAAGAGGAGAAGGCAAATGAATGGAGACTAAAAGGGTGAGTAAATACAGTCTTCATTTCCATGTACTATGTGAAGATGTAACTAGGTAAATTGAAGGGATTGGTGGGGTTGGGAGAGATGGAGGAGAATGATGGGAGAATGACACTGATCAAGATTCATGGTGCTCACAAACTGACATGTTGACTTGACACCCCTTTGTACAGCTAATTAAGAAATAATTTAAAAAGAAATCCAAGGAGAAAAGTTGGCAATTTGGCTACCAAGTTTTCAAGAGATAAGGAGCCATTTGATTAAACAGTAATTGCTTAATAGGAGAAATTACTAAACCAAAGGATGGAGTTTTGTTTTGAGTTTTGCTTTGTATTGGCTTTCGTTGTTGATGTTTCTGTATTCTAGACTATAACAATTATCATAGAACAGAGAGTGAGCTTAGGTGGTAACATAGCCTAGACCTTGCTCTAAGATACTGAGGTGCTGAGTAGGAACTCAGACCTAAGAAATGCTTGGCTCACTGAGTTGTGTACCCATGGGAGCATATGACACAAATGAAGAGCCTCTTCCTATCACTTGCCCTCAGCTTGTTTGATGGATAGCTCTGCAAATATACCAGACAGGCTAGTAGTAATGCTCTTTAGTAAATTAAAGACAGACATTCAACAAATAAAGCAATCACAGGAAATTATTTCAATGTCTCTAAGATTTTGAAAGGGAGAACATAATGATTATGATAGGAACTAAACTATAAATATTGTATAAATATTTAAAAACATACTTTCTAAGTTTCTGAATTTCTTTTTTAAATATTAAGTTTTCTTCAGAAATCTGTGAAATGACTAAAATTCAGTTTGAGCTTTTTCAGTAGTCTACTTCTAATACATTGGAAGTACCTGATTGAAGCAGATTAAAACTATTTCTTGAAATTAATAAATCTATCTTGATAAATTATCTTGATGAAAAGAATATAATTACTTTTGCTTATGACTGAGTCATGTGACATTTCCTGCCTTTATCAATTTTAATTTTCCATTAAAATAGTCACAAACATTCAAATATGATGAAAAAAATATTTTTGGTACTTAACAGAAGGAAAATATAGAAAGAAGACAGTTCTGTGAAAAATTTTTGCTATAATCCTGACTTGGTTAATGGCTTCTTGTATTTTAGGGGAATTACTTTTCTTTGCCATATTAGGTAATAGCAGGTGAGGAATTGAGGTATTTTCTCCCTCAACAGCTATTTACTTAATATATTTATTCTCTTTTTCTTTTAATTCTGATTATTTATAAGCTACTAAGATCATGTGTCAAAGAGGTAGATTTGAAACAAAAAATAGTGTCAATAAATGAAGCTTATATTTGTTAACTATGTCATCTAAGATATTAAAATATGAACCAGCATAACTTACCTATTATATTTTGATTTCTTAAGTTCTTAAAAATACTGTATAGAATTAAATGGAAAAAAGATCTCTTTATGCAAGAGGGCTTCAATATTAAGTAGGCATATGGAGTTTATTACATGGTCTGTTGAACTCAGTTAACAATATAAACAGTAGTTTTAACAAAATTTGACTATTTTTTCATTTAACTTATAAAAATAAAATATTTAGATTTAATTGCACAGAAAACTTTAAATATTAAGAGTTTTCCACTTACAATTCATATTCTATGAATATTCAGGTGAACCTACCAAAATATGAGCCAAAGTAGACATCAGAGTTCTAGCCCATTTAGAATACCTATTAAAATTAGAACTCAAAGTAGGTGTAAATTGCTTTCATTTGGGTTTCCTGCACAACTACAAGCAAATAGTATGCATGGTATATGAAATAAAGATGTAAAAGTCTAAGTAGATGTAACTCCCCAGTGAGAATTAAGAATTTCAGAGTTCCATTCAAGGATGACTTCCAGGTTTGTAGTTTACATGGCTTATACAAGAGTGAGTATCCTGGCAGATTAGAACTCATGGCTCTCAACCTTCTGTAGTTAGCTATGCCAATAGTTAGTTATCTATCTACTATTTTGAAGGCATTTCCCTACCTTTTCCATGTATTAATTTTCACTATGTCATCAAAGTTGATCCAATTTAGGGTGTGGCATAAATTTAAAGACTCACTACAGTTTAGGTTATTCATAATTGACTTCATTGTGGGGTTGGTTTGATGTCCTGGCATCTCTAACTTGAAATGCAAACTGTGAAGTTTTTTTTGTACAGATAGGTCCTTAGTTTCCTTTTGTTTCACACAATCCATGGCAAGAATGCAGTTAGAGATCACTGTCTTATTCATATTCATAAACCTTTACATGGATGACATATTGGCCTTATTTTCAGAAAGTATGTTCTGATACTTTGGGGGCCAGATTCTATTTTCTTCCATGAATTTAAATCATTAGAGAATAAACAAGATAAAAACAGAGAATACTAACTATCTTGTAAGGCTTTTCCACAGAAGTATCCAATAACACTGGTTATTAGGTTATTATGTTAGGGTAAATATTTGTGTTCATGGAGAGATTAGAAGAAATATTTAGCAGTATAAACCCATCATAATGATCATAATTAGAAATAAGAAATCAGGCATGGTAGCTCATACCTGTCATTCCAGATTCTTGGGAGCTGAATATTGAGGGGATTGTGGCATGTGGATAGACTGGTCAAAAATAAAGATTGCCAGGCATAATGGTATATGCCTGTAATCTCAACTATATAGATAGCATAGGGAGGAGATTCATGTTCAAAAGAGTAAGATTTTATCTGAAAAAAAGTAAAGCAAAAAGCTGAGGGTGTGGCTCAAGGTATAGAGTGTTTGTCTCACAACCATCAGACCTTAAATCCAAGCCCCAGTTCCACAAAAAGGGGAAAAAAGTACAAAAATTCTCTAGGTTATTGCAATAAAATTTAGCCATTTCATGAAAACAAATCCTACTTTGTGAATTCTTGTTGATGCAAAAATCCCTGAATTCACACCCAGTATAGATAGGCAAGCAAGCAAACAAACAAAAAAATCAAGCATAAATAAATAATACCCTGTGAGCAACTCAAGATGCAGCCCAAGCCCCTCTCAAACTCAGCATCCACCTACCTCAATCTCCAAGACCATTGGGGTTTCAGACTCACACCATTACATATGGCTAGAATGTTATATAACAAGTTGGGGCTAAGAGGAACTATTTCATTGAGTTTGATTTGTTCAGTAAGTTTTGAAAAATCAATGGCTTTCTCTTCTCAAATGAAATAAGAGCAAAATATATTTTAATTTTCAGTTTTAGACTTATTTCCCCTTTTCAATTTTCAAGATTAAGTCTGTGTTTCTGGCTCCCATTTCAATTACATAATCTTTTGTCTCATATAAAGAAGCACTCACCAGTTTTGTGTATGAAACACCACTTTACAATCTGTTGTGCATGTGCATGTTATTTCTGCTTTCCTGGTACAATGGCTTTTTGAATATTTCATAGCTATTCCTGAGTTACGACAATAGGCTGACATCTGTCTCAGAATAGCAAGCATTCTGTATTCACCGTGTCTGTGTTTTCTAAACTCACATTCCTTTATTTTTTCCTTGAGGCAGATTAGAAAAGCAAAGACGAATAATTAGCCACCTTGTCTACCTGTTTTGTGACAGTCTTCCTTGTATCTCTTCTCTTTGTAAAGAACTCATGTTGTTCATAATACTAGCAACAACAATTTATAAAATGCTCCAGTCATAAGCAGAATCTGGGACAAGGTGCATAATGATAAACAAAAAGGAATTTGTGCAGGGATTTAGCTGTGTCTCACACACACACATACACACACACATACACACACACACTTAATTGAGAAAACTTGCTAGGAAAGTCAAGCAATGGGGGAGGACTGGGTTTGTGAAATTATATGTACTAAATCAAGTAAGGGATATAACAAATGCTTAAAGAAGGATACAGGCTGACCCATTGTAACAATGAGATGTTCAAGACACTATGTTGAAAACGAACTTTACAATTTCAGAGCTGGGTAGGGAGGAGGTGGGGAGGTAGGGAGTGAAGGGATGGCAGGGGCAAAACAAAGGAGGAGGTAACAATGCTCCACAGGAAATGTACTCATCATCCTACTCATGTCACTGTACCCCCTCTATACAGTGTTTTTACAATAAAAATATAGTAAAAAGAAAGTAAAGCAGATTAAATAAAATCTCAAATTCTATGCAGATATTGAAAGCAAATATATATTAGTTAAATATATTTTCTTTATGGGATAATCATGCAAAATGTCAAGATCATTCTCATTTATTTTATTACTAAATATATGGTATGCATTCCTTTTTTGTTTCAGAAAAATATTAATGAATTGGGAAAATGAAAAAAATCTTTTTTATTTTTCACACAAAATATCAAGGTAATTAAAATCACAGAACAATATCAGGAAGGCATTTAAAGGCTACTAGCAAATGAAAATAATGAGTAGTTGGAGTAAAGAAAGCCTTCAAGGGGATGGGAAGGTGGCTCAGTGGTAGAGCATTTGCTTTGCATGCCTAAGGCCCTGGGTTTGATTCCTCAGCATGACATAAGCAAAAAGAAAAAAGCCAAAAGTGGCACTGTGGCTCAAGTGATAGAGTGCTAGCCTTGTGCTGAAGAGCTGAGGGACAGCACCCAGGCCCAGAGTTCAGGCCCCAGGACCGCTCCGTCCCCCTGCCCAAAAAAAGAAAGCCTTCAAGCTGGGTGCTGGTGGCTTATGCCAGTAATGCTAGCTACTAAAGAGGCTGCAAACTGAGGATCACAGTTCAAAGCCAGCCTGGGTAGGAAAGTCAGTGAGAATCTTGTTTTGTTTTGTTTTGTTTTTGTCGGTAGTAGGATCTGAACTCTGGGCCTGAGTGCTGTCCCTTAGCTCTTCAGCTCAAGGCTAGTACCCTACAATTTGAGCCACAGCACCACTTCCAGCTTTTCTTCTGCTGAGGAATCAAACCCAGGGCCTCATGTATGTAAGTCAAGCACTCTACCACTGAGCCACCTTCCCAGCCCCGAATGAGAATCTTATGTTCAATTAACCACAAGAAAGCCAGAAACGATTCTGTGACTCAATGCCTAGACTGATAGTCTTGAGTGAAAAAGTTCAGGAACAGTGCCAAGGCCATTACTGACATTTAAGAAAAAAAGCCTTCAGTACAAATATTAAAAGTTACATAGGAGAGAAACTCTGTGAGTCACATGCACATAAAAGTTAAGACTTTTCTCATAAAGTTTTCTATCAGAGCAATGAAAACAGAATAAAATATTAAAATATTAAAAGCATGTTGCCTATCTATACAATTATTTATTCCTATAATAAAGTATGTAATATATTTTGTGTCAGAAAAGCTATTTTTAGATGATGTGATATATTATAGAAGTGAATAAGCTGATAATCCACTATGCTTAAATGATGATTAAAAGTACCATCTACAATAGCTTTATATAGTCAACAAATGTTTATATTTGGAAAGAAAGAGAGCAGGTAGTAAGAAATAAAATAAGAAATGAGGGAAAGGAGGAAGGAAAGGGAAGTAAGAGGGAAGGAAGGAAGAAGGAAGGGATTAAGGAAGGAAGGAAGGAAGGAAGGAAGGAAGGAAGGAAGGGAAAGAAGGGAAAGAAGGAAGGAAAGAAGGAAGATAGGGAGGGTGGGAGGGTGGGAGGGAAAATGGGACAGAGGGAGGAAGCAAGAAAGAGGAGAATGGAAGAAGAGAGAAATGAAGGGAAGAGGGTAGAAAGGAAGGAGTGAGGGAGGAAGGAATGGAAGAAAAGAATAAAAGAAGAACCTACTAAAGTCAATGTCTTCTATCTCATTAATTACTCTTCATGTAAAGAAGATCTCCCCTCTTCAATAAACTTTTCATATCCTATAGTATAATGCCGCATATCAGGTGTTTTAGCCCTCCAGAAAGGAAAATGTATAAATATATCATTGTAACATTTTTTAAATTCAGAGTTAAGAAAAGCATTCAAGTTAAACAGAATAGCTCAAATCTGCAGGATGCTGCCTTATCAAAATTGTATTTGCTTTAAAGAAAGACAACATCTTTTGAAAAGGGTCCAACCTAAAATGCTGGTTTCACATCCTAATGTATTCAGTACTATATAAGTATTGCCATATTTTACTTACAATTTTTATTCTATAAAAATATAGTTCTACATAGACAGCTGTCTTCTTAACCTACTGAGCTTTACTGATAATATATAATGTTCCACTTTTTCAATGATCTGTTTACCAAGTTAAAATATTATTTTTTAAAGATGGAGCACAATAGCCCTCAAGTTTTGTCTTAATACTTGAACTCTGTGAAGTCCTCTAGGAGACATGTTTTGTTTTGTAGAGAGAAAGAATTCACTCCTTGCTCAAGGACAGAAATCCCTTCCTTCACTGAGCTGTTGTATGCTTGGGTTGCATTTGATTTTCCTTCCCAGTTCTGATTCATTGCCACATTTGGATTGCCAGAAGAGACAAATGAGACATAAAGATCAGTTGATAATGTATACTTTTAGCTCTGTAACAAACATGGTGCAAATCAAGTAGAAACTGATGCCAGTTTTCTAGAGAAGTATGCTAAAAATGGTAATTATCTTTAACCATTATTTGAATGTATCTTAACACTTTCTCTTATTCTAGCTACAGAATTAACCAAGATTTCTGAAATTTAAAATAAATTCTAAAATTCTTCAAATTCAAATACTGATATACATCATGCTAGTTTCTGTAATACAGCAGCATCTCATTGAGTCTTAACATTCTGTTATGGTAACTATTATTATACACATTTTACAAGTAAGGACTCTGAGATGACCTACCTCAGATTACATGTACTTAAAATTGACAAATCTCAAAGATAAGCACATCAGCAATTTGATAAGATGTTCTCAGCTGAGAGAAGTTCTATACTCCAGAAGCATTTCAAAATGTCTGCAAAAGGCATTGTCATTGTGGATTTTCCTAACAGAAAACACTGTTTCCATCTGCTATGTAGAGATGAAAGAAATCTACCAAGCTCTTGGAATACATAGGACAGTCCCCAAATGTGTTGCTCCCACTCAAATGTCCATCATATTCAAATATTCATTCACCAACCTTGAAGTAGATATGGATATTCTAAGTACAAACTCAGTGTTCTCATTACACTACATATTTTCCCTCTGAGGCTGATAAAAACCCCATTAGGACAATAATATGCAAAATGGTCTAAAAAATACCTTATAGTATATATTAGGAAGAGTAAGTGGAGCTCCATGACCAAAAATGGAAAACATAAAATGGAAAACTATTACATTAGGTTTCATAAAATTAGGTTTCATTAAGTCCCAAACCTAATGTAATTGTTTTCCATTTTAATTATCCCTATGGGAGAAATATATTTACAAAATTAAGACTCATTCTTTGCAAGTGAGAAGACAATCCATATGTGTGGATTTTCAAATATGTACATAGGTTTATAGATAGACATAGGTAGAAAGAACACTATAGAAATAGTACATGCTCATTGCAGGCCTAGAGTAAGTAATAAATAATTAGTTGTTACATTTAAAGGGGTCTTACCATGTACTATGTGTACTAACAATACAGATGTCATCATCTCCTCCAACTTATTGCAAAGAGACTGAAGCTCAAAACACACTCACAAATTTTTCAGAAGTCACATATTAAATTGCAGAGCTGATATAATCCAAGACACCCTGCTCAAGTCCTGTGTTCCTTATGACTATGATGCCCTTAGCTGCTACAGGCTGCCCTAGTAATTCTAGAAATGGTACTTTAAAGAAAAAAATGGTTTTGGATTAAATCTGTTGTGGTGGATGCTAACGAATGAATAGTGACATAACAAACATATCCTATGAAGAAGTTAGATATTCAATAAGCAAATATAAAATATATGGCACGTTGTTGTACTGTTGAGACACAATGGGGTACTATGAGAAGTATGATGAGTACTATGAGCAAGATTGCTGAGTTTTCTGTCATGATCAGAAAGTTTATTTCTTGGGAGATAAATGTTATAAGCACATATCAGAGAGGAGATAATTGCAGAAAGAGGGGAAAATACATCAACTATCCTGATGTGGGAAAACCCATAACTTATTGTAGAACTGTAAACATGCTAAGTTGTAAGATCAGTGTGGAAAATGGAGTTATTAGTGAAGCTCTTCATCACTGCATCCACAATACTTCCTACTAAGTCCAAGTACAATTCCACATTTCTTTGCTTGGTAATCAATCATGTGTCACTCTTTGACCAAAGGAATGTGAATTGAAATTGCAGAATGCCAATTCTGAATAGTTTAAATACTATAAGGCTTGGTTAGTTCCCCTCATCATCAACCACCTCTGTGAGAACCTGTTGTTGTGTTCATCACTGGTCTCAAGAGGCTGAGGCAAATAAAACACAGCCATCTGCTTGACCAACAGACCATGAGTTTGAAATAAATCTGCCCAGCAGTGTCAAATATACTCCCAGTATGCAAATTCATCAACCCTGGTGAAAATCAGTGCGGCCACTCTAGCCATTTAAAAAATGTAAGAACCATTTTTCTAGTTGCTGTACACTAGGATTTTGTGGTTGCTTATTTTTCAATAATCACTGACCAACAGGGTTGACAAAGATAAAATAAAGCTTCAGATAAAACTGGAGCAATTTTCAATAATCAGAAATGAAAATGAGTCCTGGAAGAAAAGGAAGAAAAACAACTACACAATTGCATGTGACATTGTGAAGCCCAAGACAGAAAATGCGAATCAGAAAGGAGTTCAACCAAGGTTTGGCTACCTAGGTCCAATAAGTAAAATTAGAGCTGATAAATGTCTTCAGGAACTGATAAAAATGTGTCACCCTGACAAAGGTAAAACAGAATGGTAGAGGGCAAACTTCAAGTGGATAGATATCAAGAGTAAATGGGAAATGAAGTGATTGGGAATTTTCTTATACAGACAACTCTTACTTCAGTTCTAAGTAATATCATGCAACATATAGTATAATAATACACTCTGGCCATGTTATTTGACTTTAAATTAAACAATACTTTTAGATTTCAAATAGAGTCTAAGAGGTGTCTTATAAGACTGCCTTTCAGTTTCTGGAGAAGACCCTTACAGACCCCAGCTACTTAGGGGTCTGAGGGAGAAAGAGAGCTTGAGCCCAGAAGTTCCAGGGCAGATTGACATGTGGTGAAACTCTATATCTTTTTCTTTCTTTCTATTGTTTCTAACATATTTATAATGTACAATGTGATTTTTTTTGTTTCTTTGTATGTTCCTTCCCCATGGTATAAACCCTGTTTTCACTATATTTGATGCCGGTACCCTGCATCTTGTATATATACTTCTCTAATTCGGAAGGGAAAGGGAAAAAACAAAATGCTTAAATAAGGATACAGGTTGACCCATTGTGAAAATGAGATGTACAAAACACTATGTTGAAAAGGAACTTTACAACTTCGGCTGGGGGAGGGGGGTAGTTTTGGAGATGGGAGGAAAGGGATGGTAGGGGAAAACAAAGGAGGAGGCAACAATGTTCAATAGGAATTGTACTGATTACCTTGCTCATGTAACTGTGACCACTCTGTACAGCATTTTTACAATAAAAAGTACAAAAAAATCTTTCTCCCCTAAAACAATAATACAATTTTTAAGCAGATACTCAAGGAAAGTTCTAGTAAAATGCTATATGATGAATGCATTATTTTATAAAATAATAAAATGATGAAACAAAGGACAAAGGATGAACCAATGCCACAGGAATACTCACAAGACACTATGATGAAAATGGACTTTATAACTTGGGGGAGGGGAGTCAGGACAAGGGAAAGTGGGAGAAAACAAGGGAGGGAATAACAATGTTTGACAAGAAATGTACTTTTTACCTTATTTATGTAGTTGTATCCTTTCTGACATCATTCTTACAATACAATTAACTTATATCACAATGTGTGTTTCAATATTGCCAGTTAAAGTTTTATCAAATTTAATAAAATATGTATCAAAATGAAGGAATTGAGCTGGGCGCTGGTGGCTCCTGCCTGTAAATCTAGCTATTCGGAAAGCTGACATTTGAGGATTACAGTTCAAAGCCAGTGCAAGAAAGAAAGGCCAAAAGACTCTTATTTCCAATTAACCACTAAAAAGCCAGCTGTGGCTCAAAGTGGTAGATTGTCAACCTTGAGCACTAAATTTCAGGGACGTGTGTGTGTGTGTGTGTGTGTGTGTGTGTGTGTGTGTGTGTGTGTGTGTGTGTGTGTGTGTGTGTGTGTGTGTAATGTAGCAACTATTTTAGTGATTACAAAATAATGGAAATAAACAAAAATTATCTCATAAAAAGACCAGCAAAAGTAAAACTGGGATTTTCACGATGGATGAAGTTATATACATAGAGATGCCTGTAAACAGACATTTAGATTAGTTTAAGTGAAATATATACAAGAAGTGATTTGAACATAGAGTGACAAAAAATCTAGACATTTCAAATAAAGAATTCCGTTAATAAAAAAGTCATTGATCAAGGAATACCTTAAGTCAATAGCTTTGACTCTGTTCATCAAAACTGATGGCCACAAATTTGAGAAAGACTTGCATTTTGAACTTAATGGGTCATTAGTAAATCATACATTATCATGGGAAAGCAACCAATAAAATATTCTTTTAAATAGTATTTTCTCACAAACTTCCAATAATAAGATTGAATACTCTTACATGTATATTTAATGTGGGGAAACATGTGCAATAAGATGCCAAAGAGAACCCAAGCAGTTGGTGATATTTCTTGCTTTGAAGCACAAAACCTTCATGAATCTGCCAAAATGATGAATGTTCTAAAGATGGCATACCTCCAGTTTGATCATTACTTTGTCAGCCTGACTCTTAAAGACGTATTTTTTAAATCATTGGAAATCAGATACAAGCCCAGAAAATGATATCTCCATACGTTTATTTACCTAAAATAATCATCTACCACCAGCCAAGATTCATGAGTACAAGAACAGAGATATGATGGGAGAGACTCAAGAAGGAACAATAAGAGACAGATGTACACAGGATTAGATTTTGAGATCCTTATAAGAATTATGTACTTTATATATTTGTTCAAAACCTACTAAGATCAGGATGGCCATTTGTGAGAACTGGTTTATTGGAGGGAGCTTTCTAATGCAATGAAGGTAAAACTAATTCAATAGACATATGAGAGATAATTAGAAAGTTTTTCTTGTTTGTTGTACCCATGGTTTTAGACTGTTTGAATCCCTTCAAGAAAACATTCTACAGAAAGATTCTTATGTATTTTTGATCCTGTATTAAAGCCTCATTTTCTTGAATAGTTAGTTTTCCCTGTGTTGCTTCTATCAGGGACTGGAAATAGCTGAAACACTAGAGTCTAGCAAAACTGCCTAATATGAATCATTTAGGAATAATTTTTCTGAAGACTTGTCATCATTGAGTCCTGCTATTCAAGTTTAATTTTGGTCTGAAACTTTCCTGAATGAATTAATAAATTATCTGGCTTTGTCTAACTCCTCTCTCTCTCTCTCTCTCTCTCTCTCTCTCTCTCTCTCTCTCTCTCTCTCTCTCTCTCTCTCTCTCTCTCTTTCTCTTTCTCTCTCTCTCTCTCCCTTCCTACTTCCCTCTCTCTCCTTCTCTCAGTCTCTTTCTGTCTCTCTGTCTCTGTCTCTCTCTTCTCTGTCTCTGTCTCTCTGTCTCTCTGTCTCTCTCTCAGAAATTTCAGTCCTACAATAAGCAATGAATAAAAAGAGCTTCACTTCATGTAGAATAAACAAAAATAGTATTTTTTCTAGAATTTCCCCAAGACTATATGAGCTCTCTCATTCTTTTTCATAATATAGTCTGAAGAAACCTATACTTTCTGAAGACTCAACACAAGATAATGTCATTGATAGTTTTAGTCTGATCAGGGCAAGAAGAGAATAAAAAGGCAGTATATTGATATACTCACAAAAAAATGTACTGAAGGTTGAGAAACACAGAAGTCTACCATTCATTAAATATGTTAGGTGCTCTATCGTCAAAGGCATGCAAACAGCAAGACAGGTGCTATATTTTATATGCTCTACTACCAAGAAGAAATCATAGGACCTATTAATTTATAGCTAGATAGATAGGTAGACAGACAGACAGACAGGCAGATAGATAAATAGATAGATAGATAGATAGATAGATAGATAGATAGATAGATAGATAGATAGATAGATAGATAGATAGATAGATAGATAGATAGATAGATAGGGACACTATCCCAGTTTATATACTCTGTGATATGGAAGGCTGTCTGAATTGATAGGGGTTGACTAAGAAAGGGCTCCACAGAGGGTTGACATTGTACATCTTAGGTCACAATATTGTGTAGATAATTTGAGTCTGGATTCATAAGTGGCCATAAAATGTGCAAAAAAGAACTTCAGGCAATTCCTAGTTAGATACTAACAATGCAAGCATCTGAGATTCTGAGGGGAGGCCAGACCACTGAATGAGATTATGATGAATTCTACAAGAAACAGCCCTTAGGTTGTAATTGTGTCCTTGTAATAGAGATAATTGTTGACTCCTTACCATGTCGCAGGAGACTGTATCCCTTATCAGATGGATTCTGTTATACATATCAACTTACAGAGGTCTAATATCAGCCAACTAGCCGGAAAAGGTGCCCCTGATTTTTTGCATTTGAGAGGACCAGAAAACACAAGTAAGATGCATGTGCAGATACCACAATACACACAAGTACTTATGCTTCACTCCACTCACCCTTATAGTCTTATCATAGGCACAGAGAAAGAACTTTCAAAGGGCAAGGTGTATTAAGGCTCAAATGACCATGAAACAAGATGACTTGGATGGTTGAAAAGAGCTAAATTTGTCCGGCACCGGTGGCTCAAGCCTGTAATCCTAGCAACTCAGGGGGCTGAGATCTGAAGATCGAAGTTAAAAGCCAGCCCAGGCAGGAAAGTCCGTGAGACTTTTATCTCTAATAAACCACTAGAAAACCGGAAGTGCTGATGTGGCTCAAGCGATAGAGCACTCGCTTTGAGCTGAAGAGCGCAGGGACAGTGCCCAAGCCCAGAGTTCAAGCCCCACGACCAACCAAAAACAAGAAAACAGCTAAATTTTATTACTTATCATCTCAGAATTTGGATAATGTACAAATGAACATTGTTGTCCCTATGGATTACTTACAGACACGAGTTAATGTAGCTATTGGTAAATGTCAACATCTATCATATCAACAATAAAGACCAATTCTTTGTCACCAATAAAACAATATTCCTTAAGCAGATTAAATTTATCTTTGATGGAAAGTTAGCAGCGCTGGGAGCCCTCTCTCCTCTGGAAGTGCTCACATGGTTATCCTCACAGAAATGGATATCCCACTGGGCTGAGATCTAAGGATCACCGTCAAAGCCGGCCCAGGCAGGGAAGTCCATGAGACTCTTTTCTCCAATAAACCACCAGAAAACCAGAAGTGGCTCTGTGTCTCAGGTGGTAGAGTGCTAAAAAACTGAGGGACAGCACCCAGGCCCAGAGTTCAAGCCCCATGACTGACCAAAAAAAAAAAAAAAAGAAATGAGTATCTATTTGTCTTTGGATTTGTTTTTTTCTTTTTTTTGTCTATTGAATCTGAGCCAGTCCAACCCTCCAGAGGCCTAGGTGAAGTCTAAAATTCAGGCATTAAATCATCAAATTAAATAATCTATCCAAAATTAAGGAAAATGCAAATTTCCAATCCTATATCAAAGATATAGCTAAGAACCAGGAAACATGGCATACACTAAACCAGAAGACTGTATATAAAGTGTGATCCCAATCAAAATAAATGATTGATCTAAAAACTTAAGGGTGATAATTATAGAACTAGCTTCTTGACTTCCCTCTCAAATACCTATTTGAGAATTATGCTTCTTGTCCTTAGAACTCTAGCTTCTGCAGGGTGAAAATAATACCTATGAGATGGGTTCACAATTGAATCTCAATAATGGACAGAATAAGCAATAAAAAATACAATGACTTCCAAGACACTTTGGATTGCTTATGATCAAAAGAGAATAAGGAATCTTTATTATATTTTCAGGAGCAGTGGATCCTGATTAAGAATAGATGAAGCAGATTTTGCATAATAATGGTGTCTTAGTAGGCTTGAGTTTAAAAACACTACCACA